>NC_085930.1:164810833-165120714 GCF_028885625.2 Pongo pygmaeus | reverse complement strand
ATTCAACAGCAATTCATGCTAAAAACTCTCAATAAACCAGGTATTGATGGAATGTATCTCAAAATAATAAGAGTTATTTATGACAAACACACAGCCAGTATCATACTGAATGGGCAAAAACTGGAAGCATTCCGTTTGAAAACTGGCACAAGTCAGGGATGCCCTCTCTCACCACTCCTATTCAACATACTGTTGGAATTTCTGGCCAGGGCAATCAGGCAAGAGAAGGAAATAAAGGGTATTCAAATAGAAAGAGAGGAAGTCAAATTGTCTCTGTTTGCAGATGACATGATTGTATATTTAGAAAACCACATCGTCTCAGCCAAAAAACTCCTTAAGCTGATGAGCAACTTCAGCAAAACCTCAGGATACAAAATCAATGTGCAAAAATCACAAGCATTCCTATACACCAATGATAGACAAGCAGAGAGCCAAATCATGAGTAAACTCCCATTCACAGTTGCTACAAAGAAAATAAAATACCTAAGAATACAACTTACAAGAGACATGAAGGACCTCTTCAAGGAGAACTACAAACCACTACTCAAGGAAATAAGAGAGGACACAAACAAATGGAAAAACATTCCATGTCATGGATAGGAAGAATCAATATCATGAAAACGGCCACACTGCCGGAAGTAATTTATAGATTTAATGCTATTCCCATCAAGCTACCATTGACTTTCTTCACAGAACTTGAAAAAACTACTTTAAATTTCACATGAGACCAAAAAAGAGCCCGTATAGCCAAGACAATCCTAAGCAAAAAGAACAAAGCTGGAGGCATCACGCTACCTGACTTCAAACTATACTACATGGCAACCGTAACAAAAACAGCATGGTAATGTTACCAAAACAGCATGGTAATGGTACCAAAACAGGTATATACACCAGTGGAACAGAACAAAGTCCTCAGAAATTACACCACACATCTACAATCATGTGATCTTTGACAAACCTGACAAAAACAAGAAATGGGGAAAGGATTCCCTATTTAATAAATGGTGTTGGGAAAACTGGCTAGCCATATGCAGAAAACTGAAACTGGACTCCTTCCTTACACTTTATACAAAAATTAACTCCAGATGGATTAAAGACTTAAGCATAAAACCTAAAACCATAAAAACCCTAGAAGAAAACCTAGGCAGTACCATTCAGAACATAACCATGGGCAAAGACTTCATGACTAAAACACCAAAAGCAATGACCACACAAGCCAAAATTGACAAATGGCCTCTAATTAAACTAAAGAGTTTCTGCACAGCAAAAGAAACTATCATCAGAGTGAACAGGCAACCTACAGAACGGAAGAAAAATTTTGCAATCTATCCATCTGACAAAGGGCTAATATCCAGAATCTACAAAGAACTTAAACAAATTTACAAGAAAAAATCAAACAACCCCATCCAAAAGTGGGCAAAGTATATGAACAGACACTTCTCAAAAGAATACATTTATGCAGCCAATAAACATGAAACAAAAGCTCATCATGACTGGTCATTAGAGAAATGCAAATCAAAACCACAATGAGATACCATCTCACACCACTTAGAATGGCAATCATTAAAAAGTCAGGAAACAACAGATGCTGGAGAGGATATGGAGAAATAGGAAGGCTTTCACACTGTTGGTGGGAGTGTAAATTAGTTCAACCATTGTGGAAGTCAGTGTGGCAATTCCTCAAGGATCTAGAACCAGAAATACCATTTGACTCAGCATTCCTATTGCTGGGTATATACCCAAAGGATTATAAGTCATTCTACTATAAAGACACATGCACACATATGTTTATTGCAGCACTATTCACAATAGCAAACACTTAGAACCTACTCAAATGTCCATCAATGATAAACTGGATAAAGAAAATGTGGCACATATACACCATGGAATACTATGCAGCCATAAAAAAGGATAGGGTCATGTCTTTTGCAGGGACATGGATGAAGCTGGAAACCATCATTCTCAGCAAACTAACACAGGAACAGAAAACCAAACATTGCATGTTCTCACTCATAAGTGGGAGTTAAACAATAAGAACACAGGGACACAGGGAGGGGAACATCACATACCAGGGCCTGTTGGGGGTTGGGGGAAAGGAGAGGGAGAGCATTAGGACAAATACGTAATGCATGCAGGGCTTAAAACCTAGATGATGGGTTGATGGGTGCAACAAACCACCATGGCACAGGTATACCTAGGTAACAGACCTGCACATTCTTCACATGTATCCCAGAACTTAAAGTATAATAAATTTTTTAAAAAGATTTAAAAATGAATGCACCGAGCATAAGTGAGCTGTTGGATAATTCAAGTAGCTTAATATATGTATAATTAAAATCCCTGAAAACTGGGGGATGTGGGAATTTTAAAAATCAAAAAAATAATGGAATGGCTGAAAACTTTCAGTTTGATGGAAACTGTAAATCCTTGGATCCAAGAAGATAAATAAACTCCAAAAGTAAGAAACTTAAAGAAAGCTATACCAAGTCAAACCATAATCAAATTCCTTGAAATCCGTGCCAAAAAGAAAATGTTAAAAAGAAGCCAAAGGGAAAAAACACATTGTATTCAAAGGAAGAAACATAAGAATGACAATAGATTTATTATAGGAAACAATGTAAGCCAGAAAATAGTGGAAGTACCAAAAGGAAAAACTTTTCAATCTGTAATTCTATATTAAGTGAAAATCTATTTTTAAAACAAAGTGAGAATCAAAAAGTTTTCAGCTATAAAGGAGCTGAAATAATTCATCATCATCGGACTTGCAACACTAGAATGCTAAAGAAAGCCTTTCAGTAACAAAAAAAAAAAAAAATGGAAACCTGGTTCTATATAAAGGAATGACAAGCATGAGAAGTAATAACTATAAGGGTTGTTATAGGTAAATATTAAATTTTTTCTTAATATTTAACATAAAAGTAATAGCAATATATTATGGGTTCTATAATATAGAGAGAGGTAAAATGTATGACAACAATTGTACAAAAGGATGGGAGGTAAGAAACACAAGTATATTTTTAAGATTCTTTTGCTTTATGTGGTGTATTATCACTTGAAAGTTAACTATAATAAATTAAAGATATATGAATGCTGTTCAACTTATGATGAAGTTATGTCCCAATAAATCCACTGTAAGTTAAAAATATCATAGGTTGAAAATGTATTTAATACACCTAACCTACCAAACATCATACTAGCCACTGATATGGTTTGGCTGTGTCCCCACCCAAATCTCATCTAGAATTTTAATCCCCATAAGCCCCACATGTCGAGGAAAGGAACTGGTAGGAGGTGTTTGGATCATGGGAGCAGTTTCCCCCATGTTTTCTCATGATAGTGAGTGAGTTCTCATGAGATCTTGATGGTTTTATAACGGGCTCTTCTCCCTTCACTCTCTCTTGTCTGCCACCATGTAAGATGTGCCTGCTTCCCCTTTTGCCATGATTGTAAGTTTCCTGAGGCCTCCCCAACCATGTAGAACTGTGAGTCCATTAAACCTCTTTTCTGTATAAATTACCCAGCCTCAGGCAGTTCTTCATAGCAGTGTGAAAACAGACTAATACACCCACCTTAAACATGCTCAGAACCCTTACATTTGCCTAGAGTTGGGCAAAATAATCTAACACAAGACCTATTATATAATAAGTATCTCGTAATCTATTAAATCATTGAATATCTCATAATCTATTAAATACTGTACACTGAAAGTGAAAAACAGAATGGTTGTATGGTGGGTACTCAAAGCATGGTTTCTACTGAATTTGTATTGTTTTTGTGTCATCAAAAAATTGTAAGTCAAATCTTCATAAGTTAAGAACCACCTATATATTAAACACCCTAAAGCAATGACTAAAATAACAAAAATAGAGTTATAACTAATAAACTAAAAAAGGAAAAAAAATCATTAAAATATAATTAATCCATAAAGAAGACAGAAAAAGAGGTAAAAGGGAACACAGAATAGATAAGGCAAGTAGAAAACAAATACAAGAATGGTAGATTTAAATCCAACCATATCAATAATTACATTAAAAACAATGAAATGTAATTAATTTACATTTAATTAAACCCAATTAAAAAGTATGGAGATTGTCAAATTGGATAAGAAACCAAGACTCAATCTCCCACCTACAAGAGAGTTACTTTAGCTGTAAAGACACAAATAGATTGAAACTAAAAGGACTGAAAAAGATTTACTATCATAATACTAATCTAAAGAAAGCCAGATTAGCTATACTAATATTGGAAAAAGCCTACTTCAAAGCAAAGAATATTACTAGGGTTATAGAAGCTCATTTCATATTGATAAAAGGGCCAATTTATTTACTAGACATAACAAACCTAAATATTCATGTACTTAATAACAGAACGTCAAAAATGCATGAAACAAAAACTGATAGAATTGCCAAAAAAAGGCAAATTTACCATCACATTTGGAGAACTTAACACCCCTCTTTTAATATTTAATAAAACAAAGAGATAGAAATCAGCAGTGATATCAAAGACTTGAACAGCACTATCCACCAGTTTATCGTTTGACCTTTATAAAAATCCCTACCTAACAACAGCAAAACACATTATTTTCAAGTGTTTAAGGAACATTTACCAAAATAAATTATATTCTAAGCTATATTTTAAAAGTCTCAATAAACTTTTAAAAATTCAAATCTAATCCTCTTGCAATTAAATTAAAAACAAGTAACAAGATCTCTTTAAAAATCCTCAAAGAGACAAGAATGTTAATGGCAATTTAAAACTACCCCAAATCATCAAAAGGTAAATAAATAAATTTCAATAGATCCATACAATGGGACACAACTCTGCAATAAAAAGAATGAACTCATGCTACAGGCAACAACATGGATGAGTCTCAAAATTATTAAGCTGAATCAAAGAAGCCAGACCAAAAAAGAGTACACATGTATGATTTCATTTATATAAAGTTTTATAAAATTCAAACTCAGTTTTATAAAATTCAAATTCTCTAATCTATAGAGACAAAAAGCAGATCAGTGGTGCCTGGAAATAGAGAAGAGGGACAGAGAGGGACATTCCAAAAAAAGGATGTTCTAGCTGTAAAACCTTAGATATTAGCCAACAGTAAAGGAAAACATTTGGAGAATCAGAGTCCTTTTCCTTCACATCAAATTCAGTCTCGTTTGTGAGGCTTGCCTTGGGCATCACCTGGGATTGTGCCTTTGGCTCTCTTTGTTCATGGGGATAGCATTAAATGAGGCAGGGAATGAACAAGCAAATTGAGGGGTAAAAATGCAGCAAAAGCAAATGTCATCAGTAGCTGGCAGCTCTTCATTTAGCATTATATCTATGGGAAAAAGAAGACTTTTTTGAAAGTATTTTCAAAAAAATACTATGTGGTTTAAGTATTGCCCTTAAACCACAATAGCTGTAAGAACCCAGGCACATTTTGTCAACTTCTGACTGAGCCCCTCTATGACATTTTCTCACTTTCTCACTTACAAGAATTGTATTGTGTGTCTTTAAATTGGATTCATGAAAAACATGGGGGTTGCATATAGGCTTTACTGATAGGAATAGCCAGTTTGAAGAACAAAAGACGAAAGAGCATTTTAAAAGTCCGTACAAGGAAGCATTCCTGTGCGTGAAGCCATTTTCCAGTGATGCTCAAGCCCCAAGGCAAGAACAGTGCTAATGTTCTGTAAAGCAAATTGGCCCTGGGATGGGAGGTTAGTTTCTTTGCCAGCATGGCAGAGTAGTTTCCCTAGTGACAGATCACAGAATCTAAGATACTGACACTGGAAAACCATGAACTCTTATAAGGCTGCTGCACAGGCAAAGCAAACTCTTGCCTTGAGGCCTTTTCTGCATGTTCTACATGTTCTTGATCTGATGTTCTGAGGCTTCTCCTCTGTGATCTAACCAGTGGATATTTGTTTATTTCTACATGTGAATCCATCTCTTCAAATCTCTAGCAAGGACAAACATCCTTAAATTATGAGCCTCTGCTCCAGCATTTTGGAGGAGGCATGCCTTTATATTACCACTCTGTCTTGTATTTTTATTATTTAAAAATACGCGGTAGCTCAAGCCTGTAATCCCAGCACTTTGGGAGGCTGAGATGGCTGGATCACTTGAGGTCAGGAGTTCGAAACCAGCCTGGCCAACTTGGCTAAACCCTGTCTCTACTAAAAATACAAAAATTAGCCAGGCACGGTGGTAGCACCTGTAATCCCAGCTACTTGGGAGGCTGAGGCAGGAGAATCTCTTGAACCTGGGAGGCAGAGGTTGCAGTGAGCCGACATTACACCACTGCACTCTCCAGCCTGGGTGACAGAGCGAGACTCTGTGTCCAAAAAAAAAAAAAAAAATCTTAAAAGTGCTTTCCTATTTTCTAGACATCACCTTATTTGGGCCTCCCAAGGGTCTTATGAAGTCAGCAGGGCCGGTGTTACTGTTCTCATTTTGCAGATGAGGAACCAGGCTCAAGGACGTTTAGTGATTTGCCCTCCGTCTCACAATAAGCTACAAGACACCTAATTGTTCAGTAAGTACCAGCTATTTACTTTATTTCTTGTTTGTACTTTATAAGTGACTGACTATATTTAGAAATGGTCTACACTGATTCTTTTTTTTCTTTTGACGCTTCTTATGTCTCTGAGCTGTCATGAGGAGCGTATCAACTTCTACAAATGAAGGATGCAATTATATTTAGAGCTAATTTTTTTATGTTTAACACAGAATAAGAAAAAAAATATCACAGTCTACTGGTCCTAGTGGTAAGGAAAACACAGGTTGGCAATTGCAAATCATTTGCAGCTATACAAAGGTAAGAGGCCTGGGCACTGGGGGAGCAGGCGGAAGGAAAGTTACTTTCAAATGCTCTAGGAAGATGCCTGGGAAAACCACAAAAGCGATGCAGGGAAAGTGCAGTGGTGAACTTCACAGAATTCCTCAGGACTGAAGCTTTTGATTAATGAGTCAACATAACTCAGAAACTAATTGTAGTTGAACTTCTTTTGTATACTTGTACAAATTTTCTTAAAATAAACATTTTTAAAGTATTAATTGTTTTAATAATTGCTTTTGGTTTAGTATTTGGCCAAATGTTACATCTGTCAAAAAGGCCCTTCAATTCAGCATGGGTATCAGAATCTGGAAGATATTTGATTGGTGATTTGTTTTGTTAAAAAGCCCATGACAATGCCCCCCTCAACCCCTGACCCAACAAAATGACCTTAGCATGTGTTTGCTCTGCCTACTAAGGCTCCCATATTGCCTGTACCTTTTGGAGACAGATGTTTCCTAACCTGTATCTGAAAAGTATAAAGCATGTATCATTGTGCAATTTTCACTAACGATTACTAAAAAGAATAAGCTTTCCTGTCTCTGAATTTCATGACCACATTTATTTAACCACACTGTCATATTAGGGTACACTAGAGATTTAAATGGCAGGAAAACAGAACAGGAGATGCAAAAGATTAGAAAGGGCAAGAAGCACTTTGATTTATCAATACATGAGCACCATCCCCGACACCCTGTCCCCCAACACCCCTTTAATGAAACACTGGGTTTGGCAATGTGATATAGCACACACTGGCCATAATAACAGCATTTTGTCCATTGTGGAAACAAGGAGCTCCTCACCCACCATCCATTGTTTCTTCTGGCAATGCCAGTGGGTGGCTGCTTCCTCACACACCCTCTCTTTGGGATGAAGGAAGGCTTTTGTCTCTGGGGTGGCTCCCTGGACTAGGCAGGCAGCTCTCATCATGGAACAGGTTAGCTGGACTACACAGGGATTCAAATAACTCTGGACTCCTTAGCCCTGTGATCCCATCAGCTGGGCTCCAGTGATTCTCCTCTTAACCAAACAGAGGGATTATAAGTTTACAGCTCCTAGTAAGAAAAAGAAGCTGAGAATGTGTCAAATAAAGGGAATCATGGGACAAGAGGACCATTCAACATGGACAAAGTGTCACCAGCACTTTTAGAGAGCAGGAGAAGGGCATCCTCGGGCTTGTGGTTGGAGGAACCTGTCTTGAGTCAAGGTAGGCTCCATATCCAAGGAGAGACTTTGTCAGCCAACTCCAGCAGCAGCTGCAAAGCATGGTCAGTCCCCAGGGCCCACCACAACTTACCCTCCTCCAGTGGGCAAGGAGTTCTCTGAGGAGAAGTGATCACAACTATCTGTCTAATATTCTCCCAAATTACTCAGAAAACAGTAAATTAAGTTCACTTGCAGGAAAACAGCTTCTAAGGCCTCAGGGTATAGTAGAAGAGAAAAATGCAAAATGATGATTACAACTGAGACACCATTAAAGTTCGTTTTTTACATTTTCAAACATACGTTAAGTATATTTTAAAAGAAAGTTTCAAAATAGATGAAGCATATTGTCCCACAATATAAATTTTTAATGTATACTGAAATTAGTAGAAGCATAGGAAAGTCTGAAAGAGTATGCTAACAAACTGTTTAAAACCTATGACAGGATTATGAAGGACTTTGCTTTCCTAAATTGTAAATTTCTGTACTGTTTCCATTTTTATTTACATGAGCATGCATTTCTTTTGAAATAGAAGAATCAATTTTTTAAATTAAATGTCAAGACTTTGAAGAATATTTACCATGACTTTTTTTTAACAAAGCAGGCTATAGAACAATATATAGTATAATACTGGTTTCTAAATATATGTAAATATTTATGGTAAATATACCAAAAGGAGGTCCACTAAAATGCCAAGAAATTAATTTCTGGGGGAATGAATTGTAGGCAATTTTTATTTTTTATTTTTCCATATTTTCCAAAATTTTCTAGAGTGATGACATTTATAATCAGAAAAAAAAACCCAGAATGAGATAACCCATAAAATATAAACTTACCAAGGGAAGCTGGGAAAAGACTTATCCAAGTAGGTAATCTTGAGATGCCCAAAATATTAACAGAAATTCACCAAGGGAATGGGAGAACGCTCTCTGAGGGAACAATGTGTGAAAGGACATGAAGCTATAAAAGAGAATGAATGGTGTATTGCTCTGCCCACGAAGGGTCCCATATTGCCTGTACATTTTGGAGACAGATGTTTCTGTCCCCAAAATGCCACATAGTTCAGCATGATAAGCTTGTGAAGTACAAAGGAGTGAAATTGATGAGAAATTAAGCTATAAATTAGGGAACCAATGAAGGGGAATGTATACTGTGCTAGCAAACCCAGACTTGAAGCTGTAAGCCAGGAAAGACACTGAGGATTTTAAGTAGGGAAATGACCTGATTTGATTGGCATTTGAAATCACTGGCTTCACCATGGGTGATGGAGTAAAATGAGGCAAAACTGAAATAAAAGAGATCAGGCTTTGCGATGGTTAAAGTAAGAAGTCATGAGGATGAATGTGGATGCAAGAGATCATTAGGAAGTGGAGTCAATAGGACTGGATGACTTGCCAGATGCACAGAGGGCAGGGGTCAGGGCTGAGGATGAGTCCAGCAGGATGCCCAAGTTTCCAATCTGAGTGGTTGTGTACCTCATCATACTGTTTTCCAGAAAATAGGGATGGAGGGTTCAAGAAGCAGGATGGAATGGGGAGATAAGGAAATATTATGTTTTAGACATGCTGAATAGAAGTGACTGTGAATCATCCAGGCAGAATTATCCAGTTCACAGATATGTAAAAATGATAATATGGATGTGGCAGTCAGAAAAGACAAATGGACAAGAGACAAAGATTTCAGAGCTATGAGTTATAAGTGGTAGTTCATTTACCAAGAATGTGAGTGAGTCAACTCATGGGGAGTGTATAAAGGGAAAAGAAAGCCAGCCAAGCATGAATCTCTGAGAAATACCAAGGTGGAGGGTCAGTGATGAAAGAGAACTCATTCAAAGATGGAGTCAAAGACACTGAGATGTCCCAGCACGGTGGCTCATGCATGTAATCCCAACACTTTGGGAGGCCAAGGCAGAAGGATGGCTTGAGCCCAGGAATTCTAGACCAGCCTGGGCAACATAGGGAGAACCTGTCTCTACAAAAAATAAAAATAAATTAGCCAGGTGTGGTGGTGCACACCTGTGGTCCCAGCTACTTGGGAGGCTGAGGTGGGAGGATCACTTGAGCCCAGGAGGTAGAGGCTACAATGAGCTCTGATCACACCATTGCACTCCAGCCTGGGCAACAGAGTGAGACTCCATCTCCAGAAAGAAAGAAAAAAAAGATGCTAAGAAGGGTCAGAAAAACAATGCCCTAAAAGTCAAGAGAGGAGTATAAAAGGGAGGGAGGGCTCAAAGAACAAGGAGAGCCAGGCCTGAAACCTCTCCCTTAGCTATTAGTAAAAGTACACATCACCTTGTAGAGGACAGTGTTCCTAGAGGGATGGAGACTGAAAGCTAGGGTGCAAGGAGGTAAGAGGTTGAACAGAAATGAGAAGGCAGAAGCAGGTAGGACAGGTCTAGGAAGGAGACAGGCAGCAGCTAGTGGGAGAGAGTGCAAAAGGAGAGGAGTTTTCGTTTTGTCTGTAAAAAGGAAACACTTGCACAGGCTTGTATTCCGAGAGGGCAGTGACAGAAGGCAGGAACAAGGAATAAAGACAACAGAGGCTGCCAGGTCTGGAGAGATGTGGTCCACAGCACAGCCTGGGAGGGAGATGTCAGCTTTGAACAGGAAGGGAACCACTGATGCTACAGAGGTGGAAAGGAATAGGACAGGAATGACTAACTAATACAGACAATTTTGTGGATTAAAAAGCTAAATTTTAAAGGCAATCCTTTAAAGATGGGCTCTAATTTCTCCCCAGAAAAAAATAGGCAAGTTCTTCAGATTGGAGTCCTGGAGTTGGGCAAAAGAAGGGAACTTGAAAAGAGAGATGAAACACTAAAGTAGCAAGTAAAACAGAACTGAAGACCTCAAGAAAAGGACCATCGGTTTGAATTGAGCCCCCCAGCAAGGCTGGTCATTGGAGACTTGTGAGCAATTGATTGGCAAAGTGAGATTTTTCTGCACTATGCTCAGTAGCTGCTCCTATGTAGATGCAGAGAAGAGAATATTTAGATTTCTCAAACTTGGGATTTGCAAGGCCAAAGGAAGGAAAGGAAGGAAGTGGGGAAGATATCAGTACAGAAGTTGCAGGGATGGCCTATATGTGTTTAGTTATACAGAAGTTCAGAACACATTGCCCCCAAAAGGCACCAACTGGCATATTGACAATCTTGAATTAAAGGTACTTGAAAAACAGAAGGTACAAGAAGATCACTCTTCCTCTTCTTAAAAATAGAAGATGAAATTCCCATCTGAAAGGTGTCCTCCCTATACCAGAAAAAAAAAAAATACTCCTATCATCGAGGATGGGAAGTTGAGGCTGAGGGAAATCTGTACAAACCTTGTTACACTAACCCTTATCTTCCTAGTTACTTCTCTACCCAATTAACTGCCCTAGCCCAAGCCCCTTAGCCTTGTCACATTTTCACAATTTACTGATCTTTCTCCAATTCATTATATAAGCATTCAACTCAGGCTGGGTCTTTGGGCCTTCATTTCCTTATGAAAGCTTCCATACCACATAAAAGTGACACTAAATACATTGGTATGTTTTTCTCCTATCTGACATCAACTTAATTCTCAGGCTAATCAGAAAAACTCTAAGAGAATAGAGGTAAAGTTGTGCCTCCCCGGCTGGCTAGGGGAGAAAGTGAAGCCCAGGAAATTGTTGATAATTCGGAGATGGTGAGGCGGGAAGGTGGCTATAGAGGTAACAGGGACATGGGCATAGGTCTGCTAGTAGAAAAGGTGGCTGTGAGTGGAAGAAGGGATATCAGAGCCTGGAACCATAGAAGATGCTCAGCCCTGAAGACTGAAGGTCACATGAGCTGGGGAAGAGCTTTGCTAAAGTGGGTGGAGTGTCAATGAAGGTCACTGAAGACAACGGGTGGGGACTTAGTGGGGAATAGTGGAAAGGCCTCTAGACCAGTCTTCAGGAATCCTGGGTTTTAATTTTACCCCTGCCACTTTCTTTCTGTGTGGCCTTGAGCTTTACACCCACCCTCTCTGAGTTTTTTGTCTCCTCTATGAGAACAGAGATATGGAGGTACTGTAATGTTAAATAACATGCATGAGAATTCCTGCCATTTAGTTGGTCTCCATCAGTATTGACTGGATCTGGAGCCTGGCATGTTAGACATGAGCCTGTGGAGCATAGGAGCCCAGGGATGGGAGAGAAAATGGCCCAACCAGTATGGGTCAAGAGACAGGAAAAAACAGGTATGGGGAAGGAGGGGATACACTTTGGCAGACTTCCCAGTTTTGCTTAGAACTGACCTTACTTACCTTCAAGTGGAGGAAGGCAAAGAGGAGTTACCCTGAAAGATATTTTGATCATCCTAGGTTGCAAAGGTAGACAGCTTTGTTTCACTTGATTTATGAAGACTGTTTTTAAAATCCAGCCAACTTTGTTCTTAGACACGTGTGTCCTTGAATTCATGCCCTTTTGGCTGTTCCAGGCACTCTTTCCATCGATTATCTGTCTAGCCGGCATATTCCATTCCTCTGTCTCCACTGGCAACTTCTTTTTAGCCTCCAAACACCCTGCAGTGTCTCCTTCCTTAAGAGACTCTCCCCAGCCTGCCTCCCAGCCCTGAGAGCTCTGTTGGTCTCTCTCCACTTCCTTACTAATCACACTCTGGCCCAAAACAGAGCTGGACAGAATATAAGATTCTTTTTGGTAGAACAGGGAGCCTGGAGATGCTACAAACTGATCCAAGCCAGGCCTGGCAGGGGCAGAATCAAACTGGCAGGAAACAGAATGGAAGGTGGTTGCAGAATAGAGGCAGGAGCATGAATAACCATCTTTCACCCAATTCTAATTTAAGTCATCTCTCTGTATTGTATAAGCTTTGGACTGTCTTGAATCCTATGGGGGACAAAAAAATGGTATGTATATAGATAAATACATCACCACTTGTACAATGATAGTAATAGTATAATAATAGCTAACACATGTATAGCATTTACTAAGCGTCACAATTTGCTCTATGGTCATTGTGTATACTAACTTATTTAGAGCTCACAATAATCCTAGGAGGTAGGGATAATTATTATCCCCATTTTACAAATAAGGGGACTGAGGGTCACCAAAATTAAATAACTTGTTGAAGATCATGTATTTTGTAAGTGGTGGCCGAGCCCAGGCAGCCTGAGTCAATAGCACTTACAGAGCATTTATACTTATACTTTTTCTCATGTTACTCTCATAATGACCCTGGGAGGCCCAGATGACACGTACAATTATGCTCATTACCACTAACAAATAAGGAAACTGAGTCCAGGAGATGAAGTGGTTGCCTGAGTTCACAGAGTCAGGAAATTGCAGAGTCAAGGACCTAGGTTCTGTACTACAAATCCCTGCAACTGGGGAGAGATGAGTGAGAGAAACTGGCATCTGAGGCTGCTATGGGCAAACAGCAGGGCACGAAGCCAGGCTGGCTACTAGGTGAGCTGCTAGGGACAGCTGAGCACACGTTCAGCCAAGTCAACTTCAATGTTCAGGGGTTCTCTGGCAGCACACAAACCACGCACTGCCGGTTTTATACGGTTAGTGTAGGATTTCTGGAGTGTCCCCATTCTTTCAGGCAGTCACAAGTCCTCCAGTGAATGTGACAATCCCAACAGGGATCCTGGGTCTGGGTCCTAATATCACCACTGTACCAAATCCCATGGCCTCAATGACTTTGTTTCCATTTTTATTCTTCGGAACCCTGTCCCTTGAGACTTATCTCCCACCCCTTCTCAAAGTCCTCACCTCCCTCACTTTGGCTCTGCACCCTCCTGATCCTCCTACCTTGTGTTTCCTTGTCTCCCTCCTGGGGTTCCCTATGCCCCAACTCCACCCCTCGTCGTGGGCGCTCCTCAAGGCCTCATTTCTTTCCACTCTGTATACTCTTCCCAGATGGTCTCATCTCTCTCCATGATGTCCAACATTTAGTTATTTTTGAAGTACTCTTTAAATCAATTATTGTATGGCAAAAAACATATTAAAGGCCAGAACTAAAATTCTTCTTAAGAATGAAACTGTCGGCTGGGCACAGTGGCTCTCGCCTGTAATACTAGCACTTTGGGAGGCTGAGGCAGGTGAATCACGAGGTCAGGAGTTCAAGACCAGCCTGGCCAACATGGTGAAACCTGGTCTGTAATAAAAATACAAAAAATTAGCTGGGCATAGTGGCGGCACCTGTAATCCTAGCTACTCGGGAGGCTGAGGCAAGCGAATCGCTTGAACCTGGGAGGCAGAGGTTGCCTTGAGCCAAGATGGCACCACTGCACTCCAACCCAGGGCAACAGAGTGAGACTCCGCAAAAAAAAAAAAAAAAAAGAAAAGAAAAGAAAAGAAAAAGAAAAAGAAAAGAAATTGTCTTACTTTAGGAAGATACCTTGTTGGGACATTTGGGTAGAAAAGATAAGACCCAGGGGAAAAAAAAAAAAAAAAAAAAAAAACCCTGGAAAGAAGGAGTAGAATATAAAGAAGGCTAAATTGATTTTCTTAAGAAAATGGAAGGAATTTGGAAAATAAGGGTGAAGGAGAAGTGTCCACCAGAGGAAAAGTAGAGATGAGTGGCATAAACTTAGGCTAAGTTGGTAGAAATGGCTGAGGGACTCTTTAAGAAGGATGCCCCTAGGTCAATGTTAGGTTATTTGCATATCTGCAATGTAAAGCCCCACAATCTCTCCTGAATTTTAATAAATTCTAGTATTAGCCAAGGATTTTCATGAGCCTTTTTATGATCTCTTCTTCACAAAATAAGCAAAATTCTGATTCAATATCTGGAAAAATGAGATACAAAATAGGAGCAGGGCCTGTGAGTTTTAGACAATCCACAAACTAATTGGGTGAAAGGCTCCTAAAGTCTTAGATATCTTGCGGAAGGTATTAGACTCATGATGAGTGAGGGAATAGGGATTTTAAACCCATCTTATATAGGGACTTAAGAAACATGCATACCTTACACTAATATAATTATAAAGTTATTAAAGTTGCTCATGATAAACATTTTGAATAATACTAAAAACTAAAAAGAAGGAATACAAATAAACTGTAGTCTGCCTCCCAAATACAATTAGTTTAACATTTTCGTGAATAACTCTCCAATTTCTTCCCTGGTAAAACTTTTCATATAACTTAATAATCTTTTATATACTCCAATGTCACTCCCATATTCTAGACCCATCTATTCAAATTCCTGTCTATTGAACATCAAGCTTGACATGTCCTAAATTGAGTTCAACATCTTTACTCCCCCTACCCCCACCTCACTGCCTTTTCTCTTTCAGGTAATGATGAAACCAGCCACTGACTCATCAAGCCTTATAGCCTTTTTTAACTCCTCCTTCCATTTCTCCACACACACACAGCCAACTAGTGACCAGGTTCATTGAGGTAAGCCTCCATGGAGTCATTCAAAGATGGAGTCCCTCTGATTCACTGTGTTCATGTACCTACCACCATTACTGGCCTGCTCATTCACACCCTCATCTCTTTGTGACTGGACTCCCAGATAAGCCTCCTAGAGGGCATCCTTACCTTCTCTCTGTATTCTTTCCAGCCAATCCAACACATCATTGTTTGATTGATAGTCCCCAAGGAGAGCTTTATCAAATCACTCCACTGTTAGAGAATTTCAAATCACTCCAGTGCCCACCAATGTAAGCATCAACTCCTCAACCTGGCACTCGGGACCCTCATAAATGCCATTATTTTTTCCATCATGTTGGGTTACTTAATTTCTCCCCCAAATGCATTTCACGCTGCTCCCTTCTAACCTCTGTCTTGTTTTGTTTCCTCTGCCTAGACTTCCCCTCTCTTGATAGTTTACTCATCTGTCATGAGCTGGATTTTGTTCCTCTCAAAACCCATATGTTGAAGGCCTAATCCTCAGTATATCAGAATGTGATTGTATTTGGAAATAGGGCCTTTAAAGAGGTAATTAAGTTAAAATGAGATCATTAGGGTGTGCTCTAATCTAAGATAGCTGGTGTCCTTTGAAGAAGAGGAGATTACAACACAGACACACAGAGTAAAGGATGGCCATGTGACGACGACACAACCAGAAGGCAGCTCTCTGTAAGCCAAGGAGAGAGGCCTCAGGAGAACCCTACCCTGCCCATACCTTGATCTCAGACTTTCATTGTCCAGGGCTGTGAGAAAATAAATTTCTGTTCCTCAGTCACCTAGTCTGTGGTACTTTGCTGTGGCAACCCAAACAAACTAATGTATCACCTTCAAGGCCAATCTTTGTTTCCACCTTCTTCATGTGACATTTCTGTTCTCCCTCCCTGGGACCTGCATGACACTCTGCTATGGCTTATTTGCCTATCTACTCTCCTGGGTGAGGCATGAATCCTGCCTCGTTCTTCAGGACAGATGATGTTTTACTCATCTCTATCGTCATCATTGCACCCAACTCAGAGCCTTGCAAGTGGTAGGTGTTCAAAAAGCAGTTATTGGATTGTATTAAAAAAATTTATTGCAGAATAATTCACTTAAATATTACTGTAAAAAAATTGAAAATGGATCATTGTAAGCAGTAATAAACAAGTCATAATTTTTTGTTTTTGGTATTCTCCAGGTACCAGGCATTTTCCTCTGATACTGAATATCCAAGAAAAGAAAGTTGTTAGGCAAACCAAAATAAATGTCTAGTCTTTTAAAAGTTTAAATAGCTAAGTAACTCCCTTTTTACATGGTAACATGCTTTAAATCCACAACTAGTCTGTATGGCACAATGAAACAAACATTGGTTTATGAGTCAGACTAATCTGGTTCCATGCTTGGCTCCACCATTTACTTCCTATATAACCATTATCAGATTATTTCACCTCTCCAAGTCTGCTTCCTTATTTGTAAAATGGAAATGTCCGTAACTACTTTATAGGATTGGCATGAGGATTGAATTATAAATAAGATTAGAGAAGCTGGATTGGAATCCCAGCTTTCGACCATTTATCGGCTGAGTGACCTCTGACAAGTTATTTAAACCTTCTAAGCCTTCATTTCCTCAATTATAGAAGGAGGATGATGGCAATAATAGTACCAAGCTAATAAGCCTGCTGAGAGAATTACTTGGGTATCTGAAACAGTAAATGTTCAATATATGTTATGCGATACAATGTCAGCATTAAAGTGACTAATACAGAGCCTACCATACCACACAGATAATATACAATAAATCATATTTATTAATATTACTTACACTAGGATGATTTACGTTAAAAACATAACTATGGTCATGAATGAAAAGTGGTTTTTTCCTTATACTCAGTCAATTGTACATTTTCTAAGGGAGAAGTTCAGTATTTGAAGCAATTCAGTCTTTTCCTGAGTGAAAACAGTTTTGAGCAACAGCACTGACAGAGCAATATGTAGTCTCATCACTTTCGGTCCATTCTATTGTTGCTTTTGGTGCCTGGGGTTATCCCTCATTGCATGCAGCCAGAACTCTACTTACAGAGTCATTTCATGCAAAGGTAGACAAGAAGGTAAAGCTGTTAGTGAAGCCAGTTCAGCTCCATGACAGGTGCCTTCTGAGGGAGTCCAAAATGGGCTGCTTCCCCACCCCAAAACACATATATGTGGCTGGGTCCTTCCACGTGAAATAACAAGAGTAATTAGCCAGAAGAACGCAGGGGAAGAACGTGGCGGGTGAGGGGTGGGGGGGTGGTTCCAAACCAGGGAATAATGAAGAATATTTTTAAATTGTTTTTAATTTTATAAAATTTTATATCCCCCCTTCTGGAATGGAAAGGAAAGGTATAAATGGACTACAATTTTTTTCAGAAGTAGTATTTACATATATATATATATATATATATATATATATATATATATAGTATTAGCATGGAACTGTAAACCCTTTTCTTAAATCTTTACTATTTTGAAAAGTCAACTGTGTCAAGCACATAATAAAAGCTTAGTAAATATTCCTTGAATTTCAATTCATCAATAAATTCGTATCTATTTCAATGACTTCAGGAAAAATAAAACCTTATGTAATATTATATTGGTGATTCTCAAAGAATCACCAGAGTGGAGAAGCAGATGCTCATTACAATTACTTTGTTAAAAAATAATAATAATAAATCTTGAGAAATAATTTTATTAAGTAAAAAAACACATTCATTCTGTACCTACCATATGCCAAGTAGGTTCTCAAAAAATAAAGATAAATTAGATTCTCTATCCTTTCAAGGTTGAATAGATAAATCCTCCCCCAATCCAATGGACTCTTAATGCAAAGAGAATTAACTCTAGAAGGGCTCTCCTCCCTTTCTTCCATTTTCTCCCATGAAACAATGGAGCAGAGTGGAAAGAAAGGTGAAGTCAGGCTTCTGGGCATCTCTGTCGTGCTACATCTTCTCTTTTCCCCACTAGGGGTAGAAGGAGTGTCTTCTCAACTTTGTGGAGATTTCTGGAATAAAAACTCAGAATCAAAGAATGCTGGAGCCAGAGGTCATCGTAGAGGTCTCCTTGCCTCATAGTTCTCAACCTCAGTTTCTAAATGAGTGTGAGGATCAATATATTCCTGCAGTTTTATATCTAGTTGAAAACCACTGATAGAGTCTATGGTTTTCCTTTTACAGGCAAGAAAGCAGGTTCACAGGAACACGGAAAGCTTGCCTAAAATCACAGTGGAAACTCGAATCCAGGTCTCCTTACTTCAAATACCAAACTTTCTTTAACCCTGGCATCCCAAGATAAGCTCTAGGAAGTCTGGTGACCCTTCCTAAAATTGTATGTAAAATTTGGATATGGGCCGGGTGCGGTGGTTCACACCTGAAATCCCAGCGCTTTGGGAGGCCAAGGTGGGTGGATCACGAAGTCAGGAGTTTGAGACCACCCTGACCAACATGGTGAAACCCCGTCTCTATTAAAAATACAAAAATTAGCTGGGCATGGTGGCGGGCACCTATAATCCCAGCTACTCGGGAGGCTGAAGAAGGAGAATCGTTTGAACCCGGCAGGCGGAGGTGGCAGTGAGCCAAGATCATACCATTGCACTCTAGCCTGGGCGACGCGGCGAGACTCCATCACAAAAAAAAAAAAAAAAAAAAAAAGATATGCATGCCTGTATACATTTAAATGGGATTAGGATCCATGGCTTTTGACAAATTCTCAAAAAAATTAAAACCGGCCGGGCGCAGTGGCTCACGCATGTAATCCCAGCACTTTCGGAGGCCGAGGCGGGCGGATCACGAGGTCAGGAGATCCAGACCATCCTGGCTAACACGGTGAAACCCCATCTCTACTAAAAATACAAAAAAAATTAGCCAGGTGGGGTGGCGGGCGCCTGTAGTCCCAGCTACTCCGGAGTATGAGGCAGGAGAATGATGTGAACCTGGGAGGCGGAGCTTGCTGTGAGCCGAGACTGCGCCGCTGCACTACAGCCTGGGCGACGGAGAGACTCCATCTCAAATAAATAAATAAATAAACAAACAAACAAACCACAAATTCAAATTCACATTAGTTATTTCCCAGGCAATTACAGAAGGTCTTTTAGACCCCTGCGTTGGTGGCTCCATGCCTCCTGATGGGAGGCTGAGCTGCTATGAGAACAAGGTGGTCAGTGGAAGCGACCACATTGGCTAAATATCAGCCCCTCCAGCTCTTCTCGACCTCAGGCACACTGATGTATGGGGTAGCTAACCAGCTTTAAAGAAGAGACCTAAAAAAGGACTTGGTAGGTATGTGGGTCCCTGATTTCCCATTGATACTTTGACTACAGGCTGGAACAGTCAGGGTGTCAGGGAAGGGCTCACCCATTCCTTAATGAGTAAAGAAGCATGGCATTCTCTGCTGGGAGAATTTTATTTTGCTGAATACTGTAGATCCTGCTAACTACCCACCCTTCTGACGGATGTTCACACAGCTAAAGAGCTCCTCCTGCTGAATTCTCATCAAGAAACTGGCTGCAGAAAGCAGCTCCTCCTTATAAGCTCTGCATGTAGCCGTCTGTCAGCTACATAATGTTTCTAATTCCTACCCAAGAACAAGTCACTAAAAATTAATTATTACTTGAAGGGAACAAAGAGAGAAAATACCAAGTATTTAATTCCTAAAATTATTTTGAGTAAAACTGGAGATAAGAAGGCTAGCCTTGAGCAATATCTTTGTCCCCAAATGTATAATGTATTAGAGTTCTCTAGAGAACCAGAACTAATAGGAGGTAGATATAAAGAGATCATTACAAGGAATTTGTTCATATGATTATGGAGGCTTAAAAGTCCCATAATCGGTAGTCTGCAAGCTGGAGACTCAGGAAAGTTGGTGGTGTAGTTCCAGTATGAGTCTGAAGGCCTGAGGACCAGGAGAGCCAATGGTATATGTCACTGTCTGAGGGCAGAAGGCCAATGTCCCACCTCAATCAACTGGGCAAAGAGAGTGAATTCTGCCTTCCTCCATCTTTTGTTCTATTCAGGTCCTCAACTGATTGGATGATGGCCACTCACATCAGGAAAGGCAATCTGCTTCACACAGTCCTCTGGTACAAATGCTGATCTCACTGGAAACACCCTTACGGACACATCCAGAAATAACACTGAAACAAACATCTGGGCACCCTGTGGCCCTGTCAAGTTGACATATAAAATTAACCATCACATACAATTTGTTGCATTTTTTTTGGTTACATAGAGTGTTAATAATACTGGATAAGAACTTAGAATTAATGCTGTCATTTAAAGATGGGGAAACTGAGGTCCCCAGAGAGGTTAAGGGGCTTGACTTGAGACTCCCACTGACAGTTGGATAGACACGGAAGTAAAACCCAGATGAACTATGCTATTTTCTTTCCTACTGACCAGTGGACGGTAATTGCTGTTATTACCTGAATGATTCATAACCCATTTCCAGTGTGTTTAACATTTATAACTAATTAGTTAAAACTAGGAAGAGTTTCACTTCCAGACGTTGTTTTTTTTTGTGATTTTTAGACCCTCTTCTTCCCATTGTCTTATTACACCCTCACTCCTTCATCTAGGAAACACCCTGGTTAACTCACTGGCCATTTTGATAATGGTTCTGTTGCCCTGAGAGTGAAATCAGGGCTGAGCTTCTGAAGAAGAAAAGTGCTGAGTCAATTTCTACCCAACTGACAGATTTTGTGGCAGGGCCTTGTGAGCAGGGTCCCTGCCCCTCTTAGACGTTGACCGCAGTGAATTGAGGCATCCGACATTCAGATCTTCTTCCAGGCTTTTCTTTCTCTCCAGAGGAGAAGCCTTTTCTAAACACTTGCCAGGTGCTTTCAATGAGCCTTACATGTCTTTCCCTAGAAGGAAAATGTTGAAGGTCTACAAGTCAATAAAATATCCACACTGGCTTCTGAAAGAAACTGCCCGATGACAGAAGGACCTTTACATCCAGAGGTGTTAGCAAAGTTGTGTGGGGCCACATGGGTAGATTGGAACTGCTCTAACTTAAAAGGCATTAGATGCCCTGGGCTCTCTCCATGGCTAGCAAAACCCAGCTCAGAGAGTATTCTCTGCCTCCAGTACTCCCCTGGGACTTTCCAGGACCTACCTCAGTCCTTTGGCCTATGGTTTTATCCCCTTGTCTTGTCTACTCTATGACTTCATGCTGACCACCTCCGATTACCTAGAAAGGCCCCTATCTACTCTCAGTGGCCACTTGCCACTAACCACTGACCTGGGAATAAGTAACCAATCATGTCACCATCCTCATTCCCTTTTTTAAAATGCCGTTTGATGGCTGGATGTGGTGGCTTGCGCCTGTAATCCCAGCATTTTGGAAGGCCGAGGAGGGTGGATTGCTTGAGGTCAGGAGTTTGAGACCAGCCTGGCCAACATGGCGAAACTCTGTCTCCAAAAAAAGTACAAAAATTAGCTGGGTGTGGTGGCGAGTGCCTGTAGTCCCCGCTACTCAGGAGGCTGAGGCACAAGAATTGCTTGAGTCTGGGAGGCAGAGGTTGCAGTGAGCTCAGATTGCACCATGGCATTCCAGCCTGGGCAATAAAGCAAGACACTGTCTCAAAAAAAAAAAAAAATGCCATCTGAATTATGCAGAAGGGCAAGGCTTCAAAATTCTGTTATGAAACTCTGCTGTCCCTCTGTCTGTCACACATCCCCCACCCGAGGGACTTAGAGTGTGTTTGCTCATAGTATGTGGTTTAATAACAGCTTCTGATGAATACAGATACAAAGAAAACTGACAAGTTTACGTGTGAATCCACTGGGCATCAAATGCTCACCTTGTTCCTAGAGATTTTTCTTGGCATAATGCCAAGAAATACAAAACCCAGTCCTGTGTGCAGTTGAAATGCATTTAGAAGGTGTGTGTGATAAGATTTCTCATTAAAGAACACCCTTGGCTGATATACACAGCCTCAAATATATTTTACTCCCAGAAATCACTTGGTCAGATTGAATAATTACAAAGATACTAGAGAAGTCTGTGATTTGTAAAAATAAGCTTACAAAATGGAATCCACCAATAGGCTAGGCATTTTTGTCACTGATTTCAAAAGAAATTTCAGAAACTGACTGTCCAGAGAAGAGAGTTGTTTATGTACTTAGAGATTAGAGGCCATGTAGTGTTTTAACTCTCTGGAGGGCGTTGGGGAAATGAAGAGCCCTGGAAATAAACACTTTGAAGAGCAGAGTACATTCACATTGGACTCTTTCTTGCAATTGGCTTCTTAAAGCAGAAAATGTTATACAAATATGAAGAACTGTCTTCAGAGAAGACATATTTCACATTCCTGCCCTTTAATGGTCCTAATGATATAAAATTGGATAAAGTACATATTGCCACTAAATGAAAAGTATAAATCTCTTTCCTTCCTCCTATCCCAATTTCCCTCAAGGAAATTCTTTCAAGCACTCTGCTTTAT
This sequence comes from Pongo pygmaeus, assembly GCF_028885625.2. Classification (NCBI taxonomy): domain Eukaryota; kingdom Metazoa; phylum Chordata; class Mammalia; order Primates; family Hominidae; genus Pongo; species Pongo pygmaeus. Next base: position 165,097,854 of record NC_085930.1, on the reverse strand, counting down.
ATTTAATGCTAATTTCTCCATTGCCAAAGGACCACTGGGGAGAAATTTGTGTTTAAAATGTAGTCATATGGATTAGGGTTCTTCAGGAAAGCAGTTATTCAATAACATTTATAGAAGAGAGAAACCAATATAGACTATTCTTACTCTTACAATGGATGTTCCCGCAAGGGGTGACACAGGTTAAAATGATATAAATGGGAACTGATTTCAGTGTGTGTGTGTGTGTGTGTGTGTGTGAGTGAAGTTTCTAACTATGAGCCAGTGCTGAGTTGACAGAAATGGTCTGAGGCAACATATTTAATCAACTATAAATTCTTATCCTCGTGTAGCTCACACAAAAGTAGACATACATAGTTGGGTAAAAGCCCACTCACCCATAAAAAGTGTAATTCCTGGATCAATTGAACAATTTGTTTCTCAGATGTATTCAACTGAAAAATTTGTCTTTGGATATTTGTACCAAAACATACTAAAACCAAGAGTCAAAACATCATATTAGTTAACAGGAAATTGTTCTGCTATGTGCAGCAAAAGGGAATTGAAAACATTTCCAAATCAATCACACCACATAAATTTGGCCATATATGAGTCCAGCATATCATGACAAACTCCTCTTGTGGTCTTGCACTTTGCTTTACATTTGTTCCAATAGGACTCAATGTTTGGGGTGTGCACGCCAAGTAATGACATGAGACAGAAGTTGGGAGCATTATGTCTAACTGGAGCATGTTGGAAACCAAGGAGAGGCTGAATATTATTATATGTAACCCATGAATTGTAGGGAACGGTAGAACCAGGCAGAACCGTGCACTGCAAAACAGGTGGCAAAGTTTGGATACAATTGTCACCAGCAATTTCCAGACAACAAATAGCTGATTGATGGGTAGTATCTATCATACAAAAACCCATATTTGCCCTTTCTGGAGCACGGCCAGGATGACGCTTCATTTTGTGACTTAAAACAGGACTTGGCAATTTGCAAGTAATGACCTGTACCTCCAAGCTGTATTGGATATAGTTCTAAGTATTCTTGGACAAGCATACTTCGCAACAGAAATTGTAGGTATCAACCACAGCAGTAGCCGGAATGCCAATAATTGCAGTTGCTGTTTTCTCTATGACTTCATAAAACCGTAAGAATAGGTAAAGCCACATTTTCAGGGAAATGTTGCACTTAGCAAAAAAAAAAAAAAAAAAAACGATTCCTTAGGAAGGGAAACCCACGACAATTGGCCCCGCAGGCCCCATAGGAACAAATTGTTCAATTGATCCTAATTCCTCTCTTCATCCCAATTTGGAGAAGAGATTCAGCTGGTCAGAAAACACAATGTGCTTGGCCCCAGGAGAAACAGGAAGCTGGGAAGCCTTCTGAGCCCAGAGAAAAGCCAGTCTCAAGATGAGTAGCCTTGGGCAGTAGAGGGAAAAAGGGCCTCTTTGGGAATATGATTGATCAGGGCACTGTACTGAAAATGAACTTTGAACAGAAACTGAAAGAACAGAAACTGTATTAGTCCATTTTCACACTGCTATGAAGAACTACCTCAAACTGGGTCATTTATTTAAAAAATGAGGTTTAATTGACTCATAGTTCTGCATGGCTGGGGAGGCTGCAGGAAACATACAATCATGGCCAAAGGCGAAGGGAAAGCAAGCACATCTTATCACGGCGGAGCAGGAGAGAAAGAGAGTAAGCGGGGAAAGCACCACATACTTTCATACCGTCCGATCCCATGAGAACTCTATCACGAGACAGCACTAGAGGGATGGTGCTGACCATTAGAAACCACTCCCATGATCCAATCACCTCCCAGAATGCTCCACCTTCAACATGTGGGGACTACAATTCCACATGAGATATGGGTGGGGACAAAGAGCCAAACCATGTTAAAGACCAAACAGAAATACCTAGATAGCCCATAAGGCAAGAACGGCTCAAGAAGGGAAATCCAAAGAGAACAAGAACAAAAACTGTTCTCTCAGTCATTCCTGACTAAATTTCTTGTCAGTTCCTTCCTGAGGAGGGTCCAAACATCACTGTTGAATATAATTAGGTTTAAAATCACTGCATAACATTGCATATGGTTTCCATTATACAGATTGAGCTCAAGCATTTCAACTCATTATTTTGCCATTTTCCTAAGGTCTTCAGCATAATAACCCCTGTAGATAAAGATATTGAGACTAAATGAGCTTTATTTGTCATTTGTTGCACTCAAGATTCTGACTGTGAGGGAGAGCTTATCAGGGAAATATTCCTTTAAAAATGTTGCTTTTGGGAACTTATTTATGTCTTAGGATACTATTAGATACAAGTGGATAATATGAAGATTTCTTAAGTGTAAAAAAAATCAATTTAACAGTAAATTACAATAATAAATCATATAAAAATATTTCATATGATATAGCATCAAAGTGTTCATAGAAAATTATTCCTTGCCTTATTTCTACTGGAAAAGAAATTACAGCTGAAAGAATATCTTCATCAGAGTCATGGAGGCAAGAAGTGATTCTTTCAACAAGATTTTTAGAGAAATGTGAAAGAAGTAACAGAAGTCCCTGGATGACTAAGAAACTGATCTGAGAACTTTTGTTTATCTGCCTTCCATTTCTCAGTACAAATTTCTTTGGAGCAAATGTCTACATTAGAGATCAAGTTTTTGGTAATTCTGCTATCCTAAAAAGAAAACATCTCGCTGTTTTCTTGAGCTGATTTCTCAACAGCATCACTAGATTCATGAGCACATTGATGTTACAAAAAGCAAATGTACTTCAAAAATTCCATTATTCAGTACATTTTGATGTATCCATGTTGTATTGCTTAACATATAATAGGCACCAAATTTATATTCACTTGTTGAATGAATACATGGATTTTTAGTAGATATGGTAAGTACTGTGCAAGACTCTGTGAAAAATATTTAGATGAATAAAATAATAATCACTATGTATTAGAGACTCTAAGATATACTTTTTTATATTTTCACATTTCTAAACTGGAATGTTTCTTACAGTCTTTTAAATTTTTAAAATTTTAAAACAGTATTCTTATTGTTGTCTTTTTAAATGATAATAGGCAGTGTGTCTCTTTCTTAACAGTACACAAATTAATGGTGCACCACACAATTGATAGTATCTTTGGTTTGATAGATACTTTATATGCTGTATAGCTAACAGAGAACATGGTTTTTACACATTTAGGACTTACTTTTTTTGGGGGGGTGCGGGGTGGGACAGAATCTCACTTTCTTACCCAGGCTGGAGTGCAGTGGCATGATCTTAGCTCACTGCAACCTCTGCATCCCGGGTTCATGCTATCCTCCCACCTCAGTCTCCTAAGTAGCTGGGACTACAGGTGTGCACCACCACAGCTGGCTAATTTTGGTATTTTTTGAAGAGACAGAGTTTCACCATGTTGCCCAGGCTGGTCTCTAACTCCTGAGTTTGAGCAATCCATCCACCTCAGCCTCCCAAGGTGCTGGGATTATAGGCATAAGCCACCATGCCCAGCCAGGACTTTCAAACATATAAGAAAGTATAGAGAGCATTCTGTCCAACCCCTCTCATTTAATAGATACCAAAAATGAGATCCTAAGAGGCTGTGCCCCAAATAACTCAGCTGCTCCATGGAAATGCTAGAACTAAAGCACAGTTTTTCTGACTCTTAGCTGAATACCCCACACCATATCACCTTATACTACAAAAATCTTATAATTCAATCTCAATCTCCACTTATTTTTGTTGTTGTTGTTGTTGTTAAAAAGTTTGTTGAAACTGGCTGTTTCGTTTTCAATAAACGTTATATTTTATACATGTCAATGAGTTTTTCTTCAAAGTAAGCACCTTTAAAAATGATATTTTTATTCTATTGATGTTGTCATAGCATAAAACACCCTTGGGGTTTGTTTTAGGTCATCTTCAGAGAAAGCTTATCTGTTAAAAAAGAAACCCAATGTTCTTGCTTAAAACAGTAGCACTGTTGCTTCCCAGAGGTTATTTCAGAAATTTCCAGAAGTGATTTGATCATAACAATAACTGTATTGCCACTGTCATGTAGTGGGTGTGGCTTGGGGACCAGTTCATGCCTCATAACTGTAGATGGAATCCCCTCCTTTTCCATTCCCTGCTCCTTCAGCCCTTGCAAGAAGTCTCACACGCCACCGTCTGATAGCCATGCCAGCCCACACATCCACACCCTCAAGCTTGGCCACCTGTGGTCTGGGGCATTGTCCACTCTTAGAGGAAGAGATCTAAAGAGGCTGTGTAAGTCATTCAGTGAGGGAATACCAGGATTCTGGGCATGTAGAGATGGTGGTACAGAAAGGGGATGCAGATAGCTGGGCACATCCCTGGGGTCCCATAGACTCTGTCTTGTTGGGGCCAGGGTAGGGTGCTGGACTTCTAGAGCAGTACTGGTCAGGGATGGAGACTTGTTGCCCTTCAGGGACAGTCTAGCACAACCAAGAGGTGCCCATGTCCAGGATGACTTCAAATGTCCTGCCACACTAAACCGCTATAAACATAAACCGGTTCCTACAAATCCTAAAAAGCCTTCGCAAAACGTTACATGAAAAGCCCAATCATCTACGAGAATTTTATTAGAAGGGGAGATGCTTAAATGGAATACAATCCCTTATCATAAAATTGTTGACCAATTTATTCACTCCATACATTCTACCAATTCCACTAGACATTTAGTTGAAACAGTCTGTACAATAGTGCAATTACCACAAAAGCAAAGAGAATGTTTGCAAACAGCTAACAAATGAAATCTGGAAATGCTTTAAAAGATTTAAACCCATATAAGAAGCACAAGGATCTTGCTGATTTTCATGAATAAGGACTGTTTTAAAGTATACCATATATTGCCTCCCTGTGTGTGTGTGTATATATATATATTTTTTAATTTGTCTAGCACAATGATAAAAATAACATGTTTACATTTATTTTGGGATTGCGTGTTCAATCTTAATTTGTTAGTATCTCTCTAGTACTGCTACACAGTTTCTTTATAGCTCCTTATATTACTGTTTGTTTTCAAATGCATCCTTTGCTCCCCTGTTCCTTTTCAAAGATAAGATTTCTAGAGCCTTTTTATGTACTAAAAACTGAGTGTGTGCCTCCACAGACCTTGGGACTTTCAGAAAAGAGAGATGTGCTGCCTCATCTCTGCCTCATGCCCATGGCATGACACTGAGAATTATTTTCAACACTACACTTAACAGTAAAGCCCAGCATATCATCTGAGACATTAGTCTTTCTCCTTACTTCTGCTGTTTATCGTGGCATATTACTTTCCCTTAAGTAAGGCCATTTCTCTCTTTCTCTTGTAATATACAAATGTTCGCTGAACATCTGAATATGGAAAAAATGAGGGGCCCAAGCTCCAGCCAGAAATCAGGTGATTCACACGCCACAGTTTCCAACATCGCAAAGGCTTTCTTTTGCACATGAGCACAGCCTTAGAATCCCATATACACCTTCCAGGAACTACTCTGTGATCCAACAAGAAGGGAGAGGTGCCCTTGTGAGAACACAGTAAACAAGTCCCCAATTTAAGGAGATTCAAAATGGTGAGAATTAATCATTTACATTTGAAAAGTGAGAACTAATTATTTACATTGAAAAGAAAAACCAGGAGAGCTCAGAAGAACAAAAGCGAATAAAGCCACAATATAGATAAAATGTTAAAGATAAATACAAATAAAAACATTAACTATAACAAAACATTATTTGCTTAGAAGAGAAAGGCAAATGTAATATATAAAAGATCTGTAAGCAAATTAAGGCGTTGATCAATGGAGTAAAACTTCATGCTATCTTTTATTAGTTAGGGGTATTGACTCAATACATGAAACACAGTAATGCTGATTGTGGAGACTGCTCCCTTCTTCAGTCTCCTCTGCTTTGTTCATCTAAGCTCTGCCTCCCTCTTCTCTCAAATTGCCAGACTGAGCACAGAGCAAGACCTTTGGTGCAGGTCTGCAAACTGCACATCCACTGACCACACACAATATCACAGGCCTGAGTCCATCAGTTAGCAGCAAATTCACCACTCCGTTTCTGTTTATAGTCCAGTTTAGAGTATAATGCTCTACTCACTTATTTGCCTTCATTAGGATCTTCTTTCAACATCAAAAGCGTTTTAGACATCATCCCCAGTAACAAAAATGTAAACAGCAGTACAGCTTTTCAATTCTTCCTATTTAAGCACTTGCAATCCATTTCTATTCTGAATGCAAGTAAAATTTATTTTCCCTTTTGCTGGGCTAACTACAAAAAGAGATGGAGTGTCTTAAAATAAAGCACAATGGTATAAAAAGAAGAGAAAGTTTTAATGAGAAACATATTGTGAAAAGAGTCCTGAGCCCTAGATCTCCATCACTGGTACTGAGGCCTGGACCAGGCTAAATAACATCTTTTTCAATTTGGACAGGGAAAACACCCAAACTGACAAAATCCAGCATGTTTTTCTCCCTGAACAAACATCATAATTCCTTCATGGATCTTGTGTTACATTCGCCTTTCTTCTGGGAAAATAAATAGCTGATGCACCAGGCATCACACTATTTGCCAGGAAAACAAAATGAATAAGAATATGGTCTCTCCCTGCAGGCAGCTTCAAGTCTAGTGAAAGAGATGGTCATGTACACAAATAATTTAAAAACAGGGGCATGTAGGAAGGAATGAAGCCAATGGGACACTGATGGAAAAATGATCAATTCTTCTCAAGAGAGCGGCCTCATTTGTAACATCTAAGCCTTCTCTGTTTGTATACAGAATGATGTGAGGATCAAATGGGGTATAATATATTGCGAAAGCACTGTGAAAGGTATAATGCTCTCTTATTCTCTCAAGCATTCACCTTACATTTTCTGCCTCTCTTATTTAGTCACATCTAAACTATAAAGTTAGGCAAACCATCAACAGGCAGAGGGGAGGAGGGAGGCCAAGTCATTCTTCATATTACTCAGATTAATTCACTGTATTTATGTAATTGATTCTGAAAGGCACCACTCCCTGTAGCCAGTGGGTTAAGAAACAGAACTGAGAAAGATAGTATGCAAGACTTTGCAGTCTTGATGCCTAGCATTAACTCTTGCACATTAGTATGCACCAGCATCCAACTCCTCAGTTGGAAGACAGGATAAAAAGCAATGAATTACCTTGTAGATCATCAAGGTTGTATCCACACTAAATGAATCTTCATGCCATGGCATCCGTGCAACATTTGGACTTGATTTATAATTCTGTACAAAGTTTGCCATTGCCACAAAGGGTAATGAATTAACAAGATAAAAGTTGACTTGAAGTGCTTCTTCATCTGTGTTTACAGCCAGCAAAAGGTTATGGCTGGAAATGAATCAACAAGAATAAAGACAAAATTCATATATCTCTTATCGTAAGATTCAGCTGGTGCCAGGAATACGCTCATTGCAGAAATTTAATCACCAAGACCAAGATGCTTCTCAGTAACTTGAACAACAGCTGAATATACAGAAGAGCATACATCAAAATGTTTTTTGGTGAGGTACGTACTGACATCTTTTCCATAACTGAGTTTTATTTACAAGTTACTAACTCAACTGCACTGCCAGGTAGTAATCTGATTCTTATTGATCATAACTCCTACACATTTACCGTGAGGTTGACACTGGGTAACAACCAGAGGTCCCACTATCTGGCATGACTCAAGGTAAGGGGACTATGTGGCAGTTTTTAAGTGCCGTAGCTCACTTGAAAACCTAAAAAAAATTCCATAAAACAAAGACAACCTTAAGGATGTTGAATCTGAGATTTTTGCCTTGAGTTGTATTTTATAATCCCCATCTCTTTTATTGTATGATAAGGCTGTTTTATATCTGCATGGCCCAGCACAGTAGCCACTAGCCTCATATGGGTATTGAGCACTTGAAATATGGGTAATGCCACTGAGGAACTGAATTTTTAATTTACTGTTATGTTAATTTAAATTAGCTACACGTGACTAGTGACTACCATATAGGATAGCATAGTGCGAATCTTACTTTCAAATACTGTTCGGTAAACCACACCTAAACTTGAGTTTTAAAAGCAATTTTCTAAGCTACCTAATTATAATTCCTCTGCAATTAGTTACGGACTTCAGAGCACCGAAGTTTTGTGAATTATATAATTGGCTTTGTGAAATGGTTTCCCTTGCTTTTCTGATCTTATTTTTGTCCAAAACAAGTGTCAAGTCAATGAGGATTTTTGCTTCCTTCGGTGTAAATTTGAAGCAGCTAATCAAATGAAGGAGGTAAAGAGTGGTTTTCATGCATTTGGAGCCAGCAGGGTGGGCAGATTTCTCCCCAGGCTGTCCCAGGGTCAAGCTCTTTGGTGTTTGTTTTTTTTAAAACCAAAGGTAAGAGTTACTGAAGATGTCATGATGCTGGCTGGCAAATCGCCTCACTTTGAGTCATCAGCAGAAATTATCTGAAGGAATTTCACAGACATCACAGGTCTATGAGAGATGTTAGCAATTACCTTATCCTTTTTAAGCAAGAGACTCCATGTCTCAATAACATCTGTGATTCTCTCCAACCTCAAGATACAGCTGAACATACAATGAAAATAAGACAACTGTTCTCTCAAGACCATCAGGAGTAAGGAGACTGACGGCAACTGATTAATGGAAGGTTCTGTTTCGAGACGTAGTTAGTCCTAACTTGTGTCTAGCTTAATATTTTCTACATAGCAGGTGGTCAAATACCTAAAATGGGAAGAAACATCAGATTCACATAATGCACAAAAATAAACAGGTATAGTGATATTGCTACCATTTTCTCTGTCTTCCTTGCTAAAAATTAAAAAAAAAATCCAGTATAAATATGTCCTAAATACTCTTTCTATTCAATTTGGCCATGGGCAATGTTTAGAAAGCCATTCTATGATTTCAAGTATGAAAGCACTTCAGATGTGAGTTCTTCAAAGGCTGTTATGTGCCCAACCCTAAAAAACAGGCATCCCACGCACAGTGTTCTAAATGTTTATTCTAAAGTCTTGTGAATTCTTAGAATGCTTTCAATATCGAGCCCAAAAAATTCAAAACCCTGTCATATTTAAGAATGTTATGTGAGTAGTTTTCGGTTTTGGTTTTGTTTTTAACATAAGCAAAACATGCTATTATGGATAAAAATTAAGATGCCTTGTCAATCATTCTTCATTCATTTTCATCTGAGTTCACATGCATCAGTATTTTGTAGACAATACTATTATGTAAACATACTATTATGGATAAAAATTAAAATCCCTTATCAATAATTCTTCATTCATTTTCATCTGAGCTCACATACATAAGTATTTTGTAGACAAGTCAACAACCAGTTATTTTATGTAAAGTGTAAAGTCGCAATACTTTGTTTATGTGGACCAGCCTTCACAGATTATGCAGAAACCCGTATGTGGGTAGAATTAAAATATTTTAAAAATATATAGACAGTTATCTATATTCAAAAAGAAAATATGAACGAAACTGAATTACTAGTTAGATCCAAAATCAGCATGAAATGGAGTGAGGAAGAGTGAGGGGAAACTCCCTGTCAGCTGAGCTTATCACAAATGTCAGATAACTACATTCTTCTTGAAATCAGTCCTCTGGAGGGTTGGGGGCTGGATGGGAGTGGTTTGTGTGTGTGAACAAATTCTTCCATCTTTCAGTTAGTTCATCAATAAAAGGGGTCATTAAAATCATTCTGAAACAAGAAAAACAAACGTGGTAAAGACCACAGGATTTTTAAAAGGAAGTACACGGTGAATGACGAGGCAGGGAGGTGATGCAGTTGATCCACAGGATTTGGTGAGCACCCCCAGGGGCCAGGCCTACCCCCACTGGGACCTTTAATACCTCTTAAAGGGCAGACACAGACAGCCTTGGAGGAAAGTTTTGCGCTGCTTAAAAGTAAAGGATTTGAGGTTACTCTCAGTTAATAAATTGTAGTGAAGAGATAATTGCCTCAGAAATGGAGTGGTTTAGGGAGTTGCTTTAAAGTCAGAAAAGAAAGAAAAGATTTTCTAGTTCAAGGGCTCTCTGAGATTTCCTTTCATGTGAATGAGAATAAGAGGATGATTTAAGTGATTCTGTAGAAGCATTTTAAAGACACAAGAGCCAAAAGCAGCTACAGCTGCTGCAAAGTACTGCCCTTCTGCCTCCTTCCTTCATGCCACAATGACTACCTCCGGGCCTAATTAGATCAATGAGCATTTTCCCTTCTAGACAACCTCTTAATGTATGTGTGAAAATGAAAGCCAGAATGCAGCGAACAAAGCTATGCAGAACACATCCTGCTAATTTAACTTCCCCAATGTCTCTCGATCCATGCTTTCCATTCTACTGCTGTTACTCGTCTTCAAGCTCTCTCACCTAGATTATTCAAATCACTTCCTATCAGTTTCCTATGCACAGATCTTCCAGAAATACCTTTTTTGGAAGGCAGTTTGATCTTGTCACTTCTTACCTAAGAATCCTTCAACAGTTTTTCATGGTCAGCTTCTAAGACCTCCACTGATCTCTTTCTTCCCTGCCTCTTAACCTCATCTTCTAACACTCTCTTCGCCAAAAGGGTTGAGGGGTGGGGTGAGAGCAAGGAGAAAAAGGAGGAGGAGGAGGAGGAGGAGATGGAGAAGAGTGGCTACCTGCTCCTGAGCTCCTACTATATTATGTGTTTTATAGTTGTTCTATTATTTAAACTTCTCCAAACCCTACGGGATAGGTATTGTTATTTCTACTTCTGATGCAAACAAGTCAATGTTCAGAAAGGATATTTAAATTGTATAGTCACTCACCTAGCAAGACTTAAAACAAGCATTTAGTGCAGATCTGCCTGTCTCTAAAACTTGTGCTTATTACCATCGCCTTGGTTCCCTACCTCTTGGGCCTTCAAACATGCTGTTTCCTCTACATCAAATTCTCTTCTAGTCTTAGGCCACTTGTTGAACTCTTATCCATCCTTCAAAACCCTGTGAATGATTTTCTGCCTCTAAGAAGTCATCCCTGACTATCAAGAGAGCATTCATCACTTGCTCTACTATGTTATGACTGTGTTTTTAAAAGCAATATTATATGTATTATGCCAGACTCTAACTATCTGGTTGTCATGGCTCTTTCTTCTGCTGGACTGCTCTTAGAATTTCTTTAGAGAAGGAACTATGTCTTTCACTGTTGTAAACTCAGTGATATTGCCCAGGGCACACCCACAGCTGGTGCTCAGTGAATCTTGTTGATTTGAACAATTCTATTGTGCAGAGAGAAAACTGGTGGATCAAAAGCCTTTGATTAAACTCTTAACTAGGGTAGCAAACCATCTATGTGACTGTTAGCAGGTGGCTTAACTTCTTCAAGCCTCAGAAAACTTATTTGTAAAATTAGTTAGTAGAATGGGGTATGCAAAATTATTCCTAATATCTCCTCAGATTCTAAAATTCTGTGCACTTAGTCTTCGCATACAAAGAACATATGTGGAGGGGGCACTGCCATAATCAAATGCAAAATGAAATGTGGCACTTGTATAATTGTACTTACTGAAGAGTTGATGGAACTTAATGGTATTTATTGGAACAATGGGCAAGGGGAGGCTACCCGCCTTATAAATAAAATACTTTATGAGTTTTTAATGTGTTCCTTATTAAAAATGCATTACTTTCCATGCTAAATTAAATATCATTTAAAGCCAGTTTCTCTTCTTACTTTTAGTTAGATAAGATAAGATTTCTGCTCATTTTAGTCATGTGACTAAGCAGCACAAACCACTTGGGACATAGACTAATAGAGGAAAATATTCCCCTACCTCTAAAAAGTCAGAGTTTTAGAGCAAGAAGAGAGCTAAGAATAAGACTCAAAGCTCAAGAAATAGAAACAACACGCAACTAGGTAGCATAGAGTAGTGTCATTCCCAATTTCCAGATGACTGGCCACCTGGAATCTTCACTACCATGAGTTTACCACCACATTAGCTCATCTACATCTGTGCCCTCCAGACTCAATTATTAGAGGGGGTGGTGGACATATGTAGGTTGCCTCTCCATAAACTACTCCCCTCTTCTCCCACCAAGAGTATTCTGAGTCTTCATTCTCAGAGGGGCAGCTTAGGAGGGGTTGAGCACAGAAGCTACAGAAGTCATTCAGCTTCTCCCATCTCCCAGATAAGGTCAGTGGTTCAGAGATGAACAATGAACCCAATCAAAACTAAAGAATCATAAGCCAGAGCTTCTGGGAAATGAAAGGTGCCTTTGCTTTTTCTTTCTGGGAGTGAATGAGGTAGGGTGTAATCCTGAGAGTTGTCAGTCACAGGCCACATTGCAGATGAGAGGAAGGCTTGAAGCTGCCACAGACCCACCATGTGGAGCTGAGAGTGAAGCCATTATCCAGAAAGAAAGTCCATAGATGCAGAGAGAAAGAAACAGAGTCCTGTCCACATTGTTTGCATCTTAAATCTGAAATTTTTCCCTACCTCTGGACTCTTCAGTTGGATGAGCCAGTAAGTTTCCTTTATTATATAAGCCAGTTTGTGTTAGGTCTTCTGTTACTTGCAAAAAAACAAGTCATATCTGATAAAAAAAAAATAGTCTATATGATCCAAGGTTATCTGTAAAATAGAAGCACTTTGATAGAATGCATTTCAGTGTCTTGTTTACATGAGAGCCCAAATTTTTCTCCGGGTTAATTTCAGTGCAAGAGTATTTATTTGTAAACCTCAGTTGAGATGTGACTAACGAATCCCAATACTTGTTTTGGTTTTAGATCTGAGCTATCTCACTTTATCTCAAAAAGAACTTCAAAACCATATATCTTAAATTCTTAAAATCTAATAGAATTGATGTTAAATTTTATTTTAATTACATTTTTTGGCCCTTTTATTTATTTATTTATTTATTGAGACGGAGTTTTGCTCTGTCGCCCAGGCCGGACTGCAGTGGCGCTCTCTCTGCTCACTGCAAGCTCCGCCTCCCGGGTTCACGCCATTCTCCTGCCTCAGCCTCCCAAGTAGCTGGGACTACAGGTGCCCGCCACCGCACCCGGCTAATTTTTTTTGTATTTTTAGTAGAGACGGGGTTTCACCGTGTTAGCCAAGATGGTCTCGATCTCCCAACCTCGTGATCCGCCTGCCTCGGCCTCCCAAAGTGCTGGGATTACAGGCGGCCCTTTTATTATAGTAATACACATGCATTTGGAATAGAGGAGAGGGAAAAAAATAATCTACCTTTCTAATGCCTAAAAATAACAACTGCTAATATTTGTGTGTTTTTCATCCTGTTCTTTTTGTTGTGACTTTTATAATTTAATGGTATCCATTTTCACTGTTAAGCATAATATCTATGTATTTTGACTGAAAAATTGAACTGTGGGTCAATATAAAAGATTTAATTGATGTGGAACATTCTACACATGCATACGCATACAAACCTCAAGCAAATAGAATTCCTGAATAAAATATAACAAAATTAATTTAAATGCAAGTTTATAACCTATAAAGGGACATGTCCAGTTGTCAAAACAAAGGGAGCACTATAGTTTAAAATATACAGTAGAAAAAGAGCACAATGTCTTTCTATTCTCAATCAGGGGGCAGAGATGCTGTTTCATGAGACAAACATAGATAACTTATGAGTATTATTTTTAATAATCCAGCTTTATAAGCATCATCATTTGTGGAAAACCTTTCTGTATTCTGCTCATAGATAGGGCCAATTTCTTATGATTTTTTTCTATATGTTCATAAGTAGGAAATTCAGAGATGCTGCTCAATGGATGGTAGTCAGAGTTCTGTTAAGTAGGAGTTTGGAATTAAATTTTAAAATGTTCCTACATGCATATATGGGTCTTTGCTTTCTCCTGTCAAGCTAAGTGCTGTGTATAAAGTAAGATACATTTTTCTCTCTGCTCTTATAAATAGTGGTCTCCATGTTCCTACATCCAATGGTCTCTCTCAGTCCTCATCTTACTTGACCTAGCAGTAGTATTGAACATAGTTGATCTTTCTCTCTTTTATTTGATCCTGACACCCCACTACCTTGTTTCTCTCCTGCCTTTCTACACACTCATTCTCAGTCTCCATTGCTGGTTCCTCTTCATCTCTCCTACCTCCTCACATTGGAGAGCCTAGGCTGTAGTCCTGGGGCTTTTGTTATAATCTCTCTCTACATTTACTTGCTTATCTCATGGCTTTATGTTCTCACAATATACTGATGGCTCCAAGATTTATATATTTATATTTATATTTTGAGCATGAATCTCCAGTCCATACCACTCCCATGAACTTCAAACTTTTATCAACTTGACCCTGTTCTCTAATAGGCATTTAGACCCAACCTGTCTAAAAACTGAGTTCCTACTCTTCTTCCCTCCAGATCCACTCCCCTGAAATCTTTCTCATCTAATTTAAGGGCAACTTGTTGGTCCCAATTGCCTGGGCTGAGAAGCTTAAAGTCATCTTTAAGTATTCCTTTTATTGCATACCATATCCATTTATTTTTCAAATCCTCCTGATGCTACTTTTATAACAGATCCAGAATCCAACTACTTCTCACCATTTCCATTCGGTTTAAGCTGCTGTTACCTCCTTCCTGGGCAATTATGGTAACTTCTTAACCAGTAACCCTACTTCTACTTTTCAGCCTATTTTCCAACTTAGCATTCAGACAATCCTTTTAAAAAATAATTCAAATCATGTCACACCCTTGATCAGTATTCACAAAAGCTTCCATTTCACTCAGACTAGAAGCCACCACCTTTAAAATGGCCTACACATTTTTGTACAATGTGGCTATTGTGCAGTAAAGAATTAATCTTGCCCAAAGAAAAATCTAGCTCCTTGCCCCCAACTCCTGGGAGTTAACCTCTAAGCCCTTGGAATGCCCTACCCAATAAAAATGTCTTTGTTTATCTGGGGGCCTAAGGCCCTATGAGATGGTCTAGGCTAAGTATTTAATTTGTGGTGGGAGTCTTGGGCCACAGTGTATCAGCCTGAACTCCAGAGGAACCAGAGACTAAGGTCAAACAGGTAGTCAGCTGTGTCTACATGGCCAAACCCAAATAAAAACTCTGGACACCAAGGTTCAGGTAAGCTTCCCAGTTCCTGAGGGAAATAAGCACTATCCACACAACTCCACTGGGAGAGGACAATTGGAAGCTCCATTCCTGGTTCTCCTGGACCCAACCCTAGGTACTTCTTCCTGATGCTAATTTTAATCTGTATCTTTTTGCTGTAATAAACCACGACCATGAGCATAATGACTCTGCTGAGTTCTGTGAGTCCTTCTAGTGAATCACTGAACCTGAGAGCATTCTTGAGGACCTCCTGAACTTTCAATTCTCCCCTTTACCTCCTTGACATCACTTCTTACTATTCTACCACTCATTCACTCTGCCCTTGACACACTGGCTGTTTTTGTTTCTTTCTACAGACTTTCACACTGGGCTTTTGCACATACTGTTCCTTCTGTCTATAATACTCTTTCCCCAGAAACTTCAATGATTGTCATTTCTACCTCCTTCAGGTACTTATTCAAATGCTGTCTTCTCAGTGAGGCCTTCCTTGGCTACATTATTTAAAATTGCAACTGCTCCCTGGCACACATACTCATCCTCCTCCTGTGCTTTGTGTTTCTCCAGAGAATTTATCCTTCTAAAGTATTATAAATTTTATTTATTTATTTTTGTTCATTAACTGGCACATCCCCACTAGAATTAAATCCTTTAAAAAGCAGAGAACTTAGCCTAGGTGTTCACTGCTGTATCTCCAATGCCTGGAATTGTGCATAACTCAAGGTGAGCACTCAATGGAGAGCTGCTGGATGAATCTGTGTGAGAGGTGGTGGCGGGGCAGGGGGAATAGGTAGATGGTTCAGTAAAAATAGATAGTGTACCAAAAACAGCAAGGCTTGACTAGTGGTCATACAAAATAGTTTTGTAAAGAGTGTCACCAATGTATCATATAATATGTATTAGTAAATTTGGCTGCATGAACCTGTTTTTCCATCTTGTATAAGAATATGTTTTGGATTATCCAACAATTTAAATGAGACAGTCACGAGACATATTAGGGAAAATATTTAACCCATACAGGATCCAGAACCTAAGAAGTGGTGAACATTAGGTCAGAAATGGAAGGCCCTTGGAGAGGTACCTGTGAAGAAGGGGCAGAAAGAAGATAGCTGGATTCTTTTCACTGTAATGAGTCTCACCCAGGCTCCTGCAGGTAACCAACCCTCTGAAGTAGAAACGCATGACCCTTCCACTGCCATTGCCCAGTCCCAGCAGCACTGACTACCTTTGCTGAGTCAAATGGGCCAGGGTCTTGCAGAAGTGGTAGAGTAGGGCAGACTTAAGGAAGAAAACCCACGGATCTGATGATACCACCAAGGACCAGCCTGCAACTATTAATTACCAGTGAAAGAGTGTTTCAGTTATAGGTCAAATAGTTGATGGGAAAGTCTGATCTATACCAAGAACAAGAAGTCTAACCAGAACCCATACTCACCCACAATTACTGAATAGACAGAAAATCCTCTAGTGCATTTATCTAGGAGGATGAGTCAGCTAGGAATCCCAACAGGTAAGCTAGCTTTCCACACTTGTCCCCCATCATTTGGAAGATGACAACTGGCTGTTACAATGAGATGATGACCCCTCCTGTAATAAGATGGAAATGCGAAATGAGGAAAAGAGTAAACTTAAAGAGGACTTGCCAGTGGAACTGAGGGACAACTGGCAGAAAGGGAAAGAAGAGCTAGCTGGTGGTAAGAGGAGTGGAGAAGGAGAGGCCCATGGCTCTGTAATATGAGTGTGTTAGACATCTGCACTACTTCTGGTGATCTTAGTCAGACTGTAATCAGCTAAACCTCCCTCAGAAAGCACTACCTCTAAGTGGAAACAGGAATTCACACTGAGTGAAAGCAACGAGTGTCTCATTCTGGTCAAGGTAACTCAAGGCCCCACTATGAATAGGGCTGGGCAGCAACACACAGAGAACTTTTTTGGAGGAAAGTACAGTGAGAAAGCTATGTTACTTAGAGTTTTCCAGATAAACACAACTAACAGGAGATGGATAAATTGATAGATAAATGGATAGATAGGGATTGACTGATTAATTGATTGATTGTAAGGAACTAGACCATGCAACTGTGGAGGCTGAGAACTCCCAAGAATAGCAGTTGGCAAGCTGGAGATGCAAGCGAGCCAATAGTGTAATTCTGATCCAAATCTGAAGGCCTGAGAATCAGGAGGGTCAATGGTGTAAGTTTGGACCCAAAAGCCGGAAGGCTCAAGACTTGACTCAAAAAGAGCTGATGTTTCAGTTCAACTCTGAAAGCAGAAATAGACCGATGTCTCAGATCCAACAATCAGGCAGAAGGAATACCCTCCTATTTGTGAGAAGTCAGCAGGTCAGCGTTTTTGTTCAACTTCAAATGACTCAATGACGCCCATCCACAGTGGGGAGGGCAGTCTGCTTTACTCAGTCCACCAATTCCAATGTTAATTTCAAGCGAAAACACCTTCACAGATACACACAGAATAATGTTTGACCAAATGTCTGGGCGCCCTGTGGCCCAGTCAAACTGACACAAAATTAACCATCACAAACTTAATGAATGATTGAAATAAATGAGCAAATTAAGGTTAAACAAAATGGATATCTCAGGAGAAACAAACATACAGTGGGCTATGTCATGATGAGTATGATATGGTCGCCTCAAAGCATCTTAAATTCCAAGATTTAAGGACCTATTTCCTACGAGAATAATGTCATCCTCAAGTACCACTCTCTCAAATAAGGACACTTGGGTTTTTGGTAAAGAGAGAAAGTTAGGAAGTGAGTGCTGGGGAGACTATGGATCCTGGTGAAGTGGTGCCCTGTGCCTGATATCCAGCAGCTTGTCCTCCAGTGAACATTGAAGGTTTATTTGTTAGACTCCTGCTTAATAATTTATTTATTCAGCAAATATTTATTGAGCTCTACACTAGATGTCAGATTCTGGGAATGCAGTAATTAACTATACAGATAAAATCCCTGCCCTTTTGGAATTCACATTCCAGTGAGAGAGACAGACAATACAGAAATAAACAAATAAGTGTGCCAAAAGGAAAAACAGAGGTAGAGGAAGAAAGTGCTAGCACGGAATGTTACAAAGAAGTTACAACGAGAGTTAACCTTTTGGGAAGTTATGTATAAAGGTGCCCATCTTATACAATGGTCATCTCTGGAAGTAATCATAGCTGTGTTTTGAAACCATAACCAGCTTCTAGATGCATGTATTGTCACTATGCACTGAGTTATAGAGTGCCGTAAAATTCCAAAAGCAGGGTGAATCACTGACCTGTTACAAACCCTTCAAATGCTAAACGGAGAGCTTGGATACTTAATAAGCTGCACATTTTACACCCACACTCTACAATTGTCAGAGCTTCTATCTTGTCTGCCTTAGCAAATTAAGAGGAATATCATGAAGGAGAAAATGACAGAAGACAATTGGGTCAAAATCCATTGTCTAAAAATGTTCCATCTAGCCTACTGAGAACTGCATCTTTCTGGAAGCTCCCATCCCTCCCACAGTGGGTTCACCAGAAGCTAACGCCAGAATCCATACTCCCGTCGCTCTGAATCCAGCTGGTATCAGGCCTCTCCTTTGGCTGCCGCTTCAGCCTCTTAGGATGGTTTCCTAACCCAGTTCATTTATGGGCACCTGACTTAGGGGCTGGACAATCCTGAGGTAACCATGTCTGTGGTCCATCAGTGCTCAGAGGGCCTTACCTCTCTTAACGCCTGGTGACTCTCTTTTAACACACCTACCACTAACACTCACCCCTCAGGAGATGTGCTGAGCACAGGGACACAGGACTCAGGGGATGTGCTGAGCACAGGGACCGGATTTATGTAGGCTGATAAGGTCAGTAGGCCTATGAGATCCCTCAGCTTTGGGCCTAAAGTTCCAGAAGAAAATGTGGTAGCCCTCGTTGGGTAGCTGTGGGAGACACAGTCGTTGGCAGGGATATGGTAACAATATCCAGGAGACCTTCCTGCAGGCATAACAATTGTGTGGCACCACAGCGCCACCTCCCATCCCAAGGCAGACTTGCAATTAGTCATAGTCTTTCCTTTGACCTCCTTCCTATACTAAAATTAATTTCTCCTGAACTGTTCCAGATTGAAGGAGACCTAAAAGACATGACAACAAAATATTGCCATCCAATATTGATCCTGTACAACTGGAGTAAAAAAATGCCACAAAGAGCATTATTGTGTCAGCTGACAAAATTAGAATACAATGGTAGATTAAAATATCATATTTATGTAAATTTTACCAAAGTTGTTACTTGTATTGGAGATAAGAAAATATCATAACTATTAAGAGATATTGAGGACTAAAAAGCCATGATGTGTGCAACTTAGTTTTAAAAAGCTTGGAAAAATAAATGGGGAGGTGGGTTGTAAGGAGTGAGCATGTGAGAGCATGAACAAAAGTTAAAGCAAATGAGGCAAAATGTTAACAATATGTTAAGGAATAAATAGCCCAGATGTGTTCTTTATGTTATTTTTACAACTTTTCCTTATGTTTGAAATTATTTTCTGATAAAAATTTTAAAATAGTTCTGGCCTTAAGTACTAGACAGTTTGTCTAAAAATAACTCCTTTACTACCTGTACTCCCATCATTAGGGATTCATTTCTTTGGATGATATATTTTGCAGACACTCTATTAAAAAGCATCTATATTTTAAAACTTAGGGAGAACTGGTTGGTAACTAGATAAGGAGAGGAAGAGGAATCACTGGATGGGAGCCACTTGCATCCAGTGTGGAGAGGTGACACGTGATAAGTGAAAACAAACAGTGGGTACAGAGGAGGGCCATCTCCTAACTTGGTGGTGAGCCAGGTCCGCAAGACCATGGTTCTGAGAGCATTGACAGGCTTTGATATGGCCTTTTCCCGTGCAGTCCAGATAGCACACACGTTCCAGATTCACTACGTCTGCTCCATCTTAACTGTGCAACAAGGTGCCTGCACCTGAGGTGGGGCTGACACCAACAGAATATTCTCTGAAAGATGGTAGGGGATGAGATGTCTACTTTTCCTTTCTTCACCAGCCATGCCCAGAGATCTGTGGTGTAGCTCAGAACCCCCTACGCTAGAAAACTCCCAGACATAGAAAATTTGCTCTATAAAATATCTAACTGGGTTAGGTTATAATAACATAGGCTTGCTATGGAATCAAGGCTTCTCAGAACCTTAGGAATATGCTGGTCTTACCTTTTTAATTTTTTTCTCACTATATAAAATTTCCCATTACAATCAAGGTAAATACATAGATTCAAATTTAAGTTCGAGTCTAGGACTGTCTGAATAGTTTCCTGCTAGAAGCATTTCAGGGAACAGAAGAGCTTCCTTTTCTTTATGAAACAGCACATCTTAGTGGCACTCAAAGGCACTGCAGGGAAATTCAGGAATTGTTTTTCTCTTGGGTGAAAACATCTTTGGCCTACAGTTACTCCTCGGTCAGGAAAATCAGATTTCAAAATGGTCACTTTTTTTCAGATGAAACCGCTGTCAACAACTTGTATATAAGAAAGCATGAATCCCTGTAACCCAGTATTGTTCTCAAGCCCTGAATTTCCAGTATTTTCGTCATGCTGTATAAACAAAGCAACTTTTATCCTGGAAAACCCCAAGTGGAAATTTCAAAACAGATTGAATATCTGCCCCTCTCAACAATATTTCAAACCCAAGCAGCATTCATCTCTCACTCTTGCTTAAATTCTAAGCATTTTCTATCTAAACTGACACTTTCCAAACATACTTATTTTAGAATTTCTATTCCATTCAATAGGAAATAACACGTTCTGTTTGTTTTGAATAAGCCCCTTTCACTACGCCTCCTCGGCCCTTCACCAGCAGCCTATTCAGGTTTCAAGTCATCACATACGTCCTGAGCCCGAGCCATCTTGGTGTCATCTACTTTCCTCCAGAAATACTGGTGCAAGGAGAAAAACAGCCAGAGAGCTCATAGCAAATTAGCACAGGCCCGGAGACTTACCAAATTAGGTCATCTAAAATAAATCATGTGGACATTTTTTAATACAACCCCCTGCATGAGTAGCATTTTTCTAGGCTATTGATTTTCACAGTCACAGCCCTAGCTATTAATACTTTTCAAGCAGGTCTGAGTGTGCCAAGTGTCTCATGAAAAGGGCAGGTCACAAGAACACATGATGAAAGGGTGTTTTTGGTGGGGTTTGGAGGGTCCTGGGAGGATGACAGTAAGTGCAATTTAGGAACAAATATAATTTTCAACTTCCACATATGTCAACCCTGTAATACAATGAAAAGGAGAAAGGGCAAGAGGGATAGTCTTTCCTGGGTGTCCACTATATGCCTCTTTGAGTGGATGGTGTTACCCTTTGAAGTAGGGTTTTTCAGCTTCATTTTGTAGATAAGGAAGCAGGGGATGAGAGGAGGGAGGAAGCTTGTCTTTAAATCCTTCTGCTAAAACATCATGTTTGCACTGTGACAGAACCCACAGAAAGGGGTTCAGGTGAAAAATTGTTCCTACTTATCTTTGGAGTCTTCATTTAATGATCAATGAAAACTCTCATTTATGCCTTCAAATTCTCTGCCCTGACATCTTTGAGAAAAGCTGGTAGCTGAGTGAGGTTTCTCTCTAGTTTTCCTTCCCCTTTTTTTCAATTCCATCCCTCCTGCTTCTATGGATAGTCCATAGCAAGGTACCATGCTCGGATACTCGAGCTTTTCTGTTGATCTAGCCTAGAAGCTTCCTTCCTATTTTCTCTTGTTTTAGGTCAGGCTTGGACTATGTCCTGTTTCCTTCTTGGTCTACCATCTAGTAGCTTAGATTAGCGTGGCCACCACTCAGCAAGCACACTTCCCTTTTAACAGAAGTCTCTGAGAACTGATGTCTCCAGTCTAGGGAGATCTTCGGACACTGGGGCAAGCTGATGGGAGAGACACTGCAAGCTGGTGGAAGTTTCAGTCCTTTTCATTTCATTCTGGCTCAAATATTTTTGTTCTAGGCACAATGCCAGGCACTGGAAATGCAGCGGTTTATAAAAGATACCTTCGTATTACATCGTTTGAAGAGTTATTTATTCCCACACTTCCTGAGGCCAAGCTGATTAAATAGGAGCCCATGTGTGAGATAAAAAGAAAGAAAAACAAACACTTTCTGAGTAGATCCTAATAGCAACAGCAAAAAAAAAAAAAAAAAAAAGAAAAAGAAAAGAAAAGAAAAAGCAAGTGAGGAAAGGAGGGTGATGTGTTCAGAACTGGGCAATATTCAATTTTAGGTGTTTTCTGTCCCTCTATCCTTTATAGATAGACACACACTTCTTTTTGGAAATGCCAAAGATGCCTAAGTGATAGATTCCTAGGACTGGTTAAAAAGGAGCTTGGAGCAAGGAAACGCTTAGGTTCCCACTCTAGCAGGCAGTGAGCCAAGCACTTTCACATATGTGACTATGGATTTCTTACAATGCCACTGTGAAATAAGTTAAATTAGGCCCATTTTACAGATACGGAAGCTGAGGCTTAACAAGATTAAGTAGCATATTGTACCTAAGATACAGGAGAAAAGATGGGGCTAGAGCACTATTAGTAGAGAAAATGAAAGTTCCTACTTGCTCTTTGGTTTCTCTCTTTCCCAGCTTCTGAATGGATGCACCTCAATCAAGCAACAAGTATGTACCCAGCACTTTCTAAGTGCAAAGGCATTGAAGAAGTATAAAATATTATAAGTTTTAGTCCTCATCCTCAAGGTCATGATGCACAATTTTGATAATAAGATACACACACACAGAAATAACTAACAATCTATATCCTATATAGAGAAAAGACTGGTGGTCAATGCTGTAGGGGCAGAAGGAGACCCTGTGGGTTGGGGTTACCTAGGCAAGTGGGATGTGTAAGAATATTCCAGGTAGGAAAAGTAACGATGAGTAGAGACTCAATGATTCTGGCAGAAAGTGGAGGGTAAGCATGCAAAGCAGCAGGACTGAGCAGGTCACAAAGCACAATAACGGGGAGCCTGGAAAAGTAGACAGAGCAGGGCGGTGAATATGGCTGGATCTGCAGTATCTCCAGGGTGCGGTGTGTGTTTGTATGTGCGTGCACGCATGTGTGTGTGTGTGTGTCTTGGCACGTGGTGGGATGGAGGTTGGGGAGCTGGGAATAAATATGAAAAGCTTGAAGAAAGCACTGGAGTGAGACCCAAGAGACAGGGGTTCTAGTCCTAGCTTTGTTGCTAGCTAGATGTGCAACTTCAGGCTAGACACTCAACATCTCTGAGCCTCAATTTTCTTCAGCTGTAAGACCAGAAATTGGAGCAGATTATCCTTAAGGCCCATCCCAAGTTAAGAATTCCAAGAGTTTCTCTACTTTTCCCTTTCTTCTTTTATCGCCTTCTCCCTGCCATCAGCTCAAGGCTTTAGAAAATTTTATCCTTGATTGGCAAATAACACTTATTTTTCCAGAAACAATTGTTTCATTCCACAAACCTGGACAAGCCCTGTCATTCTTAAAGAAAGAAAAAAAAAAGAAATCTGTGTTTTTGTTATTGGAAAATTCTTAAAGCACAGCCCAAAGTGGCCAATGTGGTTTCTATTTAACCAATGTCACTTTTTTCCATTATGCACCTATTTGTCTTTACTGAGTTACTATTTAATGTGATAGTAATATTAGGGGCTCCATAGGAAAGATCCTCTAGGAACCTTACTGCTGTGTTTGCTATAAGGATATTGCAAGGATATTATTCATTACACAAAGAAGAACCTCAAAAGGAACTTCTCTCTGATTTACAGATCAGGAAGAGGTGTGCCATTATGGAGCAACTGGCTTGTCTCTAACTCAAGGACCCTGTAACTTTGTAAAGGGCTCAGTTTCCCTCTTCACAATTTAATGCTGCTGGAAAGCACAGAGCCAAATCCAGGTCTAATTCTTCCAACACACTGGCTTATACACAGCTTGCTCCCTCACCCCCGGCTCTCTGTTCCCTTCCTGCTCTTTTGGTCTTTCTTGGCTCTGTTTTTTCCATCTTCTTTATAATTTATTTTTATCTTTCTCAATTATATGCATTTGCGTTCCTTAAATACCTCTGGAAACAAAAAGGTTTAAAAATAAATAAATACAAACAAGTAAATAAATAACCTGAGCAACTGAAGGCCTTGCTTTCTAAAGCAGGGGTCAGCAAACTATGGCCTGCTGAACAAACCCAGCCTGCCACCTGTTTTTGTATGGCCCACAAGCTAAGAATGATTTTTACATTTTTAGTGGTTTGGAGGAAAAAATAAGATTTGTGATATGCAAAAACTGTATAAAATTCAAATTTCCGTGTCCATAAATAAAATTTCATTGGAACATGGCTGTGCCCACTCATTTGCATATCATCAATAGCCACATTCACCCTACATAGCAGAGGTCAGTAGATGTAACAGAGGCAGATACGAACCTGGAGCATGAAATGTTTGCTATCTAGCCTTTTACAGGAAAAGTGTTGTCCTTGGATTAGAGCTTCATTTTATATCTGTTTAAGTTTCTCCTGCCAATGTTAGTATCATAAGATTGCTTCAAAGCTAGGTATTTGCTACATCCTAACTCAGTCTAGATATTTTTGGTGTTTTTCTCATAAAACTACTCCTCAGTGTATTTTAACCTTGACTCAGGCTCATGTTTACTGTCTGGCTTAGAGTTCAGTGCTATGTAATAAAGACAATTAATTTTCAGCCTCTTAGAAGTAAATTGAAGACCCTCTTAGGTAACCATTTTATAGTCACTGATAAAATGAATTTTAAAACTTCTATTTTTGTGAGATTTCTAAGCCAACAGAAGGATCTACACAGCAACTTGGCACTTTCTACACCACATTCAATGTCCTCCAGTTTCTTTTCAATTGATGCATGTGTTTGCATATTTACTTATTTTTTTTCTCCTCCTGGTCAACCTTAGTTAGAAATAAAACGAAGTCTCCATGGAAACACAACATAATGCTCTCTCACAGATGATCGAGGGACCCAAGCAGCTGATATTGGGCTAAAGTCTGCAATGGCGTCTGACCAAATTCGGAATGGAAAACAGCTTACCCGGCTCTTCCAGACCTCTCAGAATTCTAAAGCTGAGCATGGAAACCTACACAGATTGTGAACTACTGTGGGTTGTCTTATTCTTTTTTTTTCCTTTTGAGAATATTCTCTTATCCCTTTATATGCTTCACCTAAAGGGTTTCAATCCCTCCCCCACTTAGACTGATGGACAGACACTACAGAGTAAGTGGGAAGAAAACCTCCATTCCCAGTGAGCACCTACTGTATTAGGCATTTCTATGTCATGACTGGCCCAATGTCACACAGTTCTAAAACAGGCAGAGCTTGAATTTGAACTCTGGTCTGTTTAACTTCAATGCCCATTTTCTTTCAACTTTACAAGAAAAAAGAAAATAGAAAAAACAAGGCTTAACAGAGGTTTTTTTTTAACATAGCCATGGTCCCCTGCCCACCCTCTTTTTCCTGAGGGGGAAAAAATCATAATAAAGAAGTAAGAATATGAAAGTCAGCTTCTCTCTTAACCCCAACTATGTTTATAAGAAATCAAGGTCTAAAGCTAAGTTGGGGAGGAACCAAGAGAACCCTGGTTCTCTTTCCTAAAAATCCTTTCCAAATGGTTGCAGGAGAATGTCTTAAATAAGAGTAGTAAGCGAGTGTCTTAAAGGGAGAATAAACAGAGCACTAAGGACATTGGGGAGTGGGTAACGGAGAAATGTGTCAGGAAGATGTGTCAGAGCACAAGCTCATCATAATTTAGAGCCCTGGCTATTTCTTAGGGTTAATGATCAATTAAACTGTGCTTTTCTCCCCTCAAATTATTCAGGAGCAACATTCCCCTAAGTCCCATTTCTTACTAGGGTGTGATATGGTAGCATACATCCTTGTCCAAGGCATCTCCAAGGTAACAGAGCCTTACCCACCAAGGCATCATGAAGAGTCGCCCCAAACCTATGTGGAATATGGAATCCACATAGATGTCTCAGAAGAGGCTGGGGGATGACTGCTCCCCTCAAGCAGGTGGGCTCCAAGCTCCCACCTTTAGCTGAGGCAGCTTTGCTTTCACCTGTCTGAAGAACGTGTTCCTCTACTTCATAATCCTTTGAAAAACACTTTCCTAGAACATACCTTCACCTGAACATTGGCACACAGCACAGATCTGTAATTGTTATTTAAACTAGACTTTTGAGAGAGAAAGGTATGCCCTCTGAAGGTTTATGTAACAATTCATGGTAATACCACCTATGACAAAGTAATACATGGTAATACTCCTATGACAAAGACATGGAGGCAGACTTTTTTAAAAGTGAAACGGTCCATCTTCCCCTTCGCCCAATCTGTGTTCACATCACCATCACTACCACCACTGAGGGGCGAGGAAACACGGAGAAGAGAGAACGTGGGGGGATAGAGAAGTAGGCTCCTTCCGGTGACAGACAGATTCAGAAAGAAACAGCAGCATCTCCTCCTCATCCATCCCTCCTCATTCCATGAGCTACCATGAAAAGGTGAGCTCCCCTTCTAAAGCAGGATGTGGTAGGCTGTCCTATCCTCCTTATAAATTGAGAAGAGTTCATTTCTTTTCTGCACAAGCCTTTTATTACATAGAGTCTGTGTAAAATACTTTGCTCTCCAGAGAGGAGCCATATCATTGCAAATTGCTTTATGAATATAATTAGCTGATAAATTAGAACAGCAGCTACTACACTGAAATAGACCTTCCCTTCAGATTATGGAAAAATGAAATCACTGGGGACATCTTGTGCATGAAAAACAATCTTATGCTGTACAGAAGTTTTGATTTGAGCTAGGACAACTGTTCTTACAATTGCTAAATTGTTTTTTCAGTTTTCAGTACCCTTGTCCTTCTGAATAGCTTTTACTCAGCTTCTGGGCTATTTAAAACTCCAGGCGTAGGTAAAGGAAGCACTTGTGCAGGAGCAATAATTGCTCTGAAAAGGAAAGATTCTTCCCATTGCAGAGCAACTTATAAAGATTACACATCCAACCCTATACCAGGAAAACATTTCTCCTTTTTGTTAATCTTTCATAAAATAAATAATGGTATTGGAAGTTTAGTGTACAACCAGTAATTTATCTTGGGCAACATTGATTTTAAAAATAAATAAATAAATAAAGTGCTGTCATTTCAAGGAGAACTTGAACTACTTTATTAGCTATTAGTACAGACCACATGAATCAAGTTTAGAAGAAAATAAGTCTTGAATCCCAGGCAGCATTAAAAAAAAAAAATTCTACTCTTAACTTATAAATTCTCTTTCCCTTAAGAAGAATGGAGTCCCCATTCTTCATTTTGACCTGCTAAATCACCTCCCTACTCAGAGCCAAAGATACTTCTTCTGGCAGCACATGGTTAGGAGTTTCCACAGGTGAACTTGACTGTCTTTTGTGTAACCCTCTGAGGAAAGAGAACGCTTAAAGCTAAAAACAACAACAACAACAAGGCAACCCAAGAAAAGGGCTCACTGCATTTTTCTTTCTTTTTCTTATAGGGTTTTGTCTTGCTATTTCAGTCCTTATTTCTTTAATAACAACCTTTGACATCAGTGCAGTGCCCTGGTTGGATGACTTTGCAATCAGCAGTACCTGTATGCCATGCCCGTCTCTGCTCTGGTGGTTTCCTGCAACGAAATTCCATGAACACGTAGAAACTTTTCCAGATATTTCTGTTCGGCTGCTCCACTGGGCCTCACAGGTTTGCAGGCTGCCTGAGGCTGAGTCTTGGTCACTGCTAGGTGCCATCTACATTTTAGAGCCGATTCACTGCATTTTGGCAGACCCAGCTTGGGGCTAGGGATGTCTGCGCAGGCAGGTTTATACAGATGCATGTTTCGAAAACCCAAGGAAGCAAAGCTAATTGCACGGTGCTTAGCTTTAAGACTCACTGTATCTTGCTGTGAATATTGGGTTATCTGGCTTCAGTATGTCCCTCAAAAGGATTAGCTTGTTTTCTTTAGATCTCTCTTATCATTTTTGTAGGCGAGCAGGCTCCTAAGTTCCCAACAGAGCTGTTGGTTGTGTGTCCCTGCCCAGGCCTGTGCATAAGGAGCCTTTTGGTGGCCAATCACTTTTCTCATCCCTTTAAAGTATGCAGAGTCAAACGTAAGCAACTATGTATTGGCCCTGGGGAAAAAAAATATGGGAACTTTTTCCCATGTCTTTCTATTTAGGTAAAAGGAAATATTTTGGTGGGATCTGGGCCAATCTGTTTTTTTAAGGACCATAAAGCCTTAGGGATGATTCATGAGTATGTAATGAGACTTCTCTAAATTATTAAATATTTTGTAATCAAATAATTTTTTATACTAGTGGAATGATTAATTTGGGTGAAAGGTCCATTAACCTCTTTCAGATGTTGCTGTCAAATGATAGAAAAATATCAACAAGTGGTTGTAAAAGGCAAAGGGTCCACACAAATATGGCTAATTATTTTTGACAAATGTGAAGAGCAAATCTGTGGAGGAAGAATAGCTTTTCCACCAAATGGTGCTGGAGCAACTGGATATCCATAAGCGAGGCAAAGCAGAACAGCAACAAACAAAAATAAATGAACCATTGACCTAAACCTCATCTTTATACAAAAATCAACTCAAAATTGATCATGGATTTAAATGTAAAATGTAAAACTATAAACTTGTAGGTAAAAACAGGAGAAAATCCTCAGAACCTAGAGTTAAGTGAAGAATTATTAGACTTGACACCAAAAGCACAATCCATAAAAGGAAAAACTCATAAATTAGATTTCATCATTAACAACTTTTGCTCTATGAAATACCACCGGAAGGGGATTTTAAAAAGCAAATTACAGACTGGGAGAAAATATTTGCAAACCACATATCTGACAAAAGACTTATATCTAGAACATACAAAGAACTCTCCAAACTCAACAATAAAAACATAAACAAGCTAATTGGTAAACAGGCAAAAGATATGAACAAACATTTCACTGCAGAGGATATACAGATGGCACATAAGAGCATCAAAAGATCATTAGCCATTAGGGAAATACAAATGAAATCCACAATGAGAGATCACTACACATCTATCACAATAGCTAAAATACAAATGGTGATAACACTAAATGCTGTCAAAGAGTCAGAGAAACTGGATCCCTCATAAATTGCTGGTAGGAATGTTAAATGGTTCAGCCACTCCAGAAAAGTTTCTTATAAGACTAAACATTCCAAACTTACTATATGACACAGCAATCACACTGTTGGGTATTTATCCCAGAGAAATGAAAACTGATGTTCACATGAAAACTTGCACACAAATGTTTATGGTATCTTTATTCACAACAGCCAAAATCTAGAAACAACCCAAATATTCCATAATGGGTGAATGATTAAACTGTGGCATATTCATACTATGAAATACCACTCAGCAAGTAAAAGGAAAGAACTATTGGTCAAAACAACAAGTTGAATAAATCTCGAGAGCCTTATGCTAAGTGGGGAAAAAAAAAAGCTAACACCAAAAGGTCGCATTTTGGAATCTGTATCATTCCATATATATAACATTCTCGAAATGGCAAAATTGTAGCTAGAGAGGAAGAACAAATTAATAATTGCCATGGGTTAGAAAAGACGAAAGGGAAGAAGATGGCTGTGGCTATAAAACGGGTAGAGGTGGGATTCTTGTAATGGAACTGTTGTGTCTTGATTATGGTAGTGGTCACATCAAGCAATGCATGTAACCACACTGCATGGAACTAAACATAAATTACACAAAAATGAGTGCATATAATACTGGAGAAATCTGAATAAGGGCAGGGGCTTGTATCATCATCAGTTTCCTGATTGTGCTATTGAACTGTGGCAAGGCAAGATACCATCATCTGGGGAAACTAGGCAAAGGATATATGGAATCTCTCTATTGCTTCTTATACCTGCATATGAATAAACAGTTATCTCAAAATAGAGAGTTTAAAAAAAAAAAAAAAAGCAAAGAAACTCCTCACATATGGGTTTTTCCACCACATGATTCCAGCTGTGACTCTCCTCCAACCGTGACTTCTGGACATAAACTGTTCATTCGGTCTAATAGCTTCACACTCACACCTCCCACCTGCCATCACATCTTACATCTCTGCTGACATGAATCTTCACACACACACACACACGCTCCCTCAAAGCTCACCTCCTCTAGGAATTCTTCCCAGCCCCAGTACACGATTATTCATTGAAATTCCACTTGCAATTCAAACCTAAAGCCCTCACTTGATACTTCTAAACTGTTTCACAAACACTTGCACACCCCCTGTGATTTCTGCCATATTTTTGTATATCCTATACCATTATTTATTTACTATTTGGAATTAAATTGCTTTTTCTACCTAAATGAATTTTTTTAGTGTTACGGACTGAATGTTTGCATTCCTCCCAAAATTCATATGTGGGAATCTTAACCCCCAGTGTGATGATATTAGGATATAGGGCCTTTGGGAGGTGAGCAAGTTGTGATCTTGGAGCCCTCAGAATGGGATTAGTGCCCTTATAAGAAGAGGCCAAAGGTAGCTTGCCGTCTTTTCACCATGTAAGAACACTGGAAGGAGAGAGCAGTGGCCCTTCAACCGGGAAGAGGGCCCTTACCAAGAACCTGACCCCGCTGGCACCCTGATCTCAGACTTCAGCCTCTAGAACTGTGAGAAATTAATGTGCATTGTTTTAAGCCATTAAGTCTATGGTAACAGCCTGAACTAAGACATTTAGTCAGGAAACATTATATTACTACCACCATAAACAGAAAAACCTTATCACTTGTAATAAAATAGAATGTAGTCTGTAAAAAATGCAATAAAAATGAAGAATGTTATTACATTGCAGCTGGATACTTAGTGTCCAGAGGCTTGGGATCAGAGTCTTAACTCTTTTTATCTTTTATTGACAAAGATTTAAAAATATTAGAGAGGTTTTAAAGATAATTTAGCACAAATCTGAGATTTTCTCTTCCCTTCTTTTTAGATAATGAGAAAAAAATGAAAGGAAATTGAAACAGGAATATACTACATTTACAAAGTGAATCAGTTATTTAATGCCGTATGAGTGGTACTTGTACCTCCTTTGGGAAACAAAGACATAATATGCTGTTCCAGAGTATGAGATACCTCTCTTGCAAGTGTACCTCTTAACTCCCCATCCAGATTATAAACTCTTTTAGAGAAGGGACTGTATCTGATACAAGCTTGTAAACTCCAGTTATAATGATCAGAATGATGCTTTGTGCGCAATCAACATTGCATAGAGATTAACAATTTCCTTGCTTTAATTTTAAACTCCCAATAGCTACCTTTTCTCTCATAAACCTATTTCCATTTTCACCCTAGCAGCCAAAGCCCCGAGCATGAAAGAAGAAATAAGAGCTTATAAAGAAAAGGCCAGAAAAGCTAGGGAAAAAAAAAAAAAAAAAAAAACCCACAGTACAATGGAGTTAGGGAGAAATTAGCATTCCCAAGTAAAGTTGCACCAGTGACATCACTTATGGTAGCCACCAGTTCAATCTGACTATGTGAGTCATGAAAGTGGTTCCTCCAGGGCTGAGAACACCTGGAGGTTCAGGCAGTGGTGCCAGTGGAGGGCCAAGGAAGAAACACAGGTGAACCAGGAAAGCAGTTTCTAAAACATGGGGCATGAGCCCTCTCCCATGTGTCCCTCTCTTTTTGTCCTCTAAATTTGGAACTGGGCCCAGGAAAGGAGAGAGCAATGAGAAAGCCAATATTTGTCTGGAACTGAAATTTCTTTTCATAAAGTTCTAAAAGCAGGTCAATGTCATAAAAGGTCCCAGTTTAAAGGTGGAGGATAGAAACTATATTTAATAAAAGAACTATTTATCTCTTTGGTTGTCAATACAAACTAAGATCAATTTTAAGCTCAATGTGGTAAGACTGTAAGAAATGCCTCTGAGCAGCTGAGAAGGACAGTTAATGTCCTTCTTGCTTTCCTTCTGTATCTCAGGAGCGATGATTTTCATATTCTTTTTAGAATATTTAAGTACTGTGCAATCACATGGTCAGCAGAGTATAGAGTGTAGGAAAAAGCAACAAGGCCATGTGATAAGACAGGTGCTGCCTACCCGGTCCTGCTGATGGGGCACGGGAGGCCTGGGACACAGAAGCTACATATAGAAGCTCACGCAGCTCTGGGTGGCAAGCAGACTTCATCTACACCTGCTCAGGATTCATAAACAATAGTGTGACCTTGGGCAGGTCTTGACCTTTCTGACCCCTTAGTTTCTTTACTGGCTCAGACTTAGGTAATCTCTAAGATTCTTCTAATCTACATCTGATGTTCTGTGTATCTTAAAAAGTAATTGCTCTAATCATGCTATAGAGGTGATGATCCTTCCTTCTGTGTAACTGGCGAGACTTGGAGTCCATGAATTATTCACTAGTTATGAAAGATACCAGGCTCGTGAGATTTATGTTATTCTTGGAATATAGCAAACATCTTTATAGCCTAGTTTTAAATTTTTTCTTGGCTAAGGAGGTGATTTGTTGAACAGTGTATATCTTGGACATGTCGCAGTCATCCAAGAACATCCAGGTCTAAAATAAAAACTGAGGCCAGAGCTGGTGGAGCTAGAGGAGTAGGAATGCACTGCCACTGCCAGGGTGGAGAAGTATTGGGACCACCCAGGTCAATTTGGACAAGGGACACCAGACTACAGCCCAGAGCATATTTTTCTATTCTGATTATTTACAGGAACTTCATCTTTCTGCTCTTCTTCATGTGTTTGCTCACTAGTGTTCTGCAGGTGATGCCGTGAGACGTCTGCCTTCATCTCACTGGGAACCATCTAGAGGAATTGCTCCTCCTGTCACTGCCATCTTCTCTTCACCTTTGCCAGAGCTACCTTGGGGTCTAGCTGTATGTGGCGAGACCACAGCTAAGTAGAGTATGTGTGTGTTGTGTTAACAAAACACAATGCATAAAACGTTGCCTTTGACCTCAAGGAGCTCTCAGTGGAGGAGAGGAGAGAAACCAGTAAAGATTACAAAGTGATGTGATATGAGCAAAGATAGAAGCAATCACTGAGGCTAAACCCAGTCTGGGAAAAGAGCAGAGGGTCAGAGAAGATACCCTGGGACAACATCAGCAGTAAAGGTAAAGGGTGGGAGAAGTGGAGGGAGTTCTTTCAGAAGTTTGCAATCCAGGCTGGGCACAGCGGCTCACGCCTGTAATCCCAGCACTTTGGGAGGCCGAGGTGGGTGGATCATCTGAGGTCAGGAGTTCAAGACCAGTCTGGCCAACATGGTGAAACCTCGTCTCCACTAAAAATACAAAAAAAAAAAAAAAATTAGCCAGACGTGGTAGCGGGCGCCTGTAATCCCAGCTACTCAGAAGGCTGAGGCAGGAGTATTGTTTGAACCCAGGGGGACGGAGGTCGCAGTGAGATCACGCAAGATAATGCACTCCAGCCTGGGTGACAGAGCAAAACTCTGTCTCAAAAAAAAAAAAAAAAAAAGAAGAAGAAGTAGTTTGCAATCCATCAAGAAATCTAATGTTAAATGTCTCTATCATTCATTGGTGCTTTTCTAGGCAATGCCTCACATCTCCTGTTAGTCTAGATTTTCCCAGCGAATACAACACAACAGTCCTGGTAGGATAGGCGAGGGGGTGCGTGTTACAGTGCATGGGAGTACAGCACATGACTAATGGAGAGCCCCTGTTGAGTCAGCCTTAGCTCCTTCTCCCTGGACCCAAAGGTAGCATCTTCAGTCTCACCTGATTCCTTTTCCTTATCCCTACTGCTTATCTACTGTATACTCCTATGTTATAGCATAAAAACAATCCCTCCCCAATGTATGATACATACACATTATAACCTTGCTTTAGAAAAAATGAGTAGGAGTGAGAGGATAGAAAAAATAACTATTTGGTACTAGGCTTAGTACCTAGAAAATGAAATAACCTGTACAACAAAACCCTGTGACACAAGTTTACCCATGTAACAAACCTTTGCATGTACCCCCAAACCAAAAATAAAAGTTAAAAAAAAAAGAAAAAAATGAGCATATTTATTGGTGACTACGTCTATAGATCTCTACCTTGGCATAGAACATTTGTGGGCAAGACTGGCCCTTGAGATTTAACTACTATTCTGCATTGGTCCCACAGTCCTCAACTAGAAAGCATCTTTGAGTAGAGCTCTGGCATTTGTAGCAAAAACTCTCCTCACCTACTTTGGGCATGACTCTCTTGCTCTTTATTCAAAAGTTCCCAAAAGATGCCAAAATGTGGCCTTAGTCCAAAGCTAAAGGAAGGGAAATGGTCCATGGGGCCCAGATGTGCAAAAGCGCACAATGTGGCCAGAAATACCTCAAAACGTGGCAGTTAGAAGCAATGACTACTTTGGAGGAGAGGTAGGTGAGCGGCGTGGAAAGGATGGGAGATGAGGCCTCAGTCGCATTATTTAGGCTCTAGGCTCTCTTTTTAAGTAATGTTGAGCCATAGAAGGTTTGAGATCATGACAGTATTGTGGTCTCATGCTGTTAAGTTAACACTGAAGTAATGCTTCCACGGTGCTGAGATCACCTTCTCCTTTATTCCAGTCTGCACTGGCCTGGCTTAGGGGAATTTCCACAGAGAGTAGAGTATGGTAGAAAGAGCACAAGCTATGAATCAGGAAGGCTTGGGTTCAAATCTTGCCACTACAGCCTACCAGTGGGCACTTTCTGAGTCACAGTTTCTTCCCCTGGAAACTACAGCTCATCATATTACCTAATAGGTTGTTGTGAAACTTATAAGAAATATTGTATTTGATGTAACTAGTATAGAATAAATGGCTCAATAAATGGTGATTATTATTATAATGCCTGCAAGGCTGTCAGTGTCTAAGGGTTACCACATACACTGCACAACTCCAAGGACTGCCATCCAAATTTTAACCCATGTGGATTGTGCCCCCTAGTGTTGTGCAGTGCACAACATGCACAGTTATACGTGGGAGACTTAGACTTCTAACAAGCAATAATGTTCAGGGCACTTCAATGCTACAGGCTGCATGACTACAAAATGGATGGAGATGGCTTTAAATATGACTTTCTCCCTTGCCAAAGAGAAATGAGAGATTATCTGAATGATGCTTATTTGTTCCTCATCTAGCAAGAAATACCTCTGTCACTCCTTAAGTGCCTACTCAGAAAGCAGTTTTGAAAGTTGCAAAGAACTCCACATATTTTGACACTGGTGCCACATGCTCTGCCATGGGGCTCATCTATCTTCTTTGACACGTTATTTCTATGGGGTCTGGAACTTGTCCATGACAAGGCCTTAGAGGCTGGGGTACAGAATGGCATCATGAAAAGTAAATCTCAGCTACAAAAGCAAGCCTAAAATTTTATATTTTCAGTTTTGTGATATGCACTAAGAAGTCTCACTGGGATCACTCCATCCAAGCAATCTCTCTCTTCGTCTTCCAGGCACTTACGATTAATCTAAAACATCTAGGAGTCTAACTAGAGCTAGAAGAACTCTTAAACATAAACTGATTTAATTATCTTGTTTTACAAATAAGGTAATAGACATCCAGGTAAATTGGCGCTATTAAGCGGTCATTATTGTAAGGACTGGAATAAAGTGTAAGTTTCCAGGAGCACGGGCTTAGTGGACAAGGACTTAAATCTTTGCCTGGCAGCCTAATACTTGCATGATTTGAATACTCTCTGAGTTATTAGCTTTTCCTCTAGGGAAAAAAATGGGGGAAAAAAAGCTAAATCAGGCTGGGTGCAGCAGCACATTCCTGTAAATCCAGCACTTTGGGAGGCCGAGCTAGGAGGATCGCTTGAGGTCAGGAGTTTGAGATCAGCCTGGCCAACATGATGAAACCCCGTCTCTATTAAAAATACAAAAATTAGCTGGGTGTGGTGGCAGGAGCCTGTGATTCCAGCTACTCGGGAGGCTGAGGCATGAGAATCGCTTGAACCCAGGAAGCGGAGGTTGCAGTGAGGTGAGATTATGCCACTGCACTCCAGCCTGGGCAGCAGAGTGAGACTCCGTCGTGAAGAAAAAATAAAAATGTAAAAAGAAAACTAAATCATTTTATATATTTTGAATTCCCAAATATACCATCCTGCCTCTTGAAATGCCACTTCACTGTATAATAATTGTAAACGTTTAATCGCCAAAGTTCCAAGGCAAAACTGTTGAAAAACAATCCACTGAAAAGCCCTCAGTGTGTCTCTGCTATAGAAGACAAATGAATAGTTTCACTTTGGTTACTCTATTTGTGCTAGAATGTTTTCTTTGGCTGAGAAATTTATAAAATGTAGACTACAAGCATCTCATCAATATTTTGAAATACTGTGTTCTACATGGTTTGCTTTTATAAAATCTCTATGGTTTATTCCAAGATAAACATAAACTTGAATAATTTCAGCATTTGACATTTTCCCAAACAGATTGAAATGTTAGTTCAAATAGAGTAACAATGAATTTTTAGAGATCACCTTTTTTAGAAACCTTGCCAGATAAAACACAACCAAGAATGAACAAATGAACAAATAAGATATCCTAAAGCCTGTATTTCAAACCTCCTGGTTGAGTACCTCAATTCATAAACCATGTATTCTTTCTTGGTCATAATTTGAGCAAGACTGGATTCCTTATTTCCCACCCCTCCCTAAAGTAATGATAGCAAATTAGATTAAGAGAACTATTAAAGGCAGGCATCCTGACAGCAGCATGAAAAGCTTACAGCAAGGTGAGGATACAGAAAAAAATAACAGAGGAAGAAAAATTTCAGAAGCCAAAATTTAAAAATAAAATAGCAAAATGAGGCCTCCAATTTTCAAGGCAGATAGATCCATATGCTTTAATAGCCCCTGAGGATATTTTAACATAGCACAATAGTTGACATTTATTAAGATAAATGAGAGTTGTCAAGTTGTTTCTTCAGGTTTAGAAAGTTAAAATAAAGCCTTGACACTTAAATTAGAAAGTTTCAGGTATTAGAAAAATCACTTGGGTGAAAATTTTCATTCTCTGACAATGTCAGAGGAATGAGGCTTAATTGGGAATATTTCCTGCATTTAGAAATGTTATCAGGCCCATCCTCATAACTTTTTTCCCATTAATAGCAATTTGGTGGGTTAGCCTAAAAAAAAAAAAAAAAAAAAGTCAACCAATTTGTTCTCAAGCTGCCGATTACATGTTTCTTTCCCTCAGCCGTTTCTTACCTGCCTCCTCATTGGTTTGCATTCCCACAAACCCCCATGCATTCTTGTATAAGTCTAGTTGAAATGGTGCATCTTAAGTGTATTTTTTCCTGATGCTTCTCTTCCCTGTCTCCCTGTCTCCCGGCATAACTAATCGCCCTTTTACCTGAATTTTATAGCATTTCCTTCACACTTCTAATATCACACCAAAAAACTTGACTGTAGTGTTGTCTTCCCTGAACAGACTCCAGGATCATTCAGGGCAAGAAGCCCTGACTCTGCATCCCTGTATCCTCAGAACTAGAACATGGTAGGTGCTCAAACTTCCTTAATAAATTCTGTTTAATTTTCTAGTTTGATTGTTAGAAACTATTTCAATGTTACATATATGGTAATGAAAGAACGTCCTTAAATGTAAGTATATTTTTTCCTTTTAAAAAACTAATTCTGAATGTTAACTTCATTGAAAATTCATTTAACTGAAAATACTTTTAAAACACATTCAGTACTTCTTTTGGATAAATGACTATCTGGAATGTAAAATATTGCAAACAGATTTAAGCATTTAATATTTTGTTCAACAGCAACTGGTGTTTGGATAGTCACATCATTCAAATTACTAAGCTTGGAAACAGAAAGAGCTGATCTTTCTAACACATCCCACTTGTGGAATTGTTTGTGCTGACTCTCATCTCCTTAATCCCAGAGGTAATTAAATAATTCAACAGCCCTTTGGACAGCTTGTTTCATACTTAATGTCCATTGCTGTAATCAAATTAAATATGAAGATTAAGCTACAAAATATACCTTAGGCTTTGATTTTTTAAGGAAATATTTCAAATTGGAGATATTTGTAATAAAAAGTCTCTTGTATACAAACCATATTTTCTTAACCTATTATTCTCCAAATTCCTTATTAATTCTGCACAAAAATGTAAATATACCTTCATTGAGGATAGTGATTCAGAGAAGAATGTCAGAATATCATTGAGGATATGTAATTTTATTTAACAACATTACATTCAAAACCGCACTGTCTCCTGCTTCTGGGAGCAAAGTGATTATCTTGTCTGTTGTTATGAATCCTGGAAGTACATTATAGAAAAACATGTGTAATGATTACATTGTTTAAATGAACACAATGTTGTAGAAGCTCCTCTTAAAAACACACACCTTATCTGTTCTGAAATAACAGACTGAATTAGTGAGCTCTCCTGGCTCTCCACAAGTGCTCCCTGACCCTTGTTTCCATGTGCCTGATCCTGCCTCCTGAGACATCAGCCCATGTCTGTGGCACCAGAGTCTGTGGCTGTTACCATGGAAAGGGATGGCCTTGCAGCAACTCCATCTCACAATGGAATGCAGGAGGAATAAAACACGAGCTGCCGAGAGCCTCATCCAGCCATAAGTGAGTCTCGGGGCAATGAGAAAAATTCTGACAGGTTCAAAATGAGAGCTGATGCTCATAGACTGACATAAGGAAGGCTGCTTACTTCATCAGTGTTGCACTGCCAGGTGGATATCAGATGACCATCTACAGGTCTCTGAAGTGTCATCAGCCTTCTCAGTGAAACAGGAAAGTTGAGATCCAAACAAAGAAGCCAGAAGAGATTGACCCACCATGTGGCTCAGGAAAGGTCAGGTCAAGGGGTCCAGTTTGAACAAGGGGAATAACATTGAAAGTAAAGGAATACCTTGGTCTCTCCATGTTATGGAAAATAGCCAAACTCTACCTTAGAAGCTCCCTAACCCTGTTTCAAACACAGCTCTGTGGCAGAAACGGACCTGGGATTCACCATGCCCACTTCTCTTCCTTCCAAGGCATACATTTATAACTACAATTCCCAGCCTCCCTTACAGTTGAATGTGGTCATGTGGCTGAATTCCAGTCAATATTGCCTCTGCCTGCAGGTACCACTTACAGGTCTGGCCCACAAAATGGGCCCTCCACCTACTCCTCCCATACTCCTCTCTTGATCCATGTCAATGCTCAGCTATGGGCCAGCTTAAAAAACAAAAGATGAAGATGACAGAATTTTCATCAGCCCAAGTCCCACCTGATTGGACCCTTCCTATCCCTGGTCGGACTACATAAGTAAGAAAAAACTTTCTCTTTTTTGAAAGAAGGTCTCACTGTGCTGTCCAGGCTGGTCTCAAACTCCTGGTCTCAAGTAATCCTCCCACATCTGCTTCCTGAGTAGCTAGGACTACCATTGTGAGCCACCACTGTACCCAGCTTGAAATAAACTTTCTGATTTCAATGTATTAAGGTTTCAGGATTTTGCAGCTAGGGTTACCTTTAATAAAAACAATGCACTTTATTTTGTAAAAGGCATTCACCTACAGCCTATTCACAATAAGCATTTGGGAGCCATTCCTGGATTAGGAACCAGAGCCAGATATCTGGCGGGAAGCCTAGTTTAATTTTTTGGAGACTGAAGAAATATTTGGCAAGTTTCTGTTTGAAATTAGGTCACAATGTGTGTACCAATGCACAAAAAGCTCCTAATTTCTCTTGCCATAGAATGGAGATTTTTCTCTAAAATTGACACCTGATGACATTTCACATACCTGGGGAGACTGCTGGGGAAAGCTGTTGTTTCAACTGCCATCTCCAAAGAAATATGAGTAAGTGCTCCTCAAAACCATGTTGTTTTCTCCTCCCATGCAGCAAAAACACACAATACAATGGTAAAAAAATCCCTGGTAGGACATTAGCACATGCCATTCAGTGACAACCACAGTCTACAATTTGAAAGACCTGGGCAGCTATTGCTGTCTAGCTCTCAGAGCTAGGATGAGAAGGAGATGGCCAAAGACGACTTAAACTCAAATTCAGAAATTGAATTACATTTATCTAATAAGGGATGTCACTTGGCTGCCTCTTCAGGCCTCTGCACTTACATAGCTCTTTCGATGGAAACAGCTTCTGTGGGAGAAAAGCCTGAGGAAATATAAAAAGCCATAGTGCATCCTATGACACAAACCTTTATTATCCACCTGAGTGACTTCCCAACGTTCCAGCCTTCCAGCCTTTTGATAGACAGGTGCAGGGCAAGAAGCAAAGACTTCAAATGGGAGGGGAAGACATGACTGCCACATCCTGAGTTACAGAACCTATAGTGTGGTGGAAAGTGAAGGTGAAAAGTGAAATTACTAAAATGACATCTTTGTAGTGATGAATAATCAACCCAAACTAGGGGGGGACACATTCTGTTGAGTTAAGATGTGCATCTGCAGTCTGCAGCCTGATTCTCCAGATTCAAGTACTGGCTTTATCACATACTTAAGTGGCTAACGTTGGGCAGGATCATCTTTAAGGCTCAATTTCCTTCCACAAAGTGGAGATCATAAAAATAGGCATCACATGCACATGGATCATTCGGAAGGAATCAATGGACTATCTAAGGAATGTGCTAGCTGTATAATAAATATTCAATAAACAGTTGTTGATATTAGGAAAAGAAGGCATATGTCATGGACTTTGGTCAGCTCACCCAGAAAGGCTTGTTCAAGGTCAAGAATGAAGGAATGAAGGCTACATCTACCCCTATTTTTACTAGAAAAACAGATTAGGGGTAACCATGCTCTTAAGCCATGTTCTAAGCTGACTTAGAGCCTATGTCCAGTGCAGAAGGTAATAAAAATAATAGTGAACACATAGATAGTGGTTTATATAACATAGAGAGTTATACTCTGGATCTATATACTTTGGATCTAATCTTTAAAATCTTTAAAATCTAATCTTTAAAATCCTAGAAGATAGATAACACAGATGTTTTCATTTCCACCATATAGATGACAAAATCAAGGCTTGGAAAGGAGAGGTGTTTTGGTAAAATCCACACAACCAGCCAGAAACAGAGCTAGGATTTAAACCTAGGCCTTTTTATTCCAGAGTCAAGAGATGGATCCACTGTGCATGGAGAGAGGAAGTGTGAGACAGACAAGGCGTTTGGTCCATGTTAATCAGAAAAGATTTTAAATCAGGGAATGAATGAAAATCTTAGAACAAGTTTCTAAGTTAAGCAAGGAGGGAAGCAGCATGTCAAGACCATTTGCTAAGGCTTGGAGAATTTTCCCAAGCTTGAGGGGCTCATAGAGAGACTCTTAGCTAAAGGAAGATCAGGGAGGCAAAATAACAGATGGCCTGATGGCACTTCAAAGGGGAATAGTAATTACGGCTTTTGCTGAAGGCCCCTTCCTATGCACTCAGCATTGTGCTGAAACTTGTATGGATATTATCTCATTTAATCTTCTCAACTCTATGAATATGTAACCCTGTTATTCTGATTTTACTGGTGAGAAGACTGAGGTTCCAGGTCACATAGATTGTAAGGGGTTGAATTTAGACCTAAGTCAGCCTGACATCAGAACTTATATTAACATGTCCCCAGTTTATATATCTGTGGTGACTTACAGAGAAGGCAAGAGGCACAATGTCTCTAACTGGCTAATACCACAACTGCACAACAACCTGAAAAGTAAATGTGAAAACTTAATAAACCAAGCTGTATAAAATACAACTAAGCTGTATAACTAAGGCTAAATTTTAAACTCATGGTATGATACCACCACACCCCAGAGAAGCAGAGTATTCGGTACATAGAGACAGAACTAGAAAGGTTGACCTTCGATATGGAGTAGAATAACAAAGGCTCAAAGAGATAACCTGGAACATACTTAAGCATACTCAGCAGGAAGGTAGCTCAGGGAATATTTCATCCCCTTAATGGGAAAAGAAGAAAAAAAAATCAACAATTGACAGAAATGAATAGGCAGAACCACACTCTCCTTCACTGAAGGATATGGGTTGTAACAAGACTATGAGGTTGTTGTATAATTAAACAGAATGACTATAAAAAGCCCCAGGAAGATGGCATGATGCTTTAATAAATGCTTGATAATTATGAAGGAGATGAAAGAAATAGTCCTTTGTGTATCACCTTGAGGATTTTTGTCAGATCTCAATTGCACCACTACTTACAGTTAGTGAATGTTTTCCTCTAAATTGACTCATTTATTTTAAAACTTACCCTTGTGCCCTGCTATCATAGCCATGAATTTATAGATTTTAGGTGTATGTTATATCTTTCTTCCTAATATTCATGAAAATAAATTATTAACCCATTGAAAGATTTAATTTCCACATGCCCCCAAAAATTATCTTTGGCACAATTAGAGTGCCATAGTTTGGGAAACATTGAAAGCATGTAAAAGAAGCCTGGACAAGGAACCAGGAGACCTGGGATCTGGGCCTAGATGATCATGCATGTCGCCTTTATGAGGCACATTCCCTCATAGGAAAGAAGGAGAACACCTGCTCTACGTTGCGTGAAGGCAAATGAGATATTGCACAAGAAGACATTTTATAAACAAGGATACTACAAATTGTAGGTATTTGTGTTACTCTGTCTCCTTCTACTAAAGAACACTTTTTAAAAAATTAAACATATCTGTCAGTAATCAACCAATCACTAAAATAACACACTTTGAAAATCAAAGAGAATTTTTCTCCTTCTCCTACAACTTCAAAACAAAGTATCACCTCGTCCTCTTCTTCTTTCAGAGATACTTCAATTGCACTGTCTCTATAAACAACACAGTGTGCCCCTTTGGTCAGGTTTATGTCATCATACTCCACAGGCTCAAAGCTGGACAAAGCTCAGGGGATCATCTCGTCTAGTCTCATTATTTTACAGAGGAGCACTGAGTTCTGGAGAACTTTAAAAACCTTACTTATGACCACACTGCAAAATGGGATTTGAATCATGGCTCCTGGCCCCTCAACCAATTTTCCTACTGTCACATGAGCCCATTCCCTGTAGTGGCAGACAGATCTCAGAGAAAGAGGAGCCAGAGCTGATGCTCTACCTAATTTATCAACGTCCAGTTAGGAAAGAACCCTATGGGCAAGTCAGAAGACCAAGACAGAGGCACTGCCTTCCAGGTGTCCACAGTTATTAAGAAGAAACCAGGCACACACACACACACACACACACACACACACACACACACAGAGACGCCAAATGAAGAGAAATCTAAAACTGAGAAACTGGCTCAGTTTTGTCAAAATAACCAAAAAAGCAGTCACAGGGGTGCAGACTGAACCAAGCCCCTGTGCATTTGGCTGCTCCTGTGGAGTGGATGTGCCTGTCCAGGGATGTCTACTTCCAACTCACCACCCCAGTGGTGCAGCTACACAGGGCAATGGCAGCTTCATGGCCAAGTCAAAGGACATCATCACCATCTTTAGTGGCCATGGCAACCCTAGCCCTCCCCAGAGGCTGCTGCTAGGATGCTGTAACTTTCTCTGGCTACCTAAATCCTGTCCTGTTGAGGTTCACCCTCCCACTCCTAGCCCAATCATTCAGTGGTCCAAGATTTTCTCCAATATGCAAAACAACAGAACGATGAGCTAGGAGGCAATCTTTCTAGCATATAACTAAAATCACAGTAAACTACATAAAAATGTCCTCATATTCCAGTATCTCTGAAAAAAATACTTCTATGTGACTGCTCATACAAACATGACAAGAATTACAGCCTTAGGGAGAATGTGCCTGCTCTAAGAAATAGATATCTTTTAGAAAAGGAAGAGCTTTCTCTTCAACAACAAAAAATGAATTAATAGCTTTTTCTAGGAAAAAAAATAC
The DNA here is from genome assembly GCF_028885625.2 of Pongo pygmaeus. Taxonomy (NCBI): domain Eukaryota; kingdom Metazoa; phylum Chordata; class Mammalia; order Primates; family Hominidae; genus Pongo; species Pongo pygmaeus. The sequence goes on along the minus strand of NC_085930.1, from coordinate 165,053,967 downwards.
TGGTTTGAATAATTTAGAGTTATTCCATTGTAGCTCACTTCCACCGTTCCATATTCCATCCCTGATACCATCTTACTGATACTGTCCACTATGTTCCAGGAATGTGGAAAAGGAGGAAAGTGGCAGAGGGGAGCACCAAAATCGATTGAGTGTCTAATCTACACCAGATGATTTACATCATTTCATGGAATCCTTATAGCAGTCTTATGAGCTAGATATTTTTATGCCCATTTACAGTACCAGTGTGAGCACACTCCAGAAAAGAGAGGCATCCCTACTTTTGGCATCTCCAATAACAGTCTCATGATAATAGCAAGGGCATAGATCATGCGTCAGGAATGATGCCAAGACCTTTGTATAATATCATATTTACTACTATATGTGCCCACTGCTGTTCTGTGAGCTATACTTACTTAAGTCATTTGAGCTCCCATAACAACCCTAAGGTATTACTGCCATCATTACCCACTTTTTATAGCTGAGAAGACTAAATCACATAGATGATAAGTGGTAGAGCCAGGGCTTGAACCCAGCAGCCTAGCTCCAGGATCTGTGGCCTCAACCAAAACCAACTGCTTCTCTCAGGCAAGGAGCTTACCCAGAGCCTCCAGGCTAGTAAGTGATACTGCTGAGATGCAGCCTGCAGGCCACCAGACTCCAGAGCTTTTTCATCACCAGGCCCAACTACACTTCACTTTGCCAAAGCTAATACCTGCATTTGATACCCAAGAGGCTCCCCCTCCTTGGGGATATGCGGACGATTTTGCTCTATTATTTGCATTACACACATTCTCCCTCCCCTGGACTCCTCCCCTTTGCCTAAAAACATCCACAGATCAGCTTTCTCCTACAAATTTCCCCCCAGACTCTATTACAGACTTCAACTATCAACCTCTCTCCTCCTCTGCATTGCCTCTTCTTGAGAGTGGCCTGCACACACTGCCTCTCCTCCACGCCTGCTCTCTGCCCAACTCCCCAGTCTCCAAAGTAGTCAAATGGCCTCCTCTCCTCCTGTTCTCCTGGCCACACTCCCAGATCCAGCCTGCAAGAAACTTTGAAGGATGCTGTCAGTAGCCTCATGAACAGAAGCAGCTCTCTGTCTTCATTTCCTGCCCCTTTCATCTGCACCTCTGCTCACTCTTCCCTACACATGGATTGCCTTCCCCTCCCCATCTCCTCCTGCTCAAATCCTGCACATCTTCCAAGTCCATACCCAATTACCCCTAGGCTGCAAGCAACTAGAATCTTTTCTAATTTCATCTTTGTGTCACCTACAGGGCCTTGTACAAACAAGAATCTCAATCAATGGCTGTCGAATGTTTACTCACTGACCTCCAGCTTGATTCTTAACAAGAATATCTTCTTGCATAAACTTCTTGCATCAATTCAGATTCTTTCATAAACTCAGCCAAAAGCTTCTAAGCTCTTGGATCTCCTGCTGCCTGTTGGCAGGAATCAAGTCTACCAAACTCACCTGGAAAACTAACTGCCTTTTCTCACGTAGAACCACATTCAGCCTTCTAGAAGCAAGTGTGAGTAAACACTTTCTTGGAAGTCAAGCAGTTTTGAGAGCAGAGAGAGAAAATATTAGGAGCTAGTCTCAGTATAACTACTGTCCTAGATAATAAGAAACATTCATTAAGGTGGTCAAAATCAGTATCAAAATGCTATAGCTAAATTTTCACTCACATGTCAGTTTGCCCTACTAAATGTTCCTAGTAATTTTAATTTAATAGGTTCAGTCAACTATCGTTTGAAATGTGAATACTGATAGTATGTAAAAGCTCATTGTATTCTATCTCCAAGTCACTTTTCCTCAGGAGGGTGGTATCCTATAAACCCTTAAAAAGCTTTTAGTGAGGACACACAAAGGTCTCTTATGAAATATTAATTGAGCACAGCGGGATGCTCAGCTCTTGGTGCTAGGTGAAGTATATACTTTTGTTGGGGATTTTTGGAATCATCCATCCTTAATTTTCTTCATAGGCCTTAAATACACCATGTACAGTATGGGTTATATCTCAAGCCCTATTTTACAGTGTGAAAACAAAGCACATTACTCTTTCAAATCACTGCACATTATCTCATTTAAGTTTTGCAATGGTTCTTTTTTTTGAGATGGAGTCTTGATTTGAGATGGAGTGCAGTGGAGTAATCTCGGCTCACTGCAACCTCTGCCTCCTGGGTTCAAGCAATTCTTCTGCCCCAGCCTCCTGAGTAGCTAGGACCTCAGGCGTGCACCACCACACCCAGCTAATTTTTGTATTTTTAGTAGAGACAAGGTTTCCTCATGTTGGCCAGGCTGGTCTTGAACTCCTGACCTTGTGATCTGCCTGCCTTGGCCTCCCAAAGTGCTGGTATTACAGGCATGAGCCACCATGCCTGGCCTACGACACTTCTTTATAATGGTGTTAGTACCCTTTTGCAGTTAAAGAAATTGAGACCTGGAAAAGTTCATTAAATAACCCAACAAGTTGTTAAACCATAAAACTCAATGTTAAAGATTCCATATAAACATTATGTAGAACAGAGAAAGCAATAAGGTAGGCATTCTTGAATATTGCCAGTGAGAAGATATAATGAGAAAAATGTTTCCAGAAAGCAATTGGATAATATTCATTAAGAATAAATAAATATGTATTTGCATATCTCTGTATATGTGTATATGTATACGTGTAAATATACACATATATAATACATTCATCCATTAATTGCACTTCTAGAAATAGACCCTCGGCCAGGCGCGGTGACTCACACCTGTAATCCCAGCTCTTTGGGAGGCTAAGGCGGGCGGATCACTTGAGGTCGGGAGTTTAAGACCAGCCTGGCCAACATGGTGAAACCCTGACTCTACTAAAATTACAAAAATTAGCTGGGCGTAGTGGCACCCACCTGTAATCCTAGCTACTTGGGAGTCTGAGGCAGAAGAATCACTCGAACCCAGGAGGCGGAGGTTGCAGTGAGCTGAGTTTCCGCCACTGCACTCCAGCCTGGGCACCAGAGTGAGACTCCATCTCAAAAAAAAAAAAAAAGAAAGAAATAGAGCCTAAGAAAATAAGCAGAAATATGGTTTTTTAAAATCTGATACAAAGATATTTATTGTAATATTACATCTAATAATGATAAATAGTATATAAAAGAAGAATGGCTAAGCAATATTATGGTCATAAGATGTAGTCCTTAGAAAATTTTAAATAGTGTTTAAGATAATAAAATAGATTGGTGTAATATTAAGTGAAAAAATGAATGATATGATCATATTCTGACTTTTACCCATGACCCAAATTCAAAACGCTGGGGAAAGCATGCCAAAATATCAACAATGGTAGCCTTTTCTGCTTTATATTTTCCTGTTTTCAAACTTTTTTACGAAGTTCAGATGTTACTTTTGTAAACAGAAAAAAAATTTTATTCAAAAACAATAATTTTTTAAAAATACATGCCCACACTTACAGGCAGTAAGAAGAAAAGCCAATCCTTTGCCTTCAACTCTAGAACTCTGGCCCCTGCCCCATCCTCCCTCAAGGTGCAGGGCCCTGAGCTGTCATCTTAAAAAAATCAGTATCACAGAGTTATCAGTCAACTCTAGATGAACAATAAGTCTGTATTAAGTAAAGTATATTAGATTGTTTCATTATATAGTCATATGTAAATACAGCCCAGAAAAGGAGTCAGAACTACTTACCACAAACCTAATGTGCATTCCCTATCCTGCTGCCTGCAATTTTACTTCTTAAATATACCAGGACTGCTGAATCTCCCCCATCTCTAACGCTTTCTTCCAATCATTTAATAATATCCTTTGTTTCAAACACAAGTTACCATAGAATCTGGACATAAAGCAATCCTCCAATTCCTCAGGAACTAGAATTAACCTGATGTAAAATATTTTAATTCCATCTTCCAAGAAAGGAAACAAGTTTGAGTTCGCTAGCAATTCCTTATTGATGAACATTAACCAAAGACCCACAGAATTATTTCCAATAGCAAATGTGTGATGTCTTCAAGGACTCTTCAATACATTTCATATTCTGTCTTGTAAGTAATGCTTCACAGGTGGACAAATTTGTTAGTATTTTATAAGTTAATCATATTTATCTTCTACACACAAGTTTCTAATAGAGATATCACTCATGGGCCATGTTATTGGAAGAAAGAACAACTGGAAGTCCAGGAAAATTTTCTGTGACTTCTCAACCGCTGACATTTACAAATGAAAGAAAAATTTGGGTGACTTGGGGGATCGCACATTCTATCGCTTACATTAAAATTGGAAGAGATTGCACCATCAGACATTGTCACTGTCCAGGAATGTCAAGGACTCAACAGAGGAATGTAGTTCCAACATTTGAGAGGTAAAAAAGTTGCTGGCGATGAGAAAAACTGCCTTAATTTCCTGAGCTATGCAAACATTGAACTCTGTAATAAATGTATTTAATTTATAGAGTTAGTTCCAACTACACATACTCGTTTCTTCCTGGAAATAATCATGCTGCAATAATAAAGGAGGATGAGATATTTTTAATTTTTGATCATGTATGGCAGACATATCTTCACTCTTTCTCAACCCTTTTACTAAACAAGGAAACACTATGTTATTTGTCAATCAGTGATTAATAACACTACCCCACAGATTATCATAGGAGACATTAATTCTGGAACATGTCTAATCTAGTCTTTTCTGATTACAGAACAAAATATTATTGTTTAAGTGAAGCAGAAAAGAGCAGATATTTGCTTTTCCCCAAAAGTTTCTTGCTAAACCTGGTTACCTTAACTAATATGCCACTCTGACTTGTTCAATGTTGTTCCAATGTCATATAATAAAGAATTCTGTGGTCTTGTATTAGACTCTTTAAAGGAAATTTCTGGTGTATCGTAAGTCAAGGAAAACGTTATGGAAGAAAACCATTTTCAATACTTTCCTTTGCCACTTAACTCTTTTTCCTAGAGGATCTTTAATAATAGCTTTAAGATTTGTAGATGTGAGATATGTAATAGTTAGAAATATGAGATATGTAATGAGATACACCCCCAACACTAACAAGCTCATTCAAACTTTCTTTAAACGAGACTATTCTCCTTGGGTCTTCCTCCCATGTACCCCAAATGTGGGCCCAACAGCATATACAAGAGCTTCAGACAAACCACTCTGGCCATGAATACCAAATGTATTTCATAGAACATTTCCAGAAGCTTTATTTTGTGCTAATTTTTAAATGTTGATTTTTGAATAATAGTTTAGGTTTTAAAATATCTATTTATTGCTGCCTTGAAAAAGAGAAAATGAAAGTTAGTTGAGGACTTTTAAAATGTATGGTACAAGTTTTTAGTCTATATGCACAAGTTAATTCAATTACTAAATAAGTTTTTCTGCAGTGTCTTTTGGAATTAGAAATATAGACAGAAAGGCAGCTCAGAGTGTACTGGATGCTTTGATACAGGCTGCAATGCAGAATTTCAGTGCTACCATACAGTCTCTACAAAAGGAGTTTTCCATACTTTGACCATGTAATTGGAACCATTTTTCATCTCAAAGGAATTTTTATTACCATTTAATAACATAGCTATTCTAGGCATTATTATCACAGTATTTTTTCTTTCAAAATTATCTTTCATTCCTAAGAGATTTTTTTGCACAAATTATAGAAAACAGCATCCTTAAATTTCAGGACTCCAGACACTTTTTACTCAGAACATTTTGCCTTGCAACACTGGGATTTGTGAAATTATCCTTCCTCTGCTTTATTTGAAGCTGAGGCTGAGTAAAGAACAGAAAGAAAACCCATAGATATTTGCCTTACATTTATCTCTTTTTTAAAAGGTACCTTTTTCTCCTGATGTTATCTGTCTTAGACACGGGGCTCAGCTCCCTATATTGGTAGTCAATATGTCCCATTCTGCATCCCTATGGCCAGCCTGATCCCTCATTCAACAAGTTCACACTACTCAACTCACACTTTTCAAACAGGAAAAACAAATGTTCTTCCCTCATCCCCAAGTTCTCAGAGCAAAGGAAATGCTGAAAGATTGCAAACTCTTTTTTGTAGTTATTTTGGAAGGGAGCACTTTCCTACCATCTCTTAACTCCTCTGATTTTTACTTAAGAAAAATCATAATGCTCTTTTGTCCTGTCAGCTCCTAAGCATCTACTGCCTCCTCGTAAGAGGTCTTTTCTGAGTAACAATGCAGGGAACATTATTTGCCATTTGCACCAAGATCCTGCTCTTTGTGGTTACACATTCTGAAGTGCCAATCATCTCTAAGGCAATTAGAGCCGTTAAGACTTCCAGCTGCAGAGGAAAAGAAATCAAAGCACTCTCCAGAGCACCTTCGAATGCCGTCTCCCAAAGCCCGCGCAGAGCAGGGGCAGCTTACCTGTGCGGCATGCCCGTGGTGCAGGCGGTGGTGTGCTCGCTGGACAGGTCGCAGAGCTTTAGGTACCAGTTCATCTCCACTTCGCGCAGCAGAGCCAGTTGACGCGCCCTGAGCTGGCTTTCCCCTGAGGGACTAAGGCTGCTGTCTTTAGCATTTTCTGAGGCTTTCTTGGGAGATTTGTCTTTCCCTGCTACAGAAAACCCAGACTGTCTCCTTAACTTGGTGTTCTCCTCTGAGATCTGACTCCCCGCTGCCCCTGTCCGGGCTGCCAGCATCATGGAGATCTTTCAGAGAAGACTGAAAGTCACTGTCATCAAAGTAATCTGAATTGATTTTTCTGCTTCTGCCTCCCTCCCTCGTCCCTGCCCACTCCACCTCTCTTAACCTTATCCTGCCACAAAGCTGTAACTGAGCCCAGTCTGTGGCTTGGGATGAAAATGTATCTCTAACCTTTCCTAATGAAGAGGTAAGGTGGCCACTACCTGTGATATCTTGGAACATGGAAATTTTAAAAACAACTCCCAACAACTATGTAATACTGAAGTTTGGCAGTGGCTGTTTCTTCTGCAAAGTTAGGACTTCTGCTTTATTTAATAGTGACAACTCTGAACCTTTGGTCATATGGGTTTGGTAAATTATATTTGATAATCATGTTAGAGTTATAAAAGATTTCTGGAGGCTCATTAGCCATTCCTGATTAGAGTCCCTTTGGAGTTTTAAAAGTTTTAATGTGAATTTCCTCAAATAAGTTTAGCAGTATCAGTGCAAGGGGAAGATTATTTCTCTTGTGTAAACCTTAACATTTTAAATATATTTTATATTTCTTTGAATGTCAGTGAACCACATAATGTATGTCAGGCACTCTTTCATTCCTAATGTGAGAATGGTAATCCCTCATAACCGTTTCAGTAACTGCCCCTCCCAGCACTTCTGACAAATGGAAGCCATGAGAATCATCTGATAATTGGGAAGATGAAGGCCAAAGTTGGTGTGAAAAAACCGAAGAGTGGGAGGGAATGGTGGGAACCTGTATGTACATGGATGTGTATGTGTGTGCCCAGTGTACGTGAAAACTAGTTTGGGAGAAAGAAAGCACACCAAGTTGATGGCCCTATGGTTAAGATGCATGGGGTTGACCCACACACACCCATGGATCTGACTCTGTTTTAGTTTAGGAGATAATGATGTCAGTGTCCACCTAGGGGTCTATCACAGAGTTGTTTAGTGACCCGTTAAGCACCAGGTACCCTCCCCCTCAATTAACTTAAGTCTCTTCTGGATCAACTATCTCAGTGCCTGCTGCAGGTAAAGAACTTGGGAAGGTGCATGAATTTTTCTTTCCAGGACAAAACCGTAAGTTAAAAATTATAGAGTTATAGCAAGGCCTTAGAGTCCCTGAGAAGAACAGGAGAGGAAGGAGGAAAGAAGCATGCCTTCTTAAAAAGATAGGAAAGTGCAGTTAGCTCTTCTGGAAACTCTGTCAATAGGCTGTCATAAGGCCTCCTCTGCCGCCACAGTGTGGAGGAAGAATTTCCTTCACTGCTATTCTCATCCCTTTACTGTCTGAACTAACGTGGTCACCTCGGTCACATGGTTTGGTAACAAGCCATCTACTGCTGTCTTGGATTATCTTGTTTCCTTTAATGTACGCCTTGCCCCCTTTCACTTGCCCTTAGTCCACTCTCACTCTCAAAGACCTGTCAAGGTCTTTGAGGATCCCTATGGCTGTTAATTAACCAATATCAATATTAACCAATTAACAGCCATGTGGGCTCTTGCACATTTGGGTGAAACCCGTTTGATATTACTGTCCAGGATAGTCTAGGGTTACAACTGTGACCACCAAGTAACGTGCAGCCTGAAGCATAGATCAAAGGAGGCAACTGATACCAACTAGCAGGGTCAGTCCCATCTGACGCTGTGGGGTCTTAGGAACTTTTAGCACCAGCAGGCGACAGCCTCTTCAACTACTCTCTTTGCTCCCATCCCTTGAGTCATTGAAGAGTTCTGGCAACATTATATGCATAGCAACCAGACTCCCCAAAGTGTAGACTGGAGATAATCCCCCCAGTTTAATATTCTTGGAGATGTTTCAATAGGGGGCTCTGCACTGGAACTGTGGAAAGGGCACTATGCCCATTCAGCCAAGGAGACAGTGGGCTTCCCAACGTCCTTGGCTTGCAGTGCTGTTGTGTTTAAGAGCTCTGCTCTGGAGTCAGACTGCTTGGGTTCAAATCCTAACTCCATCACGTACCAGTTCGGTGATCCTAGACAAATTTCTTAACTCCCATATGCTTTATTTTCTTCATCTATAAAAATAGAGATAATTATCTACTTGTGCCAGTTTTAAAACTAATTCTTTGACACTCCTTTCATTGAGAGGTGGTGCCTGTTTCTCAGTCCCTTGAATCTGGGTGAGCTTCACACTACTTTGATGTAAAACGTGGTGGAAGTGATACTATGTAACATTCACAGTTAAGTCAGAAAGACCATGCAGCTTTCACCCACCACTCTTGAGATGTTCATTCTGTAAGGAACCTGATTACCTTTAACATTGCCTTGCTGGACAGCCACATGCAGGTTTTCTGATCAGTAGCCCCAGGTGAGTTTCCAGACAACAGCCAGCTTGAGCACTATCCTTAGATGACCGTGGTCCCAGCCAATGTCTGACTGCAACTGCAAAAGACATCCCAAATTACAATGACCAACTCATACCCTTCCCAAATTCCTAACCCACAAAATTGTGAGCTAAATATAATGTTTGCTTTAACACCACCATTAAGTTTTGGGATTTTTTATAGTGCAGAGTAGTAATAAGAACACTTTTATCTTTATTATAAACATTTAATGATATATGTGTGAGACTTAGAACAATGTCTAGCATTATTAACATTCAATAAGTATTAATATTTATTCTCCAGGTTAGAAACCATTGCATCAGTAGAATGCAAACTTTCTGCTTCTGCTTCCCTTTTAAAAATTTGGAAAGCTAAGTATTAACTTCAACACTTTTAGGTATACAAACAACATTTTTCATCATAAATTAAGTAGTCATGAGCCACATAATGACATTTCAGTCGATGACATACTGCATACACCATGGTGGTCCTATAAGATTATAATGGTGCTGAAAAATTTTTATAAACTAGTGACATCATAGTTATAATGTTGTAGTACAACCATTACCTTTTCTGTATTAAATACACAAATACTTACCATTGTGTTATAATTGCCTACAATATTTAGTACAGCAATATGATATACAGGTTTGTAGCTTAGTAGCAATAGGCTCTACCATATAGCCTAGGTATGGAATAGGCTATACCATCTAGGTTTGTGTAAGTGCATTCTATGATATTCCCACAAGTATGAAATTGCCTAAGGAGGCATTTCTCAGAAAGTAATCCTGTTGTTAAGGAATGCATGACTGTAGTTGCAAAGGATGCAATGTCTAGCATATTGTACATACTATTATTTTTAAATAAAGTGGTTACATCACTATCGTAAATGTATCCAATGAAATTTAAATCCCATAGCTATTAGATATCTATCATTATCCATTTTAAAAATTCATGAACAAGCCCTTCTTTAGCAGCTGGAAATTTAACATTCTTCCTTTTTCTCCCTGAGCTATTTTTTTCCAGTCAATTTCTCACCCAGAATTTTATTTTAATATATAATATTTGTATGCTTGAAAATGTCTCACAGATGACCCTGTCAAATAATTTTGATGCAATGAAAGTATTAATATAAATAAAAATTTAAATTATTTTTTATGACTGTAAGATTGTTATCAGATATCTTAGGGATCGTGTTATCTTGACAACTATAATCAGACGTAATTGATCAAATGCAGATTTTATAAATTTTGATAAACTTTGCTCAACATAAAAAATAACATTTTTTTGGAAATCTGTCTTTTAATGGCTTGTATAGGGCTGCGATATTTTTTCTGAATTAGGTCATGTGTTCATGGAGGCATGTTATTTATTGGGAGACTGAGACAGGTAGGATTAAGCATTAATTCTATTCCCTTTATTTTTTCATTTCTAAAAGTACCTGTTGTGAGAAATCTTGTTTACATAAATAACTTAATAAAAATGGAACTGTCTTATTATAATAAAATCATTCAGTTCTTTTAAAGTCTTCTCAAATATATATAAAAATCACAGTGATGTGTCATTTTAAAATGATATATGTATATATTATTGATGCATAATAGATGTACATCAATTCAGGGTACATGTGATAATTTAATACATTCATTTAATTTGTAAAGATCAAATCAGTGTACGTGGGACATCCATCACCTTAAATATTTCTTTCCTTTATGCTAGAACCATTGAAATTCTTCTCTTCCAGCTATTTTGAAATACACAATACATTATTGTAAACTATAGTAACCCTACTGATCTAATACTAGGTTAATGATACATTTTTAAATATAAATATAAAAATGATGATGTATCCACCCCCAGCTATGAGATGGAGAGCTTCTTAGAAGGCTATGACAGAGGAGTGAAACGATCAGTTACATATTCAAAGAATCATTCTGGCTATGCTGCTGAGAGCAGGCCATTGGGAGTCAAGGGAAGAAGAAAGGAGGGTGATTTGAAGGCTACTGCAATGATCTTGGTGGAGATGAGGATGGCTTAGGACAGGTTGGTGAACACTGGAGGTCAATGTGTATATATAGTTTGCAAGTAGAAAGGATAGGACTTCCTGGTTGATTGGTACAATAAAAATAATACAAAAGAATAAGGGGAGTTGAGAATGACCCAAAGGATCATGGCCTGAGCCACTTGCCAGGACTGGGAAGATGCAGGAGGATGAATTTTTCTGGGTAGGTGTGGAGTAATCAAAGGGTTGTTTTGTATTTGTTCACGGATTCACCATGTTTTGATGCTCTTTATTTCTTCCTGAGGATACAAGTTTCCATCTATTATCATTTTCCACAATCTGAAGAACTTCCCTTAGCATTACATATCTAAGAGCAACAAATTCTTCTTTATCTAAAAATATCTTTTTTCAACTCTGTACCTGGAATTCTGTTCATCTTTTTCATTCTTGTTTCTTTATTCTTCAGATTAGATAATACCTGATCTGTCTTCAAGCTCACTCTGTCATCTCCATTCTGGTAAGTGCATTCAGTGACTTTTTTAAATTTTTTCAAATAATATATTAATCAGTTCTAGAATTGTCATCTGGTTATTTTCTATAGTTTCCATTATTCCGATAGGATTGCTTATCTTTCATTCACTGCAAGTATATTTTTCTTTACGTCATTGAGCATAGTTATAAAAGCTGACTTTAAAATCCTTATCTGTTCTTTCCGTTTCTAATTATACCAAAATCGTATTCAATCTACCTACCTGACACACATATTTCCCTTTAAAAAATGGAGTGAGGGAAATCTAAATCTAAATATGTCTCTCTCCCTTGCTCAAAGTCCTTCAGTGGCTCCCTTGTACCCAAGAATAATATCGAAATCCACCAAACTGATTTTAAAGGCTTCCAACCTACTTTGTCAACTTTATATCTAACTGGTTTCCTTCCTTCCTTCCTTTCCTTTCCCTTCCTTCCTTCCTCCCTCCCTTCCTTCCTTCTTTTCATTTTTCTTTTTTCAGGGTCTCACTGTGTTGTCCAGGCTGGAGTGCAGTGGCACGATCTCGGCTCTTGGCTCACTGCAACCTCCGCCTCCCGGGTTCAAGCGATTCTCCTGCCTCACTCTCCTGAGTAGCTGGAATTACAGGAGCATGCCACCACACCGGGCTAATTTTTGTATTTTTAGTAGAGATAGGGTTTCACCATATTGTCCAGGCTGGTCTCGAACTCTTGACCTTAGGTGATCTGCCTGCCTCAGCCTACCAAAGTGCTGGGATTACAGACCTGAGCCACCATGCCCGGCCATATCCAACTGTTTTTCTGCACAAAGAATGAGTTTCAACTATTTTGGTTTACTTCTGCTTTGTTTCCTGTTCGTTTAAAGTACCTATTATTTTATGCCTCCTTGTTTTTATATTTCTTTTCCTTTCCCCCATGAAAAACTCTACCTACCCAATTTACAGTTTTCTCACTGAAGTTCCAGGCTGTCATAAGGCCTCCTCTAGCACCACAGTATGGAGGAAGAATTTCCTTCACTGCTATTCTCATCCCTTTACTGTCTGAACTAATATGGTCACCTTGGTCACATGGCTTGGTAACAAGTCATCTACTGCTGTCTTGGATTATCTTGCTTCCTTTAATGTACGCCTTGCCCCTTTCACTTGCCCTTAGTCCACCTCTCACACACACTTTCAGCATCCTGAAGCAACATTCGACATGATGTTGGATTTCTCCCCTTAACATCAACAAGATATCTTAAAGGCCGGTGGTGGAACCAGAAACCTGAAATAGAAAGGTTTTGTTTTGTTTGATTTCTAGAAACTTCTGTTAAAATAGTAGGGAGAGAATTCAGGTTTATGGCCCTACGGGTTCTCAGAGGCAAGTTCTGACCATGCTGTTTTCTTCTCACAGATCCCACCCTTTCTTCCTGGAAAGAAGACAGCCTCGGGTCCCGATGGGTGGGGCTTTGAAGAGTCCAGGAATGGGAATTTCTAGAATTTGGAATCGAGTGAATTTTCTGACATTTGAGTACAGGACCCAGGAGTTCTTGGAGAAGAACTTGGTCCCAGAGGAGCTTGACTGACCATAAAAATGAGTCCTGCAGAAGCACTTGATGATTAAAACTCGTTTAAAATCTTAGTTGCAACAGATATTGATCTTGGATTTATGGAGAAAGATGCAGTCAGAGGAAATGATACATGTGTAACACTTGATGAAATTTTAAAACTTGCCCAGGAAAATGAAGTGGATTTTATTTTGTTAGGTGGTGATCTTTTTCATGAAAAAAGCCCTCAAGGAAAACATTACATACCTGCCACAAGTTATTAAGAAAATGCGGTATGGGTGATAGGCCTGTCCAGTTTGAAATTCTCAGTGATCAGTCAGTCAACTTTGGTTTCAGTAAGTTTCCGTGGGTGAACTATCAAGATGGCAATCTCAACATTTCAATTCCAGTGTTTAGTATTCATGGTAATCATGATGACCCCATGGGGACAGATGCACGCTGTGCCCTGGACATTTTAAGTTGTGTTGGATTTGTAAATCACTTTGGATGTTCAATGTCCATGGAGAAGACAGACATTAGTCTGGTTTTGCTTCAAAAAGGAAGCACAAAGATTGCACTCTATGATTTAGGATCCATTCCAGATGAAAGGCTCTCTCGAATGTTTGTCAATAAGAAAGTAACAATGTTGAGATCAAAAGAAGATGAAAACTCTTGGTTTATCTTATTTGTGATTATTTGTGATTACAGGAGTAAACATGGCTAAGTACTAACTTCAGTCCAGAACAATTTTTGGATGACTTCATTGATCTTGTTATCTGGGGACATGCACATGAGTGTAAAATAGCTCCAACCAAAAATGAACAACAGGTCAGGCGCAATGGCTCATGCCTGTAGTCCCAGCACTTTGTGAGGCCAAGGTGGGTGGATCACATGAGGTCAGGAGTTCGAGACCAGCCTGACCAGCATGGTAAAACCCTGTCTCTACTAAAAATACAAAATTAGCTGGGCGTGGTGCCGCGTGCCTATAATCCCAGCTACTTGGGAGGTTGAAGCAGGAGAATCACTTGAACCTGGGAGGTAAAGGTTGCAGTAAGCCAAGATCACACCATTGCGCTCTAGCCTGGACAACAGGAGTGAAACTCCATCTAAAGAAAAACAAAAAACAAAAATGAACAACAACTGTTTTATACCTCACAACCTGGAAACTCAGTGGTTACTTCTTTTTCCCCAGGAGAAGCTGTAAAGAAACACGTTGGTTTGCTGTGTATTAAAGAGAGGAAAATGAATATGCAGAAAATTCCTCTTCACACAGTGCGGTAGTTTTTCACAGAGGATGTTGTTCTGGCTAATCATCCAGACATTTTTTAACCCAGATAATCCTAAAGTAAACCAAGCCATACAAAGCTTCTGTGTGGTGAAGATTGAAGAAATGCTTGAAAATGCTGAACAGGAACATCTAGGTAATTCTCACCAGCCAGAGAAGCCTCTTACACCACTGCGAGTGGACTATAGTGGAGGTTTTGAACCTTTCAACGTTCTTCGCTTTAGCCAGAAATTTGTGGATAGGGTAGCTAATCCAAAAGACATTATCCATTTTTTCAGGCATAGAGAACAAAAGGAAAAAACAGGAGAAGAGATCAACTTTGGGAAACTTACCACAAAACCTTCTTCAGAAGGAACAGCTTTAAGGGTAGAAGATCTTGTAAAACAGTATTTTCAAACTGAAGAGAAGAATGTGCCACTCTCACTGCTAACAGAAAGAGGGATGGGTGAAGCAGTACAAGAATTTGTGGAGGAGGAGGAGAAAGATGCCATTGAGGAATTAATGAAATGTCAGTTGTAAAAAACACAGCAATTTCGTCTGGGCATGGTGGCTCACATCTCTAATCCCAGCACTTTGGGAGGCTAAGGCGGGTGGATCACGAGGTCAGGAGATCGAGACCATCCTGGCTAACACAGTGAAACCCCATCTCTACTAAAAATAGAAAAAAAATTAGCCGGGTGTGGTGGCAGGCGCCTGTAGTCCCAGCTACTCTGGAAGCTGAGGCAGGAGAATGGCGTGAACCCGGGAGGCAAAGCTTGCAGTGAGCCGAGATCGCACCATTGCACTCCAGCCTGGGCGACAGAGAGAGACTCCGTCTCAAAAAAAAAAAAAAAAAAAAACACAGCAATTTCTTTAAGAACGTCATATTGATGCCCTAGAAGATAAAATCAATGAGGAAGTATGTCATTTCAGAGAAAACAGACAAAAAAATACTAGTGAAGATGATGACGTCCGTGAGGCTATTAACAGGGCCAGAGCTCTCAGATCTCAATCAGAGGAACCTGCTTCTGCCTTTAGTGCTGATGACCTTATGAGTATAGATTTAGCAGAACAGATGGCTAACGACTCTGATGTTAGCATCTCAGCAGCAACCAACAAAGAGGCTGAGGAAGAGGTGGAAGAGGAGGAAGAGGACAGAATTCAGCATCAGAGGAGGGTCTCAAAGAGGAACAGCAGGAACTGGTCTGGAGACTTCTACTCATAGCAGGAACTCAAAGACCACTGTGCCAGCATCTAGAAATATGTCTATTATAGAGGCCTTTAAATCTACAAGATAGCAGCCTTCCCAAAATGTCACTAAAAATTATTCAGAGGTGACTGAGGTAGATGAATCAGATGTGGAAGAAGACATTTTTCCTACCACTTCACAGACAGATCAAAAGTGGTCTAGCACATCATCCAGCAAAAACATGTCCCAGACCCAAGTATTGAAAGGGGTTGATTTTGAATCAGATGAGGATGACGATGATGATCCTTTTTATGAACATTAGTTCTTTAAGAAGAAATCGTAGATAATATATTTAGTGGCACTGAGAAATTTGCAAGATACAGGAAAAATCAAAACGTTGCAAGCTAAGAGTTTACAGTTTAAGATTTTAAGTATTGCTTCCTGAGCATGACTCCGTAAGTAAGAAATTTCTCAGCATTGATTCACCTTGTTTTTTAACTGGGTTGTTATATTAAGAGCTTTGTTTAAATATCATTATTCTTTTTGTTTTGTTTTGTTTTGAGACAGAGTTTTGCTCTTGCTGCCCAGGCTGGAGTGCAATGGCGCCATCGCGGCTCATTGCAACCTCCGCCTCCCAGTTTCAAGCAATTCTCCTGCCTCAGCCTCCCAAGTAGCTGGGATTGCAGGCATGTGCTCCACCATGCCCAGCTAATTTTTTGTATTTTTATTAGAGATGACGGGGCTTCACCATGTTGGCCAGGTTGGTCTCGAACTCTTGACCTCAGGTGATCCACCTGCCTTGGCCTCCCAAAGTGCTGGGATTGCAGGCGTGAGCCACCCCACCCCTAAACATCATTCTTGAGTAAAGATTAAAATAAATCTACCATTTTACATTTCTGCTTCATGATCATTTAGTTTTCTAAATGTAGCTATATAAATGGTTGCATTTAGCCAAAGTTGAGGGAAAGAGCTTATAAAATTTAACTTCTTCATAATATAATAATTTCCTAGAGGTTCTGGATTTCCTGAAAGTAAAACAAACTATGTGAACCTGGGCCTGAACTCACTGTTCATTACTATGTGTGTTTTTTTCTAATGCTTCCTAAAAGACTGAATGATTAGAAGTAACTTATGGTTTGAACAGATACGTTTTTATTAAAAGAGTAGAATAACCACAAAAAAAAATAGTAAGGAGAAAGCTTAGAGCATAAAGGCATGGAGTGGAGAATAATATTTGATTATGTAAGTATTACTTTCCTTCTCTCCTTTCCCTTAGGCCAAAAAGAAACTTGAGGCAGGATGAAAGGATCCGAGTGGACTGGATAAGGTTTGAGTTGCCACTGGGCCTGACCTACCCTGTGTCCAAGGAAGTATCCAAGTGAAAGGGAAGTGGAAGATTACAGCAATGTAGGCCTGAGGGCAGCCTCCCTGAGTCCTGTACCCTGAGCAATTGTAGAATGTACTGCAAAACTGGGACACTTTTGAGCATGAAGAGTGCTATTAATAGTCACATAGAGACAACAGGCAAAAACTGGCAAAGTCTTCTGCAAACCAGGAGGTATAATCATCCTACGCATCCCCCCAGCATGATGTGGGACAGCATCCAAAAGTTTCTCTAGCAGTGGTCCCTGCCATCAAAAGTCGTGCAGGAGTGCCTGAGGAAGCCAGCAGCTGCGAAAGCTGGGGTTGAGATCGAGGGGATACAAAGTGCACAAATGGGGCCCTGGAGGCCCACAGATGTGAGGGGAGAAAGTTTCATCCCGGGGGCATGGATTAGCAGCCCTGTAATATGGGCACCTGAGGACTGAGGATGGCACAGAGACCAGGTGCTCTGCCCCGGCCTAGATCACAGATCACCCCTATGGAGAAGGGAGGCGAGGAGAGAATCCAAAACTGACTGAGTTTACCTTCAAAGGTGACTGTTTATCTTGAATTGCCAGAATTTTTATTCTGTAATCAATGCGAATTAAGGTTTCATGAGCTAGACACTGAGGAATGAGTGATGTTTTTGTATTCCTGGCCACCATGATGTGTAAAATGTAAAATTATTTCAATTTTCGTTCTAAGATGATCCACATTTGTTTCCAATGTCCCCCGCATCCTCTGAACTTGGTAGAACATCAGACTATTCCCAAGTAAGTAAAACACACACATCTTCAGACAAGCAGGTTGTAGATATAGACCATGATGGGCAGAGCCTAGCGGGAGGAGCATGACGATACAGACCTCCAAGTCTCAGCACAAAGAAGTTCAAACCAGGGCTGCTACATACAGTCGGAATAACAGCAATAATCATCACAATAACTAATACCCATCTAGTTTGGGATCTGAACCATTTTTACATGTATTCTCATTTCGTTCTCCATTTTTAGATGAGGAAATGGAAGCCCAAATAGGTTGTATGACTTGCTCTACTTTAAGCAGCTTTCAGGGACCCAAACCCTTATGCTGTGTTTCACTGTCCATATATTCCTTCCAGGTGCCCCAGCTGCTGACTCAAGGACCACCACCCAAAAGCATAGAGAAGGGTATTTTCCCACACAAAGAGTATGGAATCCTTCCAGCCATGAAAGAACTCTGTGCATTAACTATGTTTTGAGAGATCAATTCCTTTCACTCTCACTTAATGGTATTGGTAGATAGCACACTGGCTATTTGCTCGGCTAATGCCTTGGATTTTTTCCTTACCCGTCTGGTACAGGCAAAGAAAAAAAGATTTCTTCTTTCCTGTTAATTTGCTAAACATGAATTACTGTTGGTCATCTTTATCGCCTTTTACATACTTATCACTGTGTAAGGAGTTGCTTTGTATTTTTACAGCATTTTTGCTGCATAAATATGCCACACATTTCTTTTAGATCATCATCATTGAAAGAAAACACAGTTCATGTTGGTAAGTTTCAGAACATCGCTATTTATAAAGCATGGAGCAACTCTCTCTAAAAATATTTAAGTGTTTGGCAAATAAAGAAAACACATTGAAGCCATCAGCAAAATATGTGCTAAAGGCTATGCTGTCCTTGCTATCACTGCTTTAAAGAAACATCAAGAAAAAAATAATATTCTCTGTGAGCCTTTAGCAGCCTCTTATAGAAATCCTCTGCTTCTTCACCACCTCCTCTCCTTTGGAAGAGAAAAAGAACTGAGCATGATCCCAAAAAGGAAAAGTAGAGAGTGTGTAAAATGGGAAGAAATTATTTTCTTGTTTTTAAAGGTAGACAAGTTGTGATAATAATCAGGCAACCAGAATCGATGACATTTTGTCATCTTACAGGAAACATTTGGGATGTCAGACTATCAGTAAGCCTGGCCCAACTAATGCCCTTTTATTGCTGTAATGTTCTCAAAGTTCTTTTTTCAAAACTTGAAATGCCCTTTATTAACAGACTCGAAGGACATTTCTAATTCACAAAAACTATTTTGGGGGTCCAGTATCTAAATCCGTTTCTCCCTTGTCAGAGTTTTGATGCTGTGATTACTTTGGTCCAGTTATTGTTTATGTCACGTTGCCTTAGTTTCAATCCTAGGGACTGATCAATCACTCACAATTCAATCACTCAAATAAATTCAGTCACAAAAATTCAATCACTCCCAATAAAAATAACACACTGAGGCTATGTGTGACTCAGTACAAACTTAAATATTTCTTCAGCCCTACAGTGAGAAAACAAATAACGACCCACATTTTGAATGCATTATTCCCATCCTTTATACACTGATACTGCCTTGCTACCTGGTAGAAAAAAGAAATGACTTCATTTGTCACCCATTCCTGACATAGAAGAATATCATTTTGTGTAGGGTTTAAACTTGACTAAATATTTCGAAGAAACCTCCCACTAATATTTTCCAACATGATGATCACATTGCCTTAAGGGGAACCTTATTAATAAAAACCACAGATATTGGGAATGAAAAAGTAAATAGCAAAACTAAAACAATGCATGTGTTCAGGGAAGCGGTTGTCTAATGAAAAGGGTGCCTGAGAGAACTGTTAATCTGGAGAGGCAGAAGGTGTTTAACAGGCATCAGACAGAGGCGGGTGGACCCAGGCTATGCTGCATATGAGCTGTGTAAACCAGGCAAGTAATTGATCCTTTCTGAGTTCCTGTGTCCCCACTGGCACGAGAGAAAAATACAGATTCAATGTTTCTGTGAGGATTATAGATATTGAATATAAAGCATCCAGTCATAGTAAGTGATAAATGAAACATCTTGTCATTCATTGTTATATTATTTCCATTTTAACACCTAGAGTGTTTTTAAAATGTGTCAAAGCGTCCACACGTTTTATTTAAATGTAATGCACACTGAAGCATTTGACCCAATTTTTTTTCCAGCTTCTAAAAGCTGATTTGTACAGTGATGACCCAGTACCTGTGAAGTTTAGGCCATATCACCAGGGAACTCTTCATTCCAAAATATCAGTGGCCTGATTTAGGATACACTTTGCACAGGCTGGTTAACGGTGAGGAGACTGGAAGCATAGAGGTTCCCCTATAACTATTTAAGGCACCATAAGAGGGCTGAGGTGCTGTGATTAGTTACGACATAAATTAGGGGAAGGCGAGAGACAGGGCCAGTAGTGGCAGCAGACCTGACCACACTAAGAATAAAGCAACCAGAGGGACTCAAGCATCTGCGGGGCTGCAGACTCCTCAGAGCTGCTCACAGCACTTCCACCATTCCTGTAATGAGTCCTGGAAAAGGCTAGGGCACATTGTGGAACTTTCAGTTGCTATAAAAAAAAACACTGGCTCATTTTCACACTCAGATTATCCACACAAGGAGTTTTTTGCTTCTCAAAGTGTGGTCCAAGAACCAGCTGCCTGGGCAGCACCTGGGAGCTTATTAGAAATGCAGAATTGGCCGGGAGTGATGGCTCATGCCTGTAATCCCAGCACTTTGGAAGGCCGAGGCGGGCGGATTGCTTGAGGTCAGGAGTTCAAAACCAGCCCAACCAACATGGTGAAACCCTGTCTCTACTAAAAATACAAAAATCAGCCAAGCATGGTGGTGCATGCCTGTAATCCCAGCTCTTTGGGAAGCTGAGGCAGGAGAATCACTTGAACCTGGAAGGTGGAGGTTGCCATGAGCCAAGATCATGCCACTGCACTCCAGCCTGGGTAACAGAGTGAGAACTCCACCAAAACAAAAAACAAAAAAAACAAAAAAAATGAAACGCAGAATCACCCCAGGATCACCCCAGACCTACTGAATCAGGATCTGCATTTTAATAAGGTTTCTCAGTTGATTCGTATGCACATTGAAGTTTGAGGCTTTAGTCTGCACATATTGGGGTACTGTGTGTATGGAGTAGCTGAACAGGGTGGAGAAGCC
Source organism: Pongo pygmaeus (assembly GCF_028885625.2). Taxonomy (NCBI): domain Eukaryota; kingdom Metazoa; phylum Chordata; class Mammalia; order Primates; family Hominidae; genus Pongo; species Pongo pygmaeus. Next base: position 165,033,147 of record NC_085930.1, on the reverse strand, counting down.
ATAATTTGAGTAGTACAGAAGAAACTGAGACCTACAGAGTTTTAGTAACTTTTCTAAGTGCACCTATCCCTGAATGATTCCAAAATCCATGCTCTTTCACTATTATTCCACAATTTTCATTACTTAAAAAATAGGAACTCTTCAAACTTGAGCTGCATGCCTGTTAAAGAATACATATGTCTTCGTCTACGGCCATACCACCCTGAACGTGCCTGATTTTGTTGAATACATATGTTTTCTATATAAAATTTCCTCCAGACAAATAGTGGTTAGCAGGATTAGTACAGATCGTCCCAGGTGGGTTGGGGGAAGGGAGAGTGGGAGTAGGGATGGAAATAAAACTCAAACCAGGGCAAGTAATTTCCCCATAATGCAGCACAGACTCTTCTATTAATAGAATAAGACTATATGTGAATTTTCCTTGTCTCAAACCCTAAGACCTGCTTCTAGCCTTGAGCTTCTTAAGACACTGCTTCCTGCCTCAATGGTACATGAAACATACCTTCCTTTGTCTTGATGCCCATTCTGACCATAGCATCCTCTATTAAGTGCTAATGTACCATATTTAAATTTTCCCATTGATTTCTTTTGTGAGTTATAACTAAAAAGTAACTGTGGAATGTTGGCATTAACAATGTTTGACAAACTAATCAGTTTCTTAATCCATTTTCTTCCTGAAATATAACTTTTCAAGTTTTTTTTGTTTTGTTTTTTTGAGACAGAGTCTCGCTTTGTCCCCCAGGCTGGAGTGCAGTGGCGTGATCTCAGCTCACTGCAAGCTCCGCCTCCCGGATTCACACCATTCTCCTGCCTCAGCCTCCCAAGTAGCTGGGACTACAGGTGCCCACCACCACGCCTGGCTAATTTTTTGTATTTTTAGTAAAGACGGGGTTTCACTGTGTTAGCCAGGATGGTCTCGATCTCCTGACCTCATGATCCGCCTGCCTCGGCCTCCCAAAGTGCTGGGATTACAGGCGTGAGCCACCGCACTTGGCTGGTATGATCTTTTAAACAGATATGCTACCCATTCAGAGCTTGACAGAACATGTTTTATCCTTGGCAAATAGGAGGTGAGGCTGTGGAGATTGCATGGTGAGGTAGGGAGGAAGCCAGAAAATAAGCAGCCCAACTTTCCTCTCCTCTTGCCCTCTCATTCTTCTGCTGGTGCTTCCCTTGGCCAAGTCCAACAGGAAGCCAGAGGCCAAGGGAGCCAGATGATAGTCTGTAGAGGTTGGACAATCAAGGCACAGAAAAGACATAGGTAGAGAATGGATCTGCAGGAGAAACTGAATAATCAGCAAGTGGAGGATGTTCTAAAATGGCCACTGTCTCCACAGTGGATGAAGGAGCTGCCTGGGAATGGAGCCTGCCTGAAGTTGGAGGCCATGAATTTATAGTGGTACTTGCCAGTGCAGACCTGTGACTACCTCCTGGAGTGCCCAGAAGTCCAGTTGTAAGCCTGGAGAAATGGGATGGTTTGGCTGACTTGGAGTTTTGCAAGCAGGAGAAATGAAAGCACAGTGGAGGTGAGGAATTTGACACTGGAAAAATAACAGTGATGGACATGTAATGTTTGTGACATTAATGACATGTAATGTTTGTGAATAAGATATTGAAAAGAAGAAGCTACTAATAGAAAAAAAAAGTCAAATTCCTGGAGGTGAGACCCAGGGGTACACTGCTGTGCTTCTCAGCAGTCTATGGAGAGTCACAGCGTCTCTGAGTGGACAGGAAACTGGGCCAAAACAGGGATTTATTTCTATTGCTGAGCCTCCTCCTGTCACGAGCATCTCTTCAGGTCGTGTTGGTTTGTTTTTGTCTGGCACATCTTTTTGTGTTGGTGAACAGCAGTTTCTATATTCCACATAGGTATCATCAGACTATAAGTCACAATGCCCACCTGGCTCCCAGTCACACTGGTGACCACATCGTCCAGGGCATTGGATTTTGAGCACTGTAGCATGCCATTTACATGCTACCACATGCTCATCCAAGGAATGAGCACACAGCTAACAAAATCCAATCAGAGCCCTTCCACAGGACTGACGTGTGGACAAGGGGAGAGAGAAGACCTCTATTCTTGTTGTATTGTGTCTTATCGTATTGTATCGTATTGTATTGTATTCTACTGTATTGTATTCTACTGTATTGTATCCCTATGGCACTGTAAGCCAAAGTCTGCAAGCCTAGGTCTGCCAAGGTCCAGCTTGGCTCTCAGGTGGAGAAAAATCTGTCAGAAACAGGAGGAAAAATATAAGACCAACATTCAAAAAGACAGACAAGAAGAAAAAAAAGATGTAGAGATAAAATGCACTGACAACATCATTTAAGGTCCTCAATCCAGTAGTGTATGGATCTATCCCTTTGACTGCCAAGATTGATGAGACAATAAAGTCCCTTTTATGCTGATTTTTACAGGGTTCCGACTGGTTTTTGTAGGGTTTCTGCTGCTTCTCACCAAAAGGAAGCTGAGTAATACAATAGTCTGGACCTGTCACAAGTGCCTAGCTTGGTCCTGGAATTGGTTGGTTATTCGGAACTCCATGTAGGGCTTGGGCTGAACCTCCCTGGGCTGTTCTCCTGGCCAGAAGGACTCAGGATGTTACCTACCCTGAGTCCCTCTAACTTGAAAGTTCCTCAGGCCCAGTCGAAAGTCACTCTGCCATGAAGACCACCCAGGCCACCCAGATACCTGTGGTCATTCCACCTTTCACCTGGAGCTAATTCAATTCAGCGTCATTGAATGATGACAACATAAAGAATCAGAGACTCAGAGACTTTTCAGGCCTGATACAAATTACAGTGTGTGAAGAGCTGGCCAAGCCCCTTAATTTTACAGATGGGTAAACTGAGACCAGGAAGTCTCAGAGACTTGCCCATGGGCACTCAACTATAAAGCACTGGAGGAGGCCGGGGAAGGGACCTAATATTTATCTAAATGTATTGAGCAATCACCATGTGCCACATTGTGAGCTTTACAAATGTCCCCTCATTCTCCAAACCACCCTGCAAAGCTGGGCTTACTACTGCCATTTTCCAGATGAGGATGCCGAGGATCACAGATTTTTAATAACTTGCCAGGGACAATTTAATGGCTGAGCTGGAATGCATGCCTTGGTCTCTCTGCTTCAATGCCCTCCCACATTTGTTGTTTGTTTGTTTTTGAAAGAGGGTCTTGCTCTGTCACCCAGGCTAGGGTACAGTGGCATGATCATGGCTCACTGCAGTTCGACCTCCAGGGCTCAAAGGATTTTCCTGCCTCAGCCTCTGGAGTAGCAGAGGCTGCAGGCAAGGCACTCACCACCACACCTGGCTAATTTTTTGTATTTTTTTTTTTGTAGAGGCAGGGTTTTGCCATGTTGCCCAGGCTGGTCTCAGACTCCTGGGCTCAAGCAATTCACCCATCTCAGCCTCCCAAAGTGCTGAGGTTACAGGCATGAGCCACCACGCCCTGCACCCTCCTGCCTTTTTTAAACTCTGCAGCGTTAGCTCCCCATTCCAAAGATAGAATAAAAATCTGAAGAAGAGTTATAATATAGCTTTAATTTTAAGATATCCCAAGTAGATACTGTCTGGATTATACTGGAAGCTGGTCTTTCCAATAATCTCTCCACCATAAAATATTTCTCACTGTGACCTTTAAGGAATATTTTACCATACGCTATAGCCTTAAGCAGTGAAATATGTTACAAAAACTCCAAACTTCCGAATATTTTCTTCCATGAGTATGATGGAACAGGAAGGAAAGGGAAAACAAAAGACTCTCCCTGTCAAAATAAAATGTAGCTGACTTCTGCCAAAGCAGTTATTCCCAGAATGTCTAATTATTAAACCAGGGGCTATGATAGAGAAGTCAACGATTTCATTCTCTTCACTTCTGCAAAAAGCCCTCTAGAAGCTCTATTCAGCAACAGAAGAAAAAATTCTTCTGAGGACTATGCAAAATTCGGTTTTATTTGAAAGAAAATCCTGCCATCTCCTTGGCAAGAGCTGTATGCCATGCACAGGAGATAAAACACGGTGATCGAAACAGCCCAATTTCACCCTGGGGCCTCCAGACTTCCTCCTGGGCATGGGCCTTCCCCAACTCAGCTTTAAAGCGCTGCCAGTTGCAAGGCACAGAATCAAAGAGCAGCCACATTGTCCCTCTGACTCCAAGAACCCTAGATTCTTGAATGTTCATTTCTGTTATTATAAATGATAGCTAACATTTATTGAGCACTAAGCATGTGCTATGCATTATTCTATGTATTTAATGTGCATCGTCTCATTTAAATGCCACAACAGGCCAGGCACCATGGCTCATGCCTGTAATCCCAGCACTTTGGGAGGCCAAGGTGTGTGGATCACTTGAGGTCAGGAGTTCGAGACCAGCTCGGCTAACATGGTGAAACCCTGTCTCTACTAAAAATGCAAAAATTAGCTAGGCATGGTGGCACACACCTGTAATCTCAGCTGCTTGGGAGGCTGAGGCAGGAGAATCGCTTGAACCCAGGAGGCGGAGGTTGCAGCGCAGAGATCACGCCACTGTACTCCAGCCTGGATGACAGAATGAGACTCCATCTCAAAAAAATAAAAAATAAAATAAATGACACAACAACTCTATAAAGTAGATAGCCCCCATTATCTTTATTTTATAAATGAGGAAATTAAGTCTTGGAAAGGTAAAGTAATTTGTTTGAGAGAAACATCTGTTTTGTGCCTCCAGCATGGAGCCATCTTGGGGGAGATGAGGCAGGAAGGGAAGGAAGTCAGTCTTTTTAGCATCTACTATGTGACCAACACCGAACTTGACACTTTGTTTCTTATCTCTTCTTCACCGTAAGCCTGGTTTCTATAAGACAGCCCTATTTTGTGTAAGAGTTAACTAAGGACTCAGAGAAATTCAGTAACTAGACTATAGCTAGTAGATGATTGAGTGATGATTTGACACAGATCACCTGTTCCTAATGTACCTTTCTATATACAACATATGTGTATAGATTATTTGTATCCTGGCTCTGTGATACTAGCTGCATAATTTTGGGCAAGTCTCTGAGCTTTAGTTTCCCCATTTTTAAAGGAGGAATAATATTCCCTCCCAAATAGAAATTGGGAGCCAACTAAGATAATGTTTCAGAACTCTTACCATGTTCTATAATATTTTTTCCTACACACATCTCCCTCCTCTGATTTCAGTGGTGCCTGGTTGACACCCTTTTTAGATCCCTCCCTGCTCATCAATGCTTCTTAGTGGCTTATGGGAGATGTGGGGAGAGGGGTACTATAATGTGACTCCCTGGGGGCCTATTCGTTCTGCAAAATCCACATCTCGGGGTGGACTTGTCACTCACCGATTATGCAGCAAATGTTGATTGTTAAGGATCTCCTGCTGTCTTCAATCATGGAAACTACAAATGTCCTTGGAAACTCCCAAATCTATTAATGAGTCATTTGGCCTACTGGTCACCTTTGGGAGACTTCAGACTCTGCCCCTTTAGGAATCGGGGCCATAATCAGTCCCCTCTATAAAATCCAAACTCCCAAAGCAATCCCCCACCCCCAATATCCATTATATTTTCCTCTGAAGAACTACTTCCTTCAATAAACATGGGATTAGATTTTACTCTTTTAAATTTCATTTTCACCAAAGATTTTGGAACAATATATAAAGGAAGGGATATTCGTACCCACTCCTGTGGTATTCAGCCACAGTAAGAATTAGGCAGTCCCAGAGCTATAGATTTGCCTTTCTGCTCCTTAAGCCAAATGGCCTTCTTGGTGTTCATGTGAGCTACATCGATGAGAAGCCATTGCATTAACTATGTAGTGACCAACAGTGCAGATTAGTCCGATAGGACATTTACAGAGAGGTATTCTAGAGGATGATGCTGTGTCTGGAATTGGTGGGTTCTTGGTCTCACTGACTTCAAGAATGAAGCTGCGGACCCTCGCGGTGAGTGTTACAGTTCTTAAAGACAGCATGTCCGGAGTTTGTTCCTTCTGATGTTTGGATGTGTTCGGAGTTTATTCCTTCTGGTGGGTTGGTGGTCTCACTGGCTCAGGAGTGAAGCTGCAGACCTTCCCAGTGAGTGTTACAACTCATAAAGGCAGTGTGGACCCAAAGAGTGAGCAGGAGCAAGATTTATTGCAAAGGGCAAAAGAACAAAGCTTCCACAGTATGGAAGGGGACCAGAGCAGGTTACCACTGCTGTCTCCTCAGCCTGCGTCTATTCTTTTATCTGGCCCCACCCACATGCTGCTGATTGGTAGAGCCCAGTGGTCTGTTTTGACAGGGTGCTGATTGGTGCGTTTACAATCCCTGAGCTAGACACAAAGGTTCTCCACATCCCCATCAGATTAGCTAGATACAGAGTGTCCACACAAAGGTTCTCCAAGTCCCCACCAGACTAGCTAGATACAGAGTGTAGGCTGGTGCATTCACAAACCCTAAGCTAGACACAGGGTGTTGATTGGTGTGTTTACAAACCTTCAGCTAGATACAGAGTGCCCATTGGTGTATTTACAATCCCTGAGCTAGACACAAAGGTTCTCCACGTCCCCACCAGACTCAGGAGCCCAGCTGCCTTCACCCAGTGGATCCCTCACCAGGGCTGCAGGTGGAGCTGCCTGCCAGTCCCGTGCTGTGTGCCCGCACTCCTCAGCCCTTGGGTGGTCGATGGGACTGGGCGCCCTGGAGCAGGGGGCGGCACTCGCCGGGGAGGCTTGGCCGCACAGGAGCCCACAGAGTCGTGGGGAGGCTCAGGCATGGCGGGCTGCAGGTCCCGCACCCTGCCCCGCTGGAAGGCAGCTAAGACCCAGCAAGAAATTGAGCACAGCAGCTGCTGGCCCAGGTGCCAAGCCCCTCACTGCCAGGGGCGGAGGGGCCAACTGGCCGCTCTGAGTGCGGGGTCCGCGGAGCCCACGCCCACCCGGAACTCGCGCTGGCCCGCAAGCACCACGCACAGCCCCGGTTCCCCACCCACCCCCCCCCCACCCCCCCGCGCCTCTCCCTCCACACCTCCTTGCAAGCTGAGGGAGCCAGCTCCGGCCTTGGCCAGCCCAGAAAGGGGCTCCCACAGTGCAGCGGTGGGCTGAAGGGCTCCTCAAGTGCCGCCAAAGTGGGAGCCCAGGCAGAGGAGGAGCCCAGAGCGAGCGAGGGCTGTGAGGACTGCCAGCACGCTGTCACCTCTCAATGCCTGAATCAATATCACTGTGTGCATCTGGTGTTTAGATGATAAAATTTAGATCTGCATTGCTCTTGAGCTAGGCATTTTATCAATATTGCAGTAATGTAAGAACAAAATATCTCAAAGGATTACAAAGAATACAACCATTCACAAGACACACAGTTTCACAAAAAAATCATTGGTTCTCAAAGTGTTTTCCTCACCAGAAGCATCAATATCGCCTGGAAACTTGTTAGAAATTAAAATTATCAGACCTCTGAATCAGCATGTCAGCATCATTCTGGTGGCCTGATCTCATGGCGTCCTATAAGAGAGATACCATGCCATCCAGTGGAAGCTATCTGCTTGCCAGGATGCCCTTTTAGAACTGAGAAATGGAGGGAAATAACCCCATAGGTGTGAGTCCTGAAGCTCCTGTGAGACAACTGGTCAACCCCACAAATAGGAGAGTGTGAAGAGTCAGAGAGCACCCTGAAGGTGAGAAAGGAAGGCCAGGGCCTACACTGGGCCTCATCTGGGTTCAGAGTACCCTGCTCAGATGGCACTGCCAGCCCTGGCAAGTTCTAAGCACCAGAAGGGCACTTAGAAAACTTTGACGAAGGGACTTCAGAGCACAGGAGTCCCTGAGGCTGGGGTTTGGGGGAAGGACAGTGGATGACATGGAGCCTGGGGCAAAAACCCTGGTGGCCCAGGTCTAAGCATACTATTGACCTCCATCTGCAAACTGTCTCCACTTATTGCTAAACACCAGCCTCTACTTTCCCTTAGGCCAGTCTTTGTACATCCATAGATCCCAGCATAGCATTTTGCATGTAAGAAGAGCTCAATAAAGTTTGTTAACTGTTCCACACATAAATCTTATGGTTATTTTAATTAAAAGAAAAACTACACTATTTGTGGTCTGAATTAATACCACATGCTGTGGAAAGCTTGTCTGAGTCACAAGGTGATCACAGCAAGTCAACAGCAGACTTGAGATCAGGAGGTTACTAATCAGGTCCTTCTGACTCTGAACACCACTGCTTTCTACTATACCATGTGGCTCTGGGCCCATCAAAAGTCAAAAAGACCTGAACTTGGGAAGATTGGATTAGGTGAAAATCAAATAGAGAATGGAGTCAAAAAAGGCCTCTGGTAGAAGTCCCTAAAATAAAGAGTATACAACCAAACTATGTCTACAATGATAGGTCTGGAGGAGAGGGATCATTTGACTTCCTTCAAACTGTTCATCCATACAGCGGTGGTTTTAAAACAAATCATGTGATACTCCTCCCACAGAAGATGCAGTCTAATTCTCCCTCCTTGATGTGGGCTGGCTTTGGCAACTCATTTCTAATAACTTGAATGTAGCAAAAGAGACACTTAGTATCTTCTGAGGTAGGTTAGAAAAGCAACACAGCTCCCTCCTAGCTTTGTCTCTCTCTTGAAGGACATGTCTTGGGAGTTTCCAATCAAATCAACATGTGAAAAAAATCTGGCTACTCTGAAGCCACCCTACTGGGGAAATCATATAGAAAGAGAGACAGATGGCCATAGGGCACCAATTGTTCCAGACCTCTGTTGTTTGCATCAACCACCAAACACATGAGTAGGGAACATTCAGATAATTTCATTCCTCCACCTTCAGCTGCCAAAGCTGGTATCAGGTGGCTCAGAGACCGGGTGCTCTCCCCAAGCCCTGGCTAAGTTACAGATTCATAAGTAAAATATTGGTGTCTTTAGCCACTAAGTCTTGAAGTGATTTGTTCCATGGCATTGCATAACTAGAACATAGTCCAAACCAAAGGATGTAAAAGATTCCTGTCAAACAGAGGAGGACAACTGCCAAATATTATTACTTAGAAGGATGGTTTTCAGCATCTATAAATAACACGTTTTTGCCTATTTTCTCCAGTAAAGGATATGGACAAGTATACACATTCCTCCCTGCCAGGAACAAAAAGCCAGTAAAATACGGGAAGTGTTTAGTGCCTATTAGAGCTGCCCATGAAATTTGAACATGTTATTCTAAATGAGATTTTCACATTCAGTTCAAAATTACTTGAAATCAATTCAGCATTTTTTTTCCCCTCCAGGACTTCTCTTTTGCTGGGATTTTACCAGATTTTTGGGTTGGAGGAAAATTTTACTTTGTGGTCTATTTGTGAATATTCCGTTAATGTTATTTGTTTGCTCTACTTAGAAAATCTGTTGATTATTTTCATATCTCTGGAATATTCTTTGCTGTTCCTAGGGCCTAGCCTGTTGTATCTCATGTAGCTTTTGCTCCCTACTCATATTTTTCCTGTTGATGCCTCTTTTAGAATAACTGACTCTCAGTTTTGGTTTCTCCACTAAACTCTCTTGGATCATTCAAGCATTCTGTATTTTTAAGTCCTCTCACAGCCCTGTGCCATTCAACCCCCAAGGCCCCTGTCCTGGTCCAGCACCCTGGGCATCTCTTCTTTTATGCCATCATCACTCTCCTGTCTCCATCTTCTTAATTTCTTTCATGAGTAATTACAATGGTCTCCTAACTGGTCTCCTTGTTTCCAATATCTTCCTCCTGAAATCCAGGCATCACGTTGCTGTATATCTTTCTAAAACACCCATCTCATCAAGTCAGGGGTTTAACACCTCCAGAGTCAAGTTTAAGGGCACAATAGCCCAAGGCTATTCCTGACCTAATCACTATCCTCCCCTTCAGGTTCATCACCCCTTTCCTCTCCCCATAGCGAATTTTCTAGTCATACCACTCTGCATATGGTTTCCTAAATACACCATATTTTTCTGGGCTCCATCACATTTGAAAATAGTGCTCTCTGTTCCCCACCCTTCCTGCTGCACAATCACCTGTGGAATCCCTGTTTATCTTACAAAAATGCAACTCAGTTGTTACCTCTTCTAGGACAACTTCCCTGACCCCTCTAGAAAGAGTTACTAGCTCCTCTACCTTGCACATGATTCTGTTGCATGTCACAGTGAAGGAATCTGGGTATTTACAAGTCCGTCTCCCCTGCTAAACCATGAGCTCCTCGGGAGAAACCGTCCTATTCATCACCTAACACAAAGCCATCTACACCAAAGAGGCTTAATAAATGTTTTTTCATTACATAGGACAGAATAAAATTAACAGCCAATCAGTGGAAGATTACCTGAATGATAGACAAAATATCTCTTTGAAAAAACAGCCTCTGGAAGCTAGCCAGGCAAACCTAAATGTATAAAGTTTATGTCACCATAACAAAACTTAAACTTGATCCATAGCTCTGTGGAAAGTGACTGAGCTGATTCAGTAAAAGGAGATTACTGGGTATATACCCAAAGGATTATAAATCTATAAAGATACATGCACAGGTATGTTTATTGCGGCACTGTTCACAATAGTGAAGACTTGGAACCAGCCCAAATGTCCATCAATGATAGACTGGATAAAGAAAATGTGGCACATATATACCATGGAATACTATGCAGTCATAAAAAAGGATGAGTTCATGTTCTTTGCCAGGACATGGATGAAGCTGGAAACCATCATTCTCAGCAAACTAACACGAGATCAGAAAACCAAACCCCCCGCATGTTCTCACTCATAAGTGGGAGTTGAACAATGAGAACACATGGACACAGGGAGGGGAACATCACACACTGGGGCCTGTCACGGGGTGGGGGGTTAGGGGAGGAATAGCATTAGGAGAAATACCTAATGTAGATGACGGGTTGATGGGTGCAGAAAACCACCATGGCACGTGTATACCTATGTAACAAACCTGCACGTTCTGCACATGTACCCCAGAACTTAAAGTATAATAAGAAAAAAAAAGAGATGAGGAGATGGAGGGCCAACTCAATATAAACCATCTAAAAAGTAAGTTTTGTTGTTAGCTCATGTAATTCTGGTTAGAATTAACAAGGATTATGAGCTCTAAGAGGTGGAAAGTCATTCCTATCTTGTCCTTAACTCTGGTCCAATCCTTTCTTAGATTACTAGGTCTGAGCTTAATTTTCAAACTTTCATAAAAATGGAATGAAGTCACAAGGGGCCCAAAGAAGAAAAATAGAAATTATTAAGATTTGAAGATAGGAGTGATAAGAAAACATTAAAGATATTAGAGAAACAATTTCACTAGTAGGAATTACCCAAAAATATTAATTAAGAATGTGTGCAAAAGATTAGCTACAAGAAAGTTTATAGAAGCATTATTTTAAATTATAAAAAGAGTAAATTAAAAACAAGTGACCAAAATAGGAGATCATATCTTTACACATCAATACTTTGATAGACAAGACAGGAAAGTATAAGCATGGAATTATGTTCAATGATATAGTTATTGAACATCAGATTATAGTATATGTAGTAAAATTCTATTTTTATAAATCTACATATGTATAAGTATGCATAGATAAAAGTCTGAAAGAGAATACAGCAAAATGTTGGCAATGATTATCTCTGGAATTTGACTTATTTTTTTCATTTTGCTCATCTACATTTTCTATGTTTTCTAAAATCATCATGTGTTGCTGTATAATTTTTTAAATTTAAAGTAATTTAAATTAAATGGTAGAAATTGGCACAAGTTAGCAGTGGATATAATCAGGAAACCTCTATAATCTTAGCTTCCTGGGAGCATAAAGTAAATATACGAGTGAATTAGACATAAAGACAAAGGTAGGCTAGGGTGAATACAGGGAGATCTCACAATGCCAGGCAAACAAGTTAGGTCATTATTGTGTAAGCAATATAGAACTTTGAAACTTTTTGTTCACAGGAATGGCTCTAATATAGTTGTTATTTAGACAGATATTTGATGGGTAACACTGTGCTTGGTGACTAATTGGGTTGGTAGAAAGACAGGAAAGCAGAAGGCAATGTTTACTACTATAAGGTTTGAAGGCTAAGACATTGGGCAGAAGGTGATGGCTTAAATAGGCTAGAGAAAGAGGAGAGGAAAAAAATTGCAAATGCAGAAAGAAAGCATGAGTGAGCTGGACTCTGGACGGGTGCTCTAGCAGCCAGGCAACAGCTACTGTTGACCAGGGGTCCCCAACCCCCTGGGACCAGTCCCTGGCCTGTAAGGAACCAGGTCACACAGCAGGAGGTGAGCGGTGGGCAAGCCAGTGAAGCTTCATCTGTGTTTACAGTTGCCCCCCGATTGCTCACATTACCACCTGAGCTCTGCTTCCTGTCAGATCAGCAGTGGCAGCACTCTCATAGGAGCAAAATCCCTTTTGTGAATTGCGCATGCAAGGGATCTAGGTTGAATGCTCCTTATGAGAATCTAATGCCTGATGATCTGTCACTGTCTCCCATCAGCCCCTGATGGCTGTCTAGTTGCAGGAAAACAAGCTCAGAGTTCTCATTGATTCTAATTATGGTGAGTTATATAATTATTTCATTATATATTACAATGTAATAATAATAGAAATAAAGTGCACAATAAATGTAATATGCTGGAATTATCCCAAAACCATCCCCACCACCCTGGTCCATGGAAAAAGTGTCTTCCAAGAAACCAGTCCCTGGTGCCAAAAAGGTTGGGGGCCACTGCTGTTGACTCTTGGGAACTTGATGTGGATCCTTTTTAGAGGACAAAAGAGTGTTAAACATGTGAAGTTTACACAATTCTTGTAAACTTCAGATTCTCTAGACCAGTATTACATTTCAGAGATCAAATTTAACAAAGCAACTCTGAATCCACATAAATGTTTAGTAATTTGAGATAAATAAATTAAATGAATGTTGTTCATGTTGTTTTGATAGTGTCAAATCTTCCTTTTCACAATGAAGAATTCCTGGAATGAAACCCAGAGAAATAGCTGTCAAGGAATCAGAAGAAACAATATAGAAAGTAACTTCTTTAATCTCAAGTATCTAAAGCTGAAAAGGCATTAAGCAATCACAAAAACTGGAGACAAAAAAGCAAAGGAAAATGAGAAGCATACTTTAATTCTCTTTGTTGATATTTTAAGACAGTTCTTTACTAATTTATTCTTTGCTCTTTTCCAAAGAGATAGCTTGTTTCATCACCTTAATGTATTTATAGCCATTTATAATTATTTCAGAAAAGCTTTTTTAGTTCATTCCAAACTGGATTTTAGTGAGAAAGCACTGAGTGGAATGCTGATGTGTCTTCTCATTGACTTCATGATCTCCAATCCAAAAACTGGTACAATGAAACTTCATTCTGTGTAATCACTAACCTCAAAGGACATGTTATTGATTAAAGTACGTAAGTCTAGTTTGTACTCCAAATATTTAAAAGAATGAGAGGTGTTCAAATAGAAGAGTCTGTCCACTTACAAAAAAATAGACCAGTAGTCTGTTTTGTTTTACACTAGACTACTCAAGAAGAAATCTCTCAATGTTCTTTCAAAAAGCCATTTGACATTGATACCCTGTGAGGAAATGACCCACTCACCACTCAACGCTATAAGGAGGACAGGCAGATTTAAATTTAGAAATTTGAATTCATTTCTTCTCTAACCTTTCCAGGAAGAGAGAAGGCTGCAGACCCACAGAGATGTTCAAGCTTTGATTATGAATACCACCCAGTCCTCTTTACGTGAGCCAAGCACATAAATTCATCATCTGGATTGAATAGAGGCATTTTTTAAAAGACAGAACTGCGCCCACCCAACATATGTCATCAAAGTATCAGTTTCCAAAAGAGATATCAGAGAGAAGAGCTGAGAAGAAGATCTGAGAAGCATTACCTACCAGTGATAGGGAGAAATGCCTTAAGAAATATAGCCAGGTGCGATGATTCATGCCTGTAATCCCAGCACTTTGGGAGGCCGAGGTGGGCAGATCACCTGAGGTCAGGAGTTCAAGACCAGCCTGGCCAACATGCTGAAACCCCAACTCTAGTCTCTACAAAAATTCATCTCTAGTCTCTACAAAAAGACAAAAATTAGGCATGATGGCGGGTGCCTGTAATCCCAGCTATTTGGGAGGCTGAGGCAGGAGAATTGCTTGAACCAAGGAGATAGAGGCCACAGTGAGGCAAGATCACGCCATTGCACTCCAGCCTGGTCAACAGAGCAAGACTCTGTCTCAAAAATAAATAAATAAAAATAAATAAATAAATAAATAAATAGAAATGTCGTATTACCATTATTCACATTCTATAGATGAGAAACTGAGTCTGTGGGACACAAAATAACTTGAAGTTGCAGAGCCAGTAAGTGGCAGAATCAGAATTCAAATCCATATCTATCTCAGTCTAGACCCTGGAATGTCATTATGAAGCTTATAATATTCTCCTTATATAACTGATTCCTAATAGAGCAGCTGTACTTGAAAACACCTCAAAAGGAACACAGTCCTGTAACTTTACCCAGTGCTGTAATGCTTGCCACAAACTGTATGTCCTTCCACAAGCTGCATCCCTTGCCCCTGCCTAGTAGCTTCTACTTTAGTTTGCCTCCCACTTCTCAGGACCAGAGGAATCACTGAAGTCAAAACTTCTCAGGCCCATCCTGAGTGTCTGTTGGCTAGACCTTGTTGGAAGTGGCTCTCTCAGGCTCTTGTCTTTCATATGATACACAATCTAGTTCATGGCTCCTGTATGCAGAGCAGAGATGCTGAAATTGATCCTCCTTAAGACACATACACAGGCCAGACCTTCATCTGTGCTCGACACCTCTATGCCTGTGATCACAACCTTGGCTTGGTCTAGGAGTCCTCAGATTCTCACAACTAGGATCCTTTAGGAGTTCAAGGTCCAAAGACCTTTTGCCAAGTCCCCAGAAGAAGGGCAATGGAGAAAAACTCTAGATGGTTATATAAGCAAAGCAACAGGGTAAATACATGCATGTTCATGGAGTTTTCATTTTATTCAAAGGCTTGGAGAAACAAAATGTGGAAAGTATCTGATCATTTAAAACAATTCTATAAAAGTTAACATGGATATATTACAGACTAGAATAAAAATTCACATATATTTTTGAGATAAAACTAGAAGAGCAACAGATATGTCAATGACCTGCTTCAGGCCAGGCTCTCCATCTCCTTACAGGAGTGCATGCCTTCTTCTCTCCCTGCAGAAGTGCCTCGGGGATGAAAGTAGAGAGAACTCTCAGGGCATACTCAAGGCCATGACTTCTACTCCAGCCATGTGCTTTTTCTGCCCTAAGGAGTTTGCTACATCAAACCTTACAGGGAAAAAAGGCATTGGGTGAATGATTTAGATAAGCTCTCTGCAGGAAGGACCCTGCTTCTTTTTCTCACAAAGGGAATGGAAAATTTTCAAGAGGAAACTATCGTGTGGACTTAAGGGAAAAGAGCCCCTAAGCTGTTCCTATTCCAGACCTGACTGAAAGAGCCAAGAAAATCCTCAAGGTTTCACACATGGATCAGCCCAACTCATTGGAAAGGGTGTCCATTTAGGGCTCTGCATTAATAAGGACAGTTTGATCCAGTTAATTCTTTGTTGTGAGGGGGCTATCCTATGCCCTTTGGAATGTTTAGCAGCATCCCTGGATGCTACCTACAAGATCCTCAGTTGTGACAACCCAAAGTGTCTCTAGACATTGCCAGTGTGCCCAGGGTTGAAAATCACTGAGTTAGGGGAAGAGAGCTGTAGCTTAGCTAATAATCAAATATTTGTTTTCTTAGAGTATCTTCTGTGCTATATATATCACCTAGGACTCAGAGAGGGTGCTATGGCTATAGTAGATGGAGTGAAATTCAGGATGTGATGATTCAGATTCCTATGCTGGCCACCATCCTCAGAACTAACACTACCTGAGCTGAGTACCTTAACAAAAGGCAGAGGGCCATGTACAGCTGCACAGGCTAGACACTGCAGAATTCCAGACAGTGCCCTTCACACAGTTTATGATGTGAAAGGAGCTCCTGGAGTCGTGCAATGAAGCAGCCTTGGATGTTGCAGTGTTTCAGCCATCTGTCTCCTGTCTGTAGAAAATGTCTTGGAAGAAGGAAAAATAAAACTAGTAAACAGTATATATGGGTCAGGAAATCATGAATCACTGTCTCAGCTTTAAAATGGGATACCACTTCCAGATGGCATCACATTCTCAAAAGTTAAAACGGAGCTTCAAATCTGAAAAATCTTGTAAAAATGTTTCTTTTTAACACTTCTGTTTTGTTGCCAGGACTCTACTGGGTTACTGGAAAGCTGTAGAGAAGCTACATGGTGCAGTGGAGTGAGCTGGGGATTCCCTAGGAGGAGGCTAGGATTTGAATCACGCTTCTACACCTAAGAGGTGTTTTGGTCCTTTGACAAGTTACTTAACCCCTGAGCCAGGTTTCTACTGATACATTGAAGAATGATAACAGTTATTCCTGCCCCAGAGTGTTGTGAGGATTAACAAAGAAATGATACCATGAGTGCACACATGTGTTGTAAAGGGTAAAGCAAAACACAAATGCTGCTCAATTTGACAGATAGATGGGGTCACTCGATAGCTTGCTGAAGATTTGAGACTGTTCTTTCAGATATCAAAGACATTTACATTTTAAAAGGTGTTCATTTTTAACATTTTTTGAAATCTTCTCACCCATGTAATTTTAAGTACCATTGTTCACAGCTTGTATTATTCTATGTTTATAGATTGTAGAGGTTATCTTATTGACAGAGAGCTAAATAGTCTAATCACTGGAATATTGAAAGAAAACAGCACTTTATAGAAACTCATTCAAAGTTTACCCAAAAGAAAGTACAATTTTCCGCCCTTAGCTTAATACTTTTTTCTAATTACAAAAGCAATATATGATCATTCATTCTTTTCTCTACTGAAAAGTAAAGTCATTTAAACTCTAGAAATGTTAACAGTTATATAATATTCTGCAAATGAATGTTCCATATTTATGAACTATTATCTCACCAACTTTTTATTTCTACCTTATATCCATCTATTTTTTTAACTTCCAACTTCCTAGAATTATAAAATTAAAGAGTTTGAACTTTTTCTTTTGAGACAGGGTCTCACTCTGTCACCCAAGTTGGAGTTGTGCAGTGGTGAAATCACAGCTCACTACAGCCTTGACTTCCCTGGGGAAAATCAAGCGATCCTCCTGCCTCAGCTTCCTGAGTAACTGCACCTACAGGCAAACACCACCATGCCCGGCTAATTTTTTCTATTTTTCGTAGAGACAGGGTCTCATTATGTTGCCGAAGCTAGTCTCAAACTCCTTGGCTCAACCAATCTTCCCATCTTGGCCTCCCAAAATACTAGGATTGCAAAGGTGAGCCACTGTACCTGGCCTGAATTTTTTCAAGGATCCTGACTTCAATTTGCCTTCCAGAAAGAATTATATCAATTTGCACACATTTTAGCAATATGAGAATGTACCTATATATTTTTAACATATTCTCCTAATTTGCATATATTTGATTTATGATTTTATTAGTCATTAGTATCTCCTTCTTATGTTTATGTGCTCTGCATATTTATTTTATGGGGCATTTGTGTTTATAATTTATTTTTATGAATCTTCATATATTAAGTATATTAATCATTTGTCTCTCATATTTATTTAGGTAATGGGCTTCCCAGCCAATTTTTTTTTAGTTCAATATTATGTGCTTGCTTAACACTAAAGAGTTTAGCTTTTATGTAATCAAAACTATCGCTATTTTTTCCTGTGATTTTTTTCTATTGCTTTTAAGTTAGAAAACCGTTTTTTATCCTGGGATCAAACATTTAAAGTCACCTCTGTGATCTTTATGCTTTGTATAGTTTTATTTTTTTTTTGACACCTAAAATTCACATTGGCTTATTGCATCAAGCAAGAGAGGATTCCAAAACAGATAAATACAAACAAAATGATAAAAAATATCCAAATTCTTGGCTTTGAATACAAAAGTAAGCTCTATAAATTCAGAGTGGAAGCAGCAATCTTGAAGGGAAAGTCCTTTAGATTTTTTAAGAGCTGAATATTTCAAGAGGTAAAAGCTTTGGGTTCAAAGAGCAAAAGCCTGAAAGACTTGGGACACAGATTTTAAATCATGAACCAGAAAGTAGAGAAGCACCAGAGAGATCTCATAAGGGTGGAAATAAGAAGTTTCTCTGAACTGGGAGGAGCTCGAAGACAATCACAAGAGTAGCAAGATATGGCTGGGCATGGTGGCTAGCATCTGTAATCCTAGCACTTTGGGAGGCCGAGGTGGGCAGATCATCTGAGGTCAGGAGTTCGAGACCAGCCTGGCCAACATGGTGAAACCCCATCTCTACTAAAAATACAAAATTAGCCGGATGTGGTGGCACATGCCTTTAATCCCAGCTACTCGGGAGGCTGAGGCAGAAGAAACACTTGAACCTGGGAGGCGGAAGTTGCAGTGAGCAGAGATCGCGCCATTTTACTCCAGCCTGGACAAGAAGAGTGAAACTCCACCTCAAAAAAAATGAGTAGCGAGATAGAAGCTTACTTAAGTCTGCAAAAAGCAAACTCTCCAAGGATGCAGGTTTGCAGTGCCCAGGGCCACCTGGGGCAGCCACAGTAGAGTAGAAATGGCAGCACTCTCAGTTTAAGAATAGCATCCTCCACAAATGCTCCTGATGGGGTGAAAAAGAGATTTAGATACCTTCCATTGGCTTCTGAGAGATGTGCTGAAAAGATATGAGAATCAAAGGCCAGCATGGCTGCTGAGGGCTCGCTGCTGTTACGGCAAGGTCGGCCTGCAGCAGGGGCTGTGGGATGGACAGCCAGGCCGGATGCCAGCTGCAGTGAGGCTGGCCCAAGTCAAAAGAGGGACAGCGCCCCTCATGGAAGAGTGACTGTTTCTGGGAGGACAGAGCATAGCTTCCTCAGCCAGGAACACATGGAGCAGATGCTGTGGACAGATAAATCAACCACCCAGACTGGCAGTGCAA
This sequence comes from Pongo pygmaeus, assembly GCF_028885625.2. NCBI lineage: Eukaryota > Metazoa > Chordata > Mammalia > Primates > Hominidae > Pongo > Pongo pygmaeus. The sequence continues at coordinate 165,014,164 of NC_085930.1, read as the reverse complement.
ACTCCATCATAATGAAGCCAACAGGACAGAGGATGAGCTTAGATCCAGGCCTCTGTGCCCCGATGCCATGCCCATGCCTGAGAGAACTTTATGGTCCCAGTGTGAAGGAAAAGTAGAGGCAATAAAATCCCTAAGAGATTGAGTTTACATGAAAAGTGACTGAATTACCTAGTAGTAACCAGATTACATTTTCTACTCTCAGGGAAAACAGAAATTTATAAGCCATATTAATTATTATAATTGTCACATAATGGTATGTAAATATAAAAGGTATAAATAAATATAGTTTAAGTATATTCAACATATATTATAAATATGTATAATATGGGATTAATATATATGCCTCTTTTCCACTGATTGGGACACCACCTTCATCCTGTGTCAAATATGATGCATACCAACATCTTTTTCTCAGCAGGTTGATTCCATTCATCTGCCTACTAGCTAAGATGATATTTAGCAGGTCTAGGCCCAGAAACTCAGGTTTGCTCAGTCTTGCAGCTTTCATTTTGATTGTATTCTGATTCTGTGTTTTCCTGCAGTCCTTTTCCTAGAAGCTGCCCACTCCCTAAATCCTGTAGGGTTTTGAGGTATCCTCCATTAATAAATCTACATCATCCTCACATCCTCAGCAACTGTGTATCTGTTGATTGACAAAGATTAGGGGTGTGCTGAAACCAGCTCCTACCAGACCACAAGAGCCACTTCTATGCATCTCCTCCCCCAATTCCACATTCAGTAATGTCACATTGATACTTTGATATTTGCTATGGTGAAAGTATGTACACCACAGAAATCAGCAGATGCTATAAATGTGGACTTTTGTTTTTAGAGAGCCAGCTGGCCAGCACACCATGGATTAGAAAGTCTCTGAAAGGCCCCAAGGTCCAGGACTCTTCAACAAAACTAACTATACTATAACAAATGGATTAAAAATCTAAAATGAATGGTATAATTATCTGAATACTTAGTTTCACTGCATCAAACACCTCCATAAAAATGTAATTTGAAAATGTGTGAGCTAAGGTGTTCTGTGTATAGTCCTTTTTTCTCTTTCTCTCCTTGATAGGCAGGATTCTTGAAGACTACTAAATATTAGATATCATCTGCATTAAAATCAGGAGGAAAATAACGACAAGTTTTGACCTAGAACAATGTGATACTTTGGATTGTAAAGGAGGAATAAATAACATCTTGTATCAGATTCTGTCCCAGGAGGTCTTGCGTTATTAAATATAACTGCTTCAAAAATTAGTACCTCTGCCCCCTAGGAGATCTGGTTCTTGTTCTGCTACACCTAGAACAAGATCTGCAAAGCTAATTGGCCAATAGCCTATGTCAGATTAAAACCCTCTCTTGCCTTCCCTGGAAAAGCCTAGACAGGCCTCAGTTAGAATCACCGCAGACAGCCTTATCTATCTGCAGCACAAAGCCAACCAAAGGTAGCCCTGCACTGTGGGCCTGTGTGTGAGTGGGGACCTTGCACAGCCATCAGAAGACTCCACAGTGGTGGGCTCTCCATCTTTTCAGTTTCAAATATTCCTCGCTCATCATGGCCCTCTATTGAGGCAGCTCCTTCAAACACCCGCACCTTTATCCAGTCTCTATGGACCACACAGGTCCTCAAAATTCATCTCTAAAATCATAGACTAGTAGACTTAGCAAGAGTCTCAGGGGTATTTTGCTTTCATTTTCCTTTTACAGATAAGGCCCAGAGAAAGGTGGTCACTTGCCCAAAGTAACAGCAGATCCCTGGCAAAGGTAGAAAAGGAATTCAGGACTGCCGAGTCCCAGCCCAGGGCCCTTTCCACTGAAATTCTGCCCTTCTCCCTTCCACTATCTCCCCTGGCGGTGGAAAGGAGAAGTAGAACCCTTGGGGGAAGAGAAGCAGCATCTTTACTACCTGTGTTATACAGCAGTCACAGGTTTTGGGGATCCCTAAATCCATGAGAATGTCAAGAGTCTCCCAGAAGCTTAACTAATGCACAAAGATTTCATAGAGTTTAATTTTTAGTGTGACTATTCCTTTTAATTAACTGATTGAGTCATTTTTCTCAAACTTTCTAATATCTCCCCCAAATAATAGCTGAATTACAAAGCCACAAAATGGAGAGTATTTAATCAAGTGCTTCCTTTTAGAAACAATTCAAGGAAAAATAAACAGGATGTCTTACTTCATTCACTTAATTGGGTTAATCTCCCAATAGGCCCTCCTTCCATTATGCAAGTAACAGAAAAGAAAACAGAATCCTCTGTTTTTCAATGTGAATAATAAATCGTTTCTAAACAGCAGACCTTAAGGAATCATTTCACCCTCAAGCTAGCTAGCTCAAGCTTTAAAAAAAGAGTGTTACATTACTTAACTTTTTTTCAAATTTCTTTTTAGAACACACATCATAAATTATAAAAATAGGCTTTCATGTGTGGCAATACTAACATTTTAATGGAAGAATAGTGAGTCTATGCCTTCATTTCTTTATTATTTGACTTATATTTAGACGACTCCCGTTGTCTGAATGGGATAAGCTAAGCTGGTTCGTTTTTATATCATATACAGAATTGCCAAATTACAATACTACATTCTGCGTGGGGTGTGTGTGTGTGTGTGTGTGTGTGTGTGTGTGTGTGTTAGAAGTCCCAGAAAACTGTCTCCCTCACCTTATAGACAAGAGAAATGAAATACGGTGAGGTCATGGGCATACCCAAAGTCATGGAGCTAATTAGCCTCAGAGCCAGAAATAGAACCTACATCTCCTGACTCCCCAGAATGCATGCCGCTGATCATTCTCACGGAGTGAATAAAGCATCCTTCATCATCAATTTCTATTAGTTTTCACTTGCTATATGAAAATTATAGTACCACTATTTCTAAGAAATGTTTAGCCCTCATAATTATACACCCTTAGTTTATACATTGTGTAACATCAGAATAGATATACCTTGTCAATGACTCTTCTTCACCTTTAAAATATCACAGTTGTTATAGGACAGAGGGAATAGAACCCAGGTTTAGGAGTCAGAAACAGAATTTAAACCCCAATTCTGTTGTTTATAAGATTGGTAAAGTTGTGTAAGTTACTTGAGATACTTAAGTCTTTTGAGACTTTATTTTCTCATCCAAAACTAGGATAATTAATAACTACTTTTGTAAGATTAGTGCAAATCCCCAAAGATAGTGTCTGGATTTGTGGGAGGAGGGTCTTTTTTGATATTTGAAATCTACCAATTTTCTGGTCTGTCTAAATTTATTAACTCATTAAATATTTATTAGGCACATTTTCTATGCCAGACATTGTTCTAGGTGCTGGAGATACAATAGTGAACAAGGCAGACAATATTCTGCCCTTTTTCTGGTAAAGGGAAGACACGCAACATAAAAATAAGAATATATATAAGGAAACAATGTAACATACTTTAGTAAACAACATAATGTCAGAGGATAGAAGTTCCTATGAAGGAAATAGCAGGATGCTGGAAACCCTTGGGATGGCGAAGGGTTGTAACTTAGCAGTTAAGGAAGGCCACTCTGAGGGAATGACATTTGACTTGAAACCTAAAATATGAGATATTTTTCTCCCTGGAAAAAGCTGGAGAAAAAGCATCTCAGGTACAGGAAGAGCAAATGCAAAGAATAAAAGCAAGAATAAAGTTGACATATTTAAGAAATAAGACACGACTAGAGAATGGTCTGAGAAGACAGAAAGTGTTGGGCGAGATCATGAGGACATTTTAGGCTACAGAAGAAAGTTTGGATCTGCTTCTGTGAGTGGTGAGAAGCTGTGGAAGGGTTTTAAGGAAGAGAAGGCATGATTAGGCTATCAGCTCTCAGACTACTATACGGGAAAGACTATTAGGAGACATGATTGGAGCAGGGACGCCAACAGGAGGTTACTGTGGCTGTCCAGAATAGAGGTCATGGTGCCTTGGACTCAGGTGATGGCAAGTAAGATGGAGAGAGGGGGCTGGGTATCAGATGTGTTTCAGAGACATCACAGACAGAACTTTCTGATGAATTGGCTGTGTGATGTGGATGAACAAGAGGAATCAAGAACGACACATGAGTTTTTGGCTTGAGCAACAGGGTAATTATACTTGGAAGGAAAAGATGGTGGGCAAAGGGTTTGAGAGGATGGAAGTCAAGAGAAGTATTCTGGACATGCAAAAGTTTAGCTGCCCATTGCACATCCAAGTGGAAATGCTAAGTAGGTAGATGGATATATATTACCGGAATTCCAGAGAGTTTAAAGATACAGATTTGGGTGATACTGGTATGCGTATGTTACGTAAAGCCGCAGAACAGGATAAAAACACCTAAGGAAACAGAATACATAGAAAAGAGAAGGTGGTTTAGTGCTAAGTACTCCACCACTATAGGTTGGGGAGAGTGGAGAGGAGTCTGCAACACAGACTGAGAGAGAGGGACCCCTGCCACGGTGGGAAAACTAGAAAATTGTGGTATCTCTAAAATGGAGTGAGACATTACAAAAACAGCAGCACTATCTTGTTTAAGGAATTTGTTCCTTTCTATGTCAACTATACACAGTTTATGGAGAGGACGTTTCACATGAGATTCTTCACACTGTTTGCAGAACACAGTGAGAACCTACATTTCATCCTTTCTACTTTCAGATCCTGGACACACCACTACTGCTGTATCAGTGAGGGACTAGTTTCACTAGTTATTTCAATAGAGAGAATTTAATGTAAAGAATTGTTAACTCGGCCGGGCGCGTTGGCTCAAGCCTGTAATCCCAGCATTTTGGGAGGCCGAGGCGGGTGGATCACGAGGTCAGGAGATCAAGGCCATCATGGTGAAACCCGTCTCTACTAAAAATACAAAAAATTAGCTGGGCGTGGTGCCTGGCGCCTGTAGTCCCAGCTACTCGGAAGGCTGAGGCAGGAGAATGGCATGAACCCAGGAAGGTGGAGCTTGCAGTGAGCCGAGATCAGGCCACTGCACTCCATCCTGGGCGACAGAGTGAGACTCCGTCTCAAAAAAAAAAAAAAAAAAAAAAAAAAAAAATTGTTAACGCGATACTGAAAAATTGTCTTAGAGAAAGCAAGCACTCTTAAAGGAAGCAAACATAGTAAGAAGCTACCACCTGGAGGCCTTAAGGGTATGAAGGGAAGAGGTTGGAATTATTAATATGTAGACGATTAGAGGAGGGGCTCCTTGGAGCTGAGCCTCATGCCTCTGAGGAGTAGGTACTGCTGGCTGCTGCTAGTGCCCCTGAGTTCAGAGATGAGACTCACAGGACCCAGATCTCAAGTTAAGGATATCAGCCAGCTGGTACTGGTGTCTCTGAGAGCATACAATAAAACTGGGTTTGCTTATATTAGAAAAACTGCAAACTGAACTCAACTGCTACTAACGGAATAAACTCTCCCTGCCAGGGTAAAGATGTATTATTGCTAGGATGATGTTCTCAGAATCAGAAAGCAAGCAGAAAGCCAAGTCTTTCTCCATTCTCCAACTACCAGGCATCACCTAACGACAGAGTCTAGCAGAGAGCCAGCTAAGCTAGCAAAGCAGAAATGGGGTTACCACTCCCAGCCCCAGTGTCACAGAGCAAACAAGCGTGGCATGGTTTGGGATCATATATATACACATATACATATACGTATACATATACACATACACATATACATATATACACACATATACATATATACACACATATACATATATACACATATACATATATATACACATATACATATATATACACGTATACATATACACACACATACACACACTTTAACTTCTGGGTTACATGTGCAGAACATGCAGTTTTGTTACATAGGTATACACATGCCCTGGTGGTTTGCTGCACCCATCAACTCATCACCTACATTAGATATTTCTCCTAATGTTATCCCTCCCCAGCCCCCCACCCGCCAACAGGCCCCTGTGTCTGATGTTCCCCTCCCTGTGTCCATGTGTTCTCATTGTTCAACTCCCACTTATGAGTGAGAACATGCAGTGTTTGGTTTTCTGATTTTGTGATAGTTTGCTGAGAATGATGGTTTCCAGCTTCATCCATGTCCTTGCAAAGGACATGAACTCATCCTTTTTTATGGCTGCATAGTATTCCATGGTGTATATATGCCACATTTTCTTTATCCAGTCTATCATTGATGGACATTTGTGTTGTTTCCAAGTCTTTGCTATTGTGAATAGTGCCACAGTAAACATACGTGTACATGTATCTTTATCATAGAATGGAATTGCTGGGTCAAATGGTATTTCCAGTTCTAGATCCTTGAGGAATCGCCACACTGTCTTCCACAATGGTTAAACTAATTTACACTCCCACCAACAGTGTAAAAGCGTTCCTATTTTTCCACAACCTCTCCAGCATCTGTTGTTTCCTGACTTTTTAATGATCGTCATTCTAACTGGCATGAGATGGTATCTCATTGTGGTTTTTATTTGCATTTCCCTAATAACCAGTGATGATGAGCATTTTTTCATATGTTTGTTGGCTGCATAAATGTCTTCTTTTGAGAAATGTCTGTTCATATACCTTGCCCATTTTTTGATGGGGTTGTTTTTTTCTTGTAAATTTGTTTAAGTTCCTTGTAGATTCTGGATATTAGCCCTTTGTCAGATGGATAGATTTCAAAAATTTTCTCCCATTCTGAAATATGGGACTATGTGAAAAGACCAAATCTACGTTTGATTGGTGTACCTGAAGGTGACGGTTTTGGATCTTAAAGACAATATTTTAATAACTGGCATAGAGACGTCCTGAGAAAGCTAATCACTTGGCTCCCTTTAATCATAAGGCAAGGTGACTCAGCCCTCTGTCTTTCCATGCAAATTTGAGAAATGCGACACTTTCCAACTACTGCTTTGAGTTTTAAGTCCTTTGCTGAGAAACACCAGTTACTCAAAACAGAGCACACCTGTATGGTTTATTTTATTTTTTCCAAAAAAAAAAATCTCTCTATGGGTTTGTTTATCTGGAAGTATTTTAATATTGAAATATTTTAATCAAATACCATGTGAGAAGAGGAGAGGAGATTAAGAGATTCAGAAGGCAAGACAGGCCAGTGGGGAAAGGACTGTGAAAGGACTTTGGGAACTGACAGTGAAGAAGAACTTTGGGAGGAGAACCAAAGTCTCTTTGGAGGATTCTGCTTAAATCTTTCCAAGAAGTATGCAAAGAGTAGTCTAGTAAATCTCCTTACAAAATCTGCATTAAAATTTTCAACACTCACAGATGTTTTACGGACTTAGATTTTATTAACAGTAGTAAAATAGATAATGTATGCATTGGCACAAAAGGCAAAAGTATACATTACAATAATTATGTCTTTCTCACACTCTATCCTCCAGCCAATAAGTTCCCCTCCTGAAAGATACAAACAGATGCCATTTTTATTTGTCCTTTAACAAACATTCCACTTGTTATTTTTATAATTATCATGGATCTGTTTTATTCTTTTTACAGCTACATAATATTCCACAATATGGCTGTCACATAATAAATTATTAATATTTAAATATGATGGGTATTTGGCTGGTTTACAATTCTTTTACTATCATAAATAATGCTAGAGTGACTATTCTTGTATATATATATATCATTTTGTATATATATATCAACACATTGCTGATAGTAGCATAAAATGCACAATATTTATTTAGAAGAATTTGGCCATATTTTCAAAATTAAAGTGTAAGATATAAACCCAGGTTTACTTCTAGAATTTTAACATACATATAATTGTATATGTATGTTGTATTGTATATGGATAAAATACATACATATTGTATGTATGGGAGGGAGTCATTCCGCTTGATAAAAGGAGAGAGAAGAGTCAGGAGGACTTTCTCTCACAGCTTAGGCACAAGCTCAGCCACATAGGGGTAGAGCACCGAGAGGGCTCCTAGGGTCCATGATTCCAGGACCTCTTCTGGTCCAAGGCCAGAAGAGAGTTTAATGGCCAGAAAACAGAGCTCCAGGCCTGGAAGCATTCACCACAAGCTGACTGAAGAGCCTGGGGGAATCAAATGGGCATCACCAATAGTCAGGTAGTACTAACTGTGCACCTTGTTTGGTGGTAGCCATAGAGAGACTCCTCTGCTTCTGGAAAGGGGATGGAAGGGTACGAAGGACTTTGTCTTGTAACTTGAGTGTCAGTAGATGGCACTCCACCCAACACTGGAGCAGCAAGATACACAAAGGAAGTATTATTAAAGTGAGAGAGACCCTAATACAATACAATACAATACAATACGACTGCAGCATCCCACTTTCAGCATTGGACAGATCTCCCAGACAGAAAATCAGCAAAGGAACATCAGACTTAATTTGCACTGTAGACCAAATAGACCTGATCAATATTCACAGAACATTTCATTTAATGGCTGCAGAATACACATTTTTCTCCTCAGCACATGGATCATTCTCAAGGATAGACACTATATGTTAGCCCACAAAACAAGCCTTTAAAAAATCCAAAAATAATTAAAATTATATCAGGTATCTTCTCTGACCACAATGGAATGAAACTAGAAGTCAGTAACAACAGGAATTTTGGAAATTAAGTAAACACATGAAAATAAGAAATTAAGAAGGAAATTTTAAAATTTCTTCAAACAAATAATAATGGAAACAAAAGATACCAAAATGTATGGGATACACCAAAAGCACAACTAAGAGGAAAGGTTATAGATATTAAGTGCCTATATTTAAAAAGTAGAAGAACTTCAAATAAACAACCTCACAATGCATCTTAAAGTACTAGAAAAGCAAGAGCAATCCAAACCCAAAATTAATAGAAGAAAAATAATAAAGATCAGTACAGAAATAAATGAAATTAAAGTAAAGAAAACAATACAAAAGACCAACCCCAAACAATTAGTTTTTTTAAAATATAAAATCAACACATCCTTGGCCAGACTTAGAAAAAAAAGAGAGAAGACCAAAATACATAAAATCAGAGACATAAAAGGAGATGTTGTAACTGATACCACAGAAATGCAAACGATCATTAGAGGCTACTTTGAGCAACTGTACATCAATAAATTGGAAAACCTAGAAGAAATGGATAAACTCCTAGACACATACAACCTACCAAGATTGAACAATGAAGAAATCCAAAACCTGAACAGATCAATAACAAATAATGAGATCGAACCATAATAAAAAGTCTCCCAGCAAAGAAGAGCCCAGGACCTAATGGCCTCACTGCTGAATTTTACCAAACATTTAAAGAACTAATACCAATCCTACTCAAACTATTCTGAAAAATAGGGAAGGAGAACATACTTTCAAACTTATTCTATGAGGCCAGTATGACCCTGATACCAAAACCAGACAAAGAAACGTTAAAAAAGAAAAATAAAAATAAAGACTACAGGCCAATATCCCTGATGAACATTTATGCAAAAGTCCTCAACCAAATACTAGCAAACTGAATTCAGCAACACATTAAAAAGTCAAATTATCCTTGTTCATAAATGATATGATTTAATATTTAGAAGAACATAAAGACTCTACAAAAAAACTATTGTAAGTGATAAACAAATTTAGTAAAGTTGCAGGATACAAAATCAACATATAAAAATCAGTAGCATTTTTTATATGCCGACAGCAAACAATCTGAAAAAGAAATCCAGAAAGCCATCCCATTTACAATAGCTGCAAACAAAATTAAACACCTAGGAATTAACCAAAGAAGTGAAAGAACCCTACAACGCAAACTATAAAACATAGATGCAAGAAATTGAAGAGGACACAAAAAAATGCAAAGATATTCCATGTTCATAAATTGGAAGAATCAATATTGTTAAAATGTCCATACTCCCCAAAGCAATCTACAATCAAAATACCAATGCAATCTCTATCAAAATACCAATGACATTCTTCACAGAAACAGAAAAAACAATCCTAAAATGTATGTGGAACCACAAAAGACCCAGAATAGCTAAAACAATCCTAAGCAAAAGAACAAAACTGAAGGAATCACATTACCTGACTTCAAGTCATACTACAGAGCTACAGTGACCAAAATGGCATAGTACTGGCATAAAAACAGACACATAGGTCAGTGAAACAGAATAGAGAGCCCAGAAATGAATTCATACATCTACAGTGAACTCATTTTTGACAAAGGCTCCAAGAACATATATTAGGGAAAGTACAATCTTTTCAAGAAATTGTGCTGGGAAAACTGGATATGCATATGCAGAAGAATGAAACTAGACCCCTATCTCTTCCCATATACAAAAATCAAATCAAAATGGATTAAAGACTTAAATCTAAGATCTCAAACTATGAAACTACTAAAAGAAAACATTGTGGGGAACTCTCCAGGACATTGGAGTGAGCAAAGGTTTCTTGAGCAATACCTCACAGGTACAGGCAACCAATGCAAAAATAGACAAATGGGATCATATCAAGTTGAAAAGCTTCTGCACAGCAAAGGAAACAATCAACAAAGAGATAACTCACAGAATGGGAGAAAATATTTGCAAACTACCCATCTGAGAAGGGATTAATAACCAGACTATATGAGAAGCTCAAACAACTCTATAGGAAAAAAATCTAATAATCCCATTAAAAAATGGGCAAAAGAACTGAATAGACATTTCTCAAAAGAAGACATAAAAATGGCAAGCAAGTATATGAAAGGGTGCTCAACATCATTGATCATCAGAAAATGCAAATCAAAACTACAATGAGATATCATCTCATAGAATGGCTTTTATCCAAAAGACAGGCAATAACAAATGCTGGTGAGAATGTGGAGAAAAGGAAACTCTCATACACTGTTGGTGGGAATGTAAGTTAAGTACAACCACTATGGAGAACAGTTTGAAGGTTCCTCAAATAACTAAAAATAGAGTTACCATGTGATCCAGCAATCCCACTGCTAGGTATATACCCAAAAGGAAAAAATATTTTAAAAAAGCAATATATCAAGGAGATATCTGCACTCCCATGTTTATTGCAGCACTATTCACAATAGCCAAGATTTGGAAGCAACTTAAGTGTCTATCAATAGATGAATGGATAAAGAAAATGTAGTACATATACACAAGGGAGTACTATTCAGCCATGAAAAAGAATGAGATCCTGTCATTTGCAATAACATGGATGGAACTAGAGGTCATTATGTTAAACGAAGTAAGCCAGGCACAGAAAGACAAGCTTCACATGTTCTCACTTATTTGTGGAAGCTAAAAATTACAGTTAAACTCATGGAGATAGAGCATAGAATGATGGTTACCAGAGGCTGGTAAGGATAGTGAGCCCAGGGGTGGGGGAAGACTGGGGATGGTTAATGGGTACAAAAATATAGTTAGAATAAGTAAGACCTAGTATTTGATAGCACAACAGGGTGACTATAGTCAACAACAATTTATTGTACATTTTTCAATAACTAAAAGAGTATAAATAGATTGTTTGTAACACAAAGAAAGGATTAATACTTGAGGTGATGGATATTTTGTTTACCCTAATGTGATGTGATTATTACACATTATATGCTTGTACCTTATGTACCCCATAAATATATACATGTATTATGTATGCACAAAAATAATAAAACAAAATAAATAATATTTTGTGACCTGTGAAAAGTATATGAAATTAACATACTAGCGTCCAGAAATAAAGTACAATCAGAACACAGCCATGCTTATTTATATTACATATTGTCTATGGCAGCTTTCACTCTACAATTGCAAATTTGAGTAGTTGTGACAGAAACTATATGGCCTACAAAGCCTAAAATACTATCTGGCCCTTTACAGGAAAGGTGTGCTGCCCCCATTGACTGTAGCAAATGCTGCTATTGCACTATCCTCATCCTCTTGGCCCTCTCGGGAGGACCTCTGTTGACTTCTCTCAACAATGCCAATGGCTTCCTGTGCCTGTCTGCCTTAGGATGCTCTCTGCCACGGACCAGTCGGGCCACAGAAGTTGATGCCCCAGGAGCCACATTTAACCAGTAAGGAATGGGAGTTCATGGATAAATACCTGAGCTTTTCCTCTCCTTTGCATATCAATTCTGAGGGTGTTCTACACAGTTTATCAGTGTTCCCAGGGGAGGTGAGCCCCAGCTGTCTAAGCAGTATCCCACTCGCAGATGTACTCATATTGGTTTCCTACCCTCTCTTTCTTTCCTATTGCTTCACATTGCCTCCTGGAATCTCCTCCGAAATAAGTTCCTCTTCCCCACCCAAGTCTTAGTCTTAGGGATTGTTTTTAGGAGGGTTGCCATTCAAATTATTTCTCTCCATTTCTCCCATGAATAGAGTTTTAACTGCTGAGAGCAACCCAGCTATAGACTACAATTCCCAAAGTCTCTTATGGCTAGCTATGGCCATGTGCCTAATTTCTCACTATTGGATTCCAAGAGGAAATATTACAGGCTACTTCTATCTCATTTAATTAAAAAGACATGTCTGGCCCTGGACTTTTTAACTGGGCTTGGACATTTTAGGGTGCATTTCAACCCCTAAACTGGTGTTAAAATTCACAAAGCAGCAACTCAGATTTAGCCATGTGAATGAGAATAACACCCTAGAAAATGATACAGCAACAAGATGTGAGGAACCTGGATCCACAAATAGCTTCATGGAACCTAGTCCTAGGTCAGCTAGAATGTTTGGTGAAAAAGCAATGAACTTCTACCTTACTTGATCCTTTATTCTACTTGGGGTCTCTTTATTATACCAATTTAACTTCAATTAATATACTAAGAAAAATTACTTACAAAAATATAAGGAAAAATTGCCATCCACAATAATAACCAAAGCTTTAAAATGCCTAATAATAAACTCAACATAAAATGTGCAAGACACAAATGAAGAAAGTTATAATACTTTGAAGTTGAAGAACTTGTAGAGACATTAATAAATAGGCATACTGTGTCCAGAATTGGTGGGTTCTTGGTCTCACTGACTTCAGGAATGAAGCCGCGGACCCTCGCGGTGAGTGCTACAGTTCTTAAAGGCGGTGTGTCCGGAGTTTGTTCCTTCTGATGTTCGGATGTGTTCGGAGTTTCTTCCTTCTGGTGGGGTTCGTGGGCTCGCTGGCTGAGGAGTGAAGCTGCGGACCTTCGCAGAGAGTGTTACAGCTCTTACGGCGGCACATCTGGAGTTGTTCGTTCCTCCCAGTGGGTTCGTGGTCTCGCTGGCTTCAGGAGTGAAGCTGCAGACCTTCACGGTGAGTGTTACAGCTCATAAACGCAGTGTGGACCCAAAGAGTGAGCAGCAGCAAGATTTATTGCAAACAGCGAAAGAACAAAGCTTCCACCGTGTGGAAGGAGACCCAAGCAGGTTGCCACTGCTAGCTTGGGCAGCCTGCTTTTATTCTCTGATCTGGCCCCACCCACATCCTACCCATTGGTCCATTTTACAGAGAGCCGAGTGGTCTGTTTTGACAGGGTGCTGACTGGTGCATTTATAATCCCTGAGCTAGACACAAAGGTTCTCCACATCCCCACTAGATTAGCTAGATACAGAGTGTCCACACAAAGGTTCTCCAAGTCCCCACCAGAGTAGCTAGATACAAAGTGTCGATTAGTGCATTCACAAACCCTGAGCTAGACACAGGGTGCTGATTGGTGTGTTTACAAACCCTGAGCTAGATACAGAGTGCCGATTGGTGTATTTACAATCCCTTAGCTAGACATAAAGGTTCTCCAAGTCCCCACCAGAGTAGCTGGATACAGAGTGTCCATTGGTGCATTCACAAACCCTGAGCTAGACACATGGTGCTGATTGGTGTATTTACAATCCCTTAGCTAGACATAAAGGTTCTTCAAGTCCCCACCAGACTCAGGAGCCCAGCTGGCTTCACCCAGTGGATCCCGCACCGGGGCCACAGGTGGAGCTGCCTGCCAGTCCCACGCCGTGCACTGGCACTCCTCAGCCCTTGGGTGGTCAACGGGACTGGGCACCCTGAAGCAGGGGGTTGTGCTCGTCGGGGAGGCTCGGGCCATGCAGGAGCCCATGGCAGGGAGGGGAGGCTCAGGCATGGAGGGCTGCAGGTCCCAAGCTCTGCCCCGCAGGGAGGCAGCTAAGGCCCGGTGAGAAATTGAGCACAGCAGCTGCTGGCTCAGGTGCTAAGCCCCTCACTGCCCAGGCCGGCGGGGCCGGCCGGCCACTCCAAGTGAGGGGCTGCGGAGCCCACGCTCCCCCGGAACTCGCACTGGCCCGCAAGCACCCCGCGCAGCCCGGGTTCCCACCTGCGCCTCTCCCTCCACACCTCCCTGCAAGCTGAGGGAGCTGGCTCCGGCCTTGGCCAGCCCAGAAAGGGGCTCCCACAGTGCAGCGGCAGGCTGAAGGGCTCCTCAAGTGCCGCCAAAGTGGGAACCCAGGCAGAGGAGGTGCCGAGAGCGAGCGAGGGCTGCAAGGGCTGCCAGCACGCTGTCACCTCTCAATACTATATTTTGGGTAAAAAGTTTTTGTATTTGAAGGATATAAGTTCCACAAATTTAATCTTAAATGTAAGGCAATGGCACTTAAATACCCAACAATATTTCTTAAAATAGAACCTAACTAAATAATTTAAAAATTTATCAGTTTAGAAAAACTTTAGAATAACAAGAATTTTTTTAAGAGATGAGGTCTTGCTCTGTTGCCCAGGTTGGAGTGCAGTGGCACAATCATAGCTCACTGCAGCCTCAAACTCCTGGGTTCAAGCAATCCCCCTGCCTCAGCCTCCCAAGTAGCTGGGACTACAGTTGCCCACCAACTTTCCCAGTTAATTCACTTTATTTGTACAGACAAGTTCTCATTACATTGGCCAGGCTGCTCTCAAACTTCTGGCTTCAAGCAATCCTCTCGCCTCAGCCTCCCAAAGTGCTAAGATTACAGGCATGAGCCACTGTGCCCAGCCTAACCAGAACTTTCTGGCAAAAAATAAACATGATGACAGATGTATTGTGTCAGTGCTGATTTTCAGAAAACAGAATCTATCTAATTAGCATAAGAAGAATCATTCTAGATATGAAGTACAGTTCCAGAACCATTGGGAAAGCGAACAAAACAGAACTTAGGCTGAGTTTCCAGGAACATCTCCCAAAGCCTCAATCAAGCCACCAAGAAAGCAGCTGCGCCTCGCAGAATCAGGAAGTTACTGGCTGCATAATGCCTCCCATTTGTCACAATCCATATCAAGGTGGAGCCAGACAAGGGCACCTCCGCCACAGTTGTGGTAGAAAACTCAAATGCACCCTCCTCTGTGCTTGCCAGCAGATGGCAAAGAGCAGCCTCCAAAACACTGTGTTCCATTTTCTCCTTCCAAATATTAAATCTCAAACAGAACTGCAACTGCAAGAGAAGCTGTGCAGTGTAGCTTTTAGCCTTCTCGCATTTGAAAGGAACTGGATTCAATGTTGAAAGAGCCCCTCTGCAGAAACTGCCATAGTAGAATTCCACCACAGGAGGAATCCTGTCCCTCAAAGGGACAAAAGTCAGTATCCAAAAACATGATCATTAATATATGAACATTTGGTAAAAGATAAATATGGCATCTCAAACAAGTGAAAAAAGTATGAGACATTTAATTAAATGAGTGTTAGAACAACTGGTAAGCCATTTATATAATTATAAAGCTACATCTTTCACACACCATACAGAAAGAGCAATTCCAGATGAATTAAAAAACTAAATGTTGAAAAGCAAAAATATAAAAGTATAAGAAAAAATATAATATTTGTATTGCCTTGGAGTGAAAAAGGCCCTCTTAAGTGAGCTACAGACCCAGAAATCATAAAAGAAAAAAAACCTGACACATGTGACTCTACAATATTTAAAATTTCTATACCCTGAAGCCCACCATATTAAATTAAGATGAGTAACATACTGGGAGAAAATAGTTACAACATACACAAGATTAATAACTTCATTACCTAGAGATTACTTACAAATCAAATAAAAGCAACTAAGTAACCAATGTAAAAATTTACGAAGGATATATGGAGGTAATTATCAAAAAATACAAATATAGTCATTCATCACTTAATGAACACAACCCCAATAGTCCCATAGACCAGCAGTCCCCAACCTTTTTGGCACCAGGGACTGATTTTGTGGAAGACAATCTTTCTACACACAGGAAGGGGGGTTGAAGGGGTTGAGGTGGAAATGGAAGGATGGTTTTAGGATGACTCAAGCACATTAAATGTATTTTTAGATTCTCATAAGGATTGAGCAACCTAGACCCCTAGCATGCACAGTTCACAATAGAATTTGCTAGGTTCTCTCCTATGAGAATCTAATGCCACTGTTCAGGAGCTGGAGCTCAAGCGGTAATGCTGGCTTGCCTGCTGCTCACCTCCTGCTGTGCAGCCTGGTCCCTAACAGGCCACTGACTGGTACTGGTCCACAGCCTGGGAGTTGGAGACCCCTCACATAGACAGTTATTTTGGATAAACATAGAAACTGACCCTCTGGTCTTAAAGCTTACATTTGTTTTATCTGAGTTCCTTCCTCAAGAAGGGACCCCCCAGGCTTCTCAAAAAGAATCGAAGAACTGAAACTCACCAGATCACTGCATCCAATGAGATGCCAGACCCCTCATTTTGTTTCCTTACACTTCTCTAGTTCTATTTTCCAATACATTGTTATATTTCTTCCCTGCTATATAAAGCCCTAATTTTAGTGGGTCAGGGAGATGGATTTGAGACTGATCTCCCATCTCCTCGACTGCAGCACCCAATAAAGCCCTCTTCCTTGGCAATACTTGTCTCAGTCATTGGCTTGCTGTGCAGCCAGCAGCAGGACCTAGACCAAACCGCTGGCATTCAGTAACATTAACAACAGGGGTACATTGTAAGAAATGTGTCATTAGGCAATTTTGTTATTGTGTGAACCTCAGAATGTACTTACCCAAACCTAGATGGTATTGCCTACTGTACACTTAGGCTGTAGGGCATAGCCTATTGCTCCTACGCTACAAATCTGGAAAGCATGTTACTATATTGAATATTGTAGGCAATTATAACATAATGGTAGGTATTTGTGTGTCTAAACATAGAAAAGGTAATGTGTTGCACTAAGACATTATGTCACTAGGTAAAAGGAACTTTTCAGATCCATTATAATCTTACAGGGCTACTGTCTAATATATAGTTCATCATTGACCAAAACATCATTATTCAGTGCAATACTATGGTTAATACATATATTTAGCTTCACTAGTAACCAGTAATATTCAAATGCTAACAATAATTCACCGTTTTCATCCACTAAAGTGACAATAGCTGGGTGCCATGGTTCATGCCTGTAATCCCAGCATTTTGTAATCCCAGCATTTTGGAAGGCTAAAGCAGGAGGATCACTTGAAACCAGGAGTTTAAGACCAGCCTGGGCAACATAAGGAGACCCTATCTCTACAAACAATAAAAAATTAGCCAGCCATGGTGGTGCTTGCCTGTGGTCCCAGCTATGCAGGAGGTTGAAGTGGGAGGATCTCTTGAGCCCAGGAAGTCAAGGCTGCAGTGAGCCATGATCATGCCACTGCACTACAGCCTGGCTGACAGAGCAAGACCCTGTCTCAAAACATAAATAAATAAATAAGTGACAATAATTTAAAAGAGTAATAATAGTCATATTGAGGATGTCTGCTCTTGCTACTCTTACTGTATATTTATTGTATATTGTATTAGAGGGCTTCATCAGTAAGAAACAGCAGAAAGATAAAATAAAAGATTAGAAATAAAGAATGACTGTCTACAAAGAAAGTCCCAAACAACCTACAAAATTTCTGATAAGAGATTTTTCCAGGCAAGATGACCAAAAACGAACAGCTCCGGTCTGCAGCTCCCAGCAAAACCAATGAAGGAGGCATGTTATTTCTGCATTGCCAACTGAGGGACCCAGTTCATCTCACGGGGACTGGTTACACAGTGGGTGCAGCCCACGGAGGGCGAACTGAAGCAGGATAAGGCATCACCTCACCCAGGAAGGAAGCACAAGGGGTTGGGAAACTAACCCACCTAGCCAAGGGAAGCCATGAGGGACCATGCCATGAGGGATGGTGCACTCCGGCCCAGATGCTATGCTTTTCCCACAGTATTCACAGCCTACAGACTGGGAGATTTCCTCGGGTGACTACACCACAAGGGCCCTAGGCTTCAAGCACAAAACTAGATGGCCGTTTAGGAAGACACTGAGCTAGCTGTGGGAGTTTTTGTTTGTTTTTTCACCTCAATGGCACCTGGAACCCCAGCGAGACAGAACCATTCACTCCCCCTGGAAAGGGGGCTGAAGCCAGGGAGCTAAGTGGTCTTGCTCAGCAGATCCCACCCCCATATAAGATCCATTGGCTTGAAATACTCGCTGCCAGCACAGCAGTCTGAAGTGGACCTGGGATGCTCGAGACTGGTATGGGGAGAAGTGTCCAGCATTACTGAGGCTTGAGTAGGTGGTTTTCTCCTCACAGTGTAAACAAAGCTGCCAGGAAGTCTGGACTGGGCAGAACAAATCGCAGTGCCACAAAGCCACTGTAGCCAGGCTGCCTCTCTAGATTCCTCCTCTCTGCGCAGGGCATCTCTGAAAGAAAGGCAGCAGCCCTAGTCAGGGGCTTATAGATAAAACTCCCATCTCCCTAGGACAGAGCACCTGGGGGAAGGGGCGGCTGTGGATGCAGCTTCAGTAGACTTAAACAATTCTGCCTAATGGCTCTGAAGACAGCAGTGGATCTCCCAGCACTGCGCTTGAGCTCTGCTAAGGGACAGACTACCTCCTCAAATGGGTCCCTGACCCCCACACCTCCTGAGAAAGAGATACCTCCCAACAGGGGTCGACAGACACCTCATACAGGAGAGCTTCACCTGGCATCTGGCGGGTGCCCCTCTGGGACGAAGCTTCCAGAGGAAGAAGCAGGCAACAATCTTTGCTGTTCTGCAGCCTCCGCTGGTGATACCCAGGCAAACAGGGTCTGGAGTGGAACCCCAGCAAACTTTAGCAGACCTGCAGAAGAAGGGCCTGACTATTACTTCTGACAAGCAGAAAACAATAGCATCAACATCAACAAAAAGGATGACAATGCAAAAACTCCATCTGAAGTTCACCAACAGCAAAGACTAAATGTAGATAAATCACAAAGATGAGGAAAACCAGTGCAAAAAGGCTGAAAATTCCAAAAACCAGAATGCCTCTTCTCCTCCAAAGGATCACGACTCCTTGCCAGTAAGGGAACAAAGCTGGACAGAGAATGAGTTTGATGAATTGACAAAAGTAGGCTTCAGAAGGTGGGTAATAACAAACTCCTCCAAGCTAAAGGAGCATGTTCTAACCCAATGCAAGGAAGCTAAGAACCTTGGTAAAGGGTTAGAAGAATTGCTAACTAGAATAACCAGTTTAGAGAAGAACATAAATGACCTGATGGAGCTGAAAAACAGCACAAGAACTTCGTGAAGAATACACAAGTATCAACAGCTGAATCGATAAGCAGAAGAAAGGATATCAGAGACCGAAGATCAACTTAATGAAATAAAGCATGAAGACAAGGTTAGAGAAAAAAGAATGAAAAGGAACAAACAAAGCCTCCAAGAAATATGGGACAATGTGAAAAGACCAAATCTGTGTTTGACTGGTGTACCTGGAAACTGATGGGGAGAATGGAACCAAGTTGGACAACACACTTCAGGTTATTATCCAGGAGAACTTCCCCAACCTAGCAAGACAGGCCAGTATTCAAATACAGGAAATACAGAGAACACCACAAAAATACTCCTCGAGAACGGCAACTCCAAGACACATAATCGTCAGATTCACCAAGGTTGAAATGAAGGAAACAACGTTAAGGGCAGCCAGAGAGAAAGGTCAGGTTACCCACAAAGGGAAGCCCATCAGACTAACAGTGGATCTTTTGGCAGAAAGCCTACAAGCCAGAAGAGAGTGGAGGCCAATATTCAACATTCTTAAAGAAAAGAATTTTCAACCCAGAATTTCATATCCAGCCAAACTAAGCTTCATAAGTGAAGGAGAAATAAAATCCTTTCCAGACAAGCAAATGCTGAGGGATTTTGTCACCACCAGGCCTGACTTACAAGAGCTCCTGAAGGAAGCACTAAATATGGAAAGGAAAAACCAGTACCAGACACTGCAAGAACAAACCAAAATGTAAAGACCATCGACACTATGAAGAAACTGCATCAACTAAAGGGCAAAATAACCAGCTAACATCATAATGACAGGATCAAATTCACACATAACAATATTAACCTTAAATGTAAATGGGCTGAATGTCCCAATTAAAAGGCATCAACTGGCAAATTGGATAAAGAGTCAAGACCCATTGGTGTGCTATATTCAGGAGACCCATCTCATATGCAGACACACATAGGCTCAAAATAAAGGGATGGAGGAATATTTACCAAGCAAATAGAAAGCAAAAAATAAAAGCAGGGGTTGCAATCCTAGTCTCTGATAAAACAGACTTTAAGCCAACAAAGATCAAAAAAGACCAAGAAGTTCTTACCATTACATAATGGTAAAGGGATCAATGCAACAAGAAGAGCTAACTATCCTAAATATATATGCACCAAATACAGGAGCACCAGATTCATAAAGCAAGTTCTTAGAGACCAACAGTGTGACTTAAGACTCCCACACAATAATAGTGAGAGACTTTAACACACCACTGTCAATATTAGACAGATAAACGAGACAGAAAATTAACAAAGACATCTACAGAACTCTCCACCTCAAATCAACAGAAATACATTCTTCTCAGCACCACATAGCACTTATACTAAAATTGACCACATAATTGGAAGTAAAATACTCCTCAGCAAATGTAAAAGAACGGAAATCATAACAAACAATCTCTCACACCACAGTACAAGCAAATTACAATTCAGGTTTAAGAAACTCACTCAAACCGCACAACTACATGGAAACTGAACAACCTGCTCCTGAATAACTACTGAGTAAATAACGAAATTAAAGCAGAAATAAGTAAGTTATTTGAAGCCAGTAAGAGCAAAGACACAATGTACCAGAATGTCTGGGACACAGCTAAACCAGTGTTTAGAGGAAAATATATAGCACCAAATCTCCACAGGAGAAAACGGGAAAGATCTAAAATCAACACCCTAACATCCACAATTATAAGAAATAGAGAAGCAAGAGCAAACAAGCTCTGAAGCTAGCAGAAGACAAGAAATAACTAAAATCACAGCAGAACTGGAGGAGATAGAGACATGAATCCATAAATCCATAAATCCAGGAGCTGTTTTTTTTAAAGATTAACAAAATAGATACACCACTAGCCAGACTAATAAAAAAGGAAAGAGAGAAGAATCAAATAGATACAATAAAAAAAGAGGGGATATCACCACTGATCCCACAGAAATACAAACTACCATTAGAGAACACTATAAACACCTCTATGCAAATAAACTAGAAAATTTAGAAGAAATAGATAAATTCCTGGACACATACACCCTCCCAAGACTAAACCAGGAAGAAGTTGAATCCCTGAATAGACAAATAACAATTTCTGAAATTGAGGCAGTAAATAATAGTCTACTAACCAAAAAAAGCCCAGGCCCAGACAGATTCACAGCTGAATTCTACCAGAGGTACAAAGAGGAGCTGGTACCATTCCTTCTGAAACTATTCCAAACAATAGAAAAAGAGGGAATTCTCCCTAACTCACTTTAGGAGGCCAGCATCATCCTGATACCAAAACCTGGCAGAGACACAACAAAAAAAGAAAATCTCAGGCCAATATCCCTGATGAACATCGATATGAAAATCCTCAATAAAATACTGGCAAACTGAATCCAGCAGCACATTAAAAAGCTTATTCACCACGATCAAGTCGGCTTCATCCCTGGGATGCAAGGCTGGTTCAACATATGCAAATCAATAAACATAATCCATTACATAAACAGAACCAATGACAAAAACCACGATTATCTCAATAGATACAGAAAAGGCCTTTGATAAAATTCCACACCCCTTTATGCTAAAAACTCTCAATAAAATAGTTATTGATGGAACATATCTCAAAATAATAAGAGCTATTTATGACAAACCCACTGCCAATATCATACTGAATGGGCAAAAACTGGAAGCATTCCCTTTGAAAACTGGCACAAGACAAGCTGCCCTCTCTCACCACTCCTATTCAACATAGTATTGGAAGTTCTGGCCAGGGCAATCAGAAAAGAGAAAGAAATAATGGGTATTCAAGTAGGAAGAGAGGAAGTGAGATTGTTTCTGTCTGCAGATGACATGATTGTATATTTAGAAAACCCCATCATCTCAGCCCAAAATCTCCTTAAGCTGATAAGCAACTTCAGCAAAGTCTCTGAATACAAAATCAATGTGCAAACACCACAAGCACTCCTATACACCAATAATAGACAAAGAGAGAGCCAAATCATGAGTGAACTCACATTCACAATTGCTACAAAGAGAATAAAATACCTAGGAATCCAACTTACAAGGGATGTGAAGGCCCTCTTCAAGGAGAACTACAAACCACTGCTCAAGGAAATAAGAAAGGACAAAAACAAATGAGAAAACATTCCATGCCCATGGATAGGAAAAATCAATATCGTCAAAATGGCCATACTGCCCAAAGTAATTTATAGATTCAATGCTATTCCCATCAATCTACCATTTGACTTTCTTCACACAATTAGGAAAAACTACTTTAAATTTCACATGGAAACAAAAAGAGCCCATATAGCCAAGACAATCCTAAGCAAAAAGAACAAACCCTGAGGCATCACGCTACCTGACTTCAAACTGTACTACAAGGCTACAGTAACCAAAACAGCATGGTACTGGTACCAAAACGGATATATAGACCAATGGAACAGAACAGAGGCCTCGGAAATAACACTATACATCTACAACCATCTGATCTTTGACAAACCTGACAAAAACAAGCAATGGGGAAAGGATTCCCTATTTAATAAACGGTGTTGGGAAAACTGGCTAGCCATATGCAGAAAAAATTGAAACTAGACCTTTTCTTTACAACTTATACAAAAATTAACTCAAGATGGATTAAAGATTTAAATGTATGACCTAAAACCATAAAAACCCTAGAAGAAAACCTAGGCAATACCATTCAGGACATAGGCATGGGCAAAGATTTCATGACTAAAACACCAAAAGCAATGGCAACAAAAGCCAAAATTGACAATGAGATCTAATTAAACTAAAGAGCTTCTGCACAGCAAAAGAAATTATAATCAGAGTGAACAGGCAACCTACAGAATGGGAGAAAATTTTTGGAATCTATCCATCTGACAAAGGTCTAACATCAAGAATCTACAAGGAACTTAAACAAATTTACAAGAAAAAAACAAACAACCCCATCAAAAAGCAGGCGAAGGATATGAACAGATACTTTATTTATTTATTTTTTTTGAGACGGAGTCTTGCTCTGTCACCCAGGCTGGAGTGCAGTGACGTGAACTCGGCTCAGCTCACTGCGAGCTCCACCTCCCGGGTTCACCCCATTCTCCTGCCTCTGCCTCCCAAGTAGCTGGGACTATAGGTGCCCACCACCACGCCTGGCTAATTTGTTTTGTATTTTTAGTAGAGACGGGGTTTCACCCTTTTAGCCAGGATGGTCTCAAACTCCGGACCTCGTGATCTGCCCACCTCAGCCTCCCAATGAACAGATACTTTTCAAAAGAAGACATCTACATGGCTAACAAACGTGAAAAAAAGCTCATCATCACTGGTTATTACAGAAATGCAAATCAAAACCACAATGAGATACCATCTCACACCAGTTAAAATGATGATCATTAAAAAGTCAGGAAACAACAGATGCTGGAGAGGATATGGAGAAACAGGAACGCTTTTACACTGTTAGTTGGGAGTGTAAATTAGTTCAACCATTATGGAAGACAGTGTGGCGATTCCTCAAGGACCTAGAACTAGAAATACCATTTGACACAGCCATCCCATTACTGGTATATACCCAAAGGATTATAAGTCATTCTATTGTAAAGACACATGCACACATATGCTTATTGCGGCACTATTCACAATAGCAAAGACTTGGAACCAACCAAAATGCCCATCGATGTTAGACTGGATAAAGAAAACGTGGCACATATATACCATGGAATACTGTGCAGCCATAAAAAGGAATAAGTTCATGTCATTTGCAGGGACGTGGATGAAGCTGGAAACCATCATTCCCAGCAAACTAACACAGGAACAGAAAACCAAACACCACATGTTCTCATTCATAAGTGGGAGTTGAACAATGAAAACATATGGGCACAGGGAAGGGAACATCACACTCCAGGGCCTGTCTGGGGTGGAGGGCAAGGGGAGTGATAGCATTAGGAGAAACACCTGATGTTGATGGGTGCAGCAAACCACCATGGCACATGTATGTAACAAGCCTACATGTTCTGTACATGTATCCCAGGACTTAAAGTATAATTTTTAAAAAAATTCTAATAGAACTATAAGCAAGTTTAGCAAAGCTAAAAAACACAAGTCAATTTTGTTACTATGAATTAGCCATAAAAATTTGGAAACTTAAATTTTAAATAAAATGCCATCTATAATAGCATCAAAAATCATAAAATACTTAGGGATAAACTTAACAAAATATGTGCACTCTTTGAATGCTAAAAATCACAGAACAATGATGAAAAAATTAAAGAACACCTAAATAAATGGACGAAGGTATGTGCTCATAGGTAGGAAAACCCGATATACTGTTAAAAGATCAATTCTCTTCAATGTGATTTATCAATTTAATGCAATCCCAATACAAATTTCAGCCTTTTTTTGGTAGAAATTGACTAGATGACTAAAATTTGTAGAGAAAAGCAAAGGACTTAGAATAGCCAAAATAATTTTGGAGAAACAAAGTTTGAGGACTCTCACCACCTGATTTCAAGACATCTTATGATGCTATAATAATCAAGAGAATGTGGTATTGGCACAAGGGCATGTAGATTAACAGAACAGAATAAAGAGTCTGGAAATTAACCTACATGTCAATCGAATTTTGACAAAGGCCCAAGGTAATACAATAGAGAAAAGACTGTCTCTTCAATAGATAGTGCTTGAACAACTGGTCCTCTATATGCAAAAACTTGAACATAAACTTTACCACATATATACAAAAATTAACTCAATATGGTCATACACCTAAATGCAAAATCTAAAACTATAAAGCTTCTAGAAGAAACCAGAAGAAGAGAAGAAGAAGAGAAAAAATTGCTCACAACCATGGGCAAGGCAAAGCTTTCTTAGGTATGATACAAAAAGCAAGAGCCATAAAAGAAAAAATATTACTAAATTGGACTTCATTAATATTAAGGACTACTGCTCTTTGGAAAGCATTGCCAAAAAAGTGAAAGACAAGCTACTGAATGGAAGAAAATATTCACAAAACACATAAAGGACTTGTATCTAAAATATATTTTTAAAACTTTTAAAATTCAATTATAAGAAACAAAAAAAACAAAATTTTTAAAGTGGGCATTGACTTAAATAGACACTTCACCAAGAAAAGATACGAATGACAGATAAGTACATAACAGGATGCTCAATATAAAAAATAAGTACAAATTAATACTGCAATGAGATACCACTACACACTTAGTAGAAAAGCTAGGATTTTTTTTTTAAAGGAAAAATGAAAGAAAAAACTGGCAATACCAAGGGCTAGTTCAAATGTGGAGTAACTGAAACTCTCATATTGCTAGTAGTAATGCAAAATGGTACAACCACTATGGAAAAAAAATTTTAGTATATTTTGAACTGAATCATACACTCACACTAGCCAGCAATCCCACTTCTAGATATTTACTTAAGAGAAATGAAAATATGTGTCTGGAGAAAGAATATATGTAAATGTTGATCCGGGTATGTTGTCGCTCACCTGTAGTCCCAGCTACTCAGAAGGTTGAGGTGGGATGATCACTTGAGCCCAGGAGTTTGAAGCTGCATTGAGTTATGATCCTGCCGCTGCTTTTCAGCCTGGGCAACAAAGTGAGTCCTTGTCTCAAAAAATAAACAACAACAAAAACGACTATACATGAATGTTTATAGTAGCTTTATCTATAATTGCCAAAAACTAAAAACAACCCAAATGTCCATCAGCTGGTAAATGGATAACCAAATTGTTGTATGTTCATAAAATATAATACTACTTGGTGACAGATTGAACTACTGATACACAATGTGGATATATCTCAAAAGCATTGTGCTAAGTGAAAGAAACCAGATTCAAAAAATTACACACTGTAACTTACATAACATTCTAGAAGTGGCAAAACTAGATCACATCAATGATTGCCAGAAACAAGGGTGAGGAGAAGAGACACTACAAAGTGTCATTAAGGAAGGGTTTGGGTGATGAGACGTTCTATCTATTGGCTGTAGTCTTGATTACAGGGCTGGTCTTTGACCAGGATCATCAACTATACACCTAAAAGGGGTAAATTTTAC
Source organism: Pongo pygmaeus (assembly GCF_028885625.2). Taxonomy (NCBI): domain Eukaryota; kingdom Metazoa; phylum Chordata; class Mammalia; order Primates; family Hominidae; genus Pongo; species Pongo pygmaeus. The sequence goes on along the minus strand of NC_085930.1, from coordinate 164,987,736 downwards.
TAACCATAAATCAGACCTCAATAAATCTGACCTAAAAAATCTGCATGTACAGTGTAACTTTTTTAAATCTATAGTTTGATAAGAAATTTTTAGAAATATATTACTGTATCCTTCTGTCTTTTGCCCTCCTTATATTTGACCTTCTCCCAATTCAGCTAGAGGCTGGAACTTGTCTTAGCGAAAATACAAAATGAAAGGAGTCAGTGTTAGGCAGAGGACTTATACGTAAAGATGTTTTAGTCTGCGGCAGAAAGAGAGAAAGGCGGGAAGGCAGGGAGGGAGGCAGGGAGGAAAGGAAGGAGGGAGAAAGGGAGGGAGGAAGGGAGGGAAAAAAGTCTTGAAAGCCAAGATTTATTGACAATGAATTCTATTATCCTAAAAATTCCTTAGAAACCAAGGCTCAGCAAGTTGAGCATCACGTTTTCAAAATCCAAAGGTAAAGAGAATTCAAAAGGAGGAGTATTGCTGAGAGAAGGAGAGAAACAGACACACAATTAGATGTTCTTAGGGTCATTAAAATGGAGGGGAAAGAAGGGTAGAGAGGGTCAGAAGAACTCCCAGAGAGTCCCTATTCCCTGAGTGTAGCCAGAGGATACTGACAGCCTCTCGGAGGAGCCCGGCATTCAGTAGCACGCTACATGCAAAAGAGCCCAGGATAAATGGCTGAGAGCGTTCAGCAGCATGAAGCTCCTGAACCCCCTAGAAAGGGTTCTGGAAACATACCTCAAAACTATGGTCATTTCTCTAAAGAGGGCATCAGTGTTTGGGGAACTTAGGGGAAGTGCAATGGAAGACAGACTTTCACTTTTTAGTATGTACTTCTGTTTTGTTTCAATATTTTATTACAGTGAATATGTGCTATTACTTGTGTAACTAAAACCGTATTTTAAAAGAGAAATCAGTAAATACAGAAAAACACAAATAATGAAATTTAAATCATACATAATGCCAGCTTCCAAAAATAATCATTTTTCATATCTGATGTGTATAGTTCCAGTATCATAGAAAATATACTTTTATGTAAAATTATAATTGTCCTGTAATGTGATCGTGTAACCCATTTTCTTAACTACATGACATATTATGAACATTTTTCCACATAATTGGAATCTTAATTATGAGTGTCATTTTCCAGTACAGACTTTTAATGAAATCTCAATTACCCCTCGATCTTTTTCATGCAACATATCAAGAAAGCATTTCACCATTGAATAGCTCTTAAAATACATGTGTACTATTTCACTGTATTTGCATACCATAATTTATTTAACCAACATCCTATCTGAGATTTAAAGATGTTTGGGGGAGGAAACAGCAAATAAGAACAATGCTGAAGATAGGTTTTTTCCACACACACGACTTGTTTTTTTCTTTTTTTTTAAGAGATGGAGTCTTGCTCTGTTGCCCAGGCTGGAGTGCAATGGCACGATCTTGGCTCACCGCAACCTCCTCCTCCCAGGTTCAAACAATTCTCCTGCCTCAGCCTCCTGGGTAGCTGGGACTACAGGCACACGCCACCACGTCTGGCTAATTTTCTTCTGTATTTTAGTAGAGATGGGGTTTCACTGTGTTGCCCAGGCTGGTCTCGAACTCCTAAGCTCAGGCAAAGGATAAATTTCTATCGGTGAAATTGTTGGATTAGAGCCAAGAAAAACCTTAGACTACTTGATACATATCAAGTTTTTTTCCAGAAAGTTTGAACCAATTTTTACCTAAACCAGTATGAGAAGGCCCATTTCTCCCTTTTATACTGAGAATTACTCTTTCAATCTTTACAATAGGATCCATGAAAATCATGTCTCATTGAAGTTTCAGTTTTTATTTACTAATGTTATCTTTACCTTTTTCCTGTATTCACTAGCCATTTGTATTTTTTCTTTTGTGAGTTTCCTTTTCATATCCTCTTCTTTTTGACTTCTAGAGTTAGAAGGATTTATCACTCAGGTGTTTACAGAAGACTCATATGATGGATAATGCAAAACGCTGTTTTTGGGGAAAGTAAATGTTTCTCATGCCAACTCTGTACAAAATGCTTGTAACATTAAATGTCAACTCAATAAAACTTTTCTTCAAGGACCAAGGAAAACATGATCCAGGCACACTGTTTGACAACAATGTAAGGATGCAAGTCTGGTAGTATTATTTTTGAAAGCCAACATTCATAAAGGTATTATTATGGGCCAGCCACTGCAGTAAGAAACTTGTAAGCATCATCTCATATAACCCTTTCTTAATTCCATAAGATAGGTACTGATAACAAATGAGGATGTAGAGATACAGAAAGAAGTCTCAGAGATGGTCTTTAAGTGATGTGACAAGGGTATTTTATATGTCCTTAAACTGTCTCTTTTACTGACCAAACTTTTGGTCTTCTTCAAATGACTGCGTGCATCTGCTGTTTCCTTAGCTTAAATGTGAACTCCTCAAGATGAGGCCATTTCCTCAATCTTCCACAGCACTCTCTCATCTCTCCATCTTCCTTTCCCCGTACCCCTTCCTTAGGTAGGCAATAGACTTCACCACTGGGTCACATCAAGCACAGAGCAAGGACTTGGTGGCTTTTTAAACTGAACAGTGGAATCTTCCTAACGCTTGCCATTAACAGCCAAAAAGGGCCTCATGAGTCGCCTGGCCCAACCCTAGATTTTATATCCCACTCTGCCATGGAAATGACCACCAGCCATAAATAGGCAAATAGAGAGGCACGGTGTTTCCCTCTTTTTCACTACCCCTGTACTTTCTCTGGGAGCCGTGGGTAAGTAAACCTGTAAGCTGGCAGAGTTTTACATCACAGATCCTAAGACTTTCTGAAAGGTCAGCTATCCTCATCACTTCTCTCTGTATCTTGGTTACACTGACCCAAAACACCAGCCTCCAGTTCAGCAGGACATTTGATACTGTACAGTGATAGGGACCATGACATTATTAAGTGATCAAGCTTCTAAATCTGACAAACATCACATGGACCCATATTAGCCAGCTTTTAAAATGCAACATTAATGCCTTAAGGTCAAAGCAATGTATCCATTACTGGCCTTTAACTTAGAAGTCTGAAAGGGATTACAGTTTGAAAATAAATTGAGTCAATTTAATGGCTATTTCTTCAATTTGTATTGCGATGGGTAGCATTACAATACAGTCAAGAAATACAGCAGACATTTTATGTGACCATCATTAGAGTTCATTATATGCCATCCATAAATGATTCACCCAGTCTTCTCTTTACTAGTGAAAAATTACCATCCATATGTGTTCCAGTACAGCAGGCAACTATAGGAACTCAAAGGAGCAAAATCCTATTGTGGGACAGTAGCACCTCCTAATCTATGTTTTATTGATTAAGTCATAAAAGTTATTTCAGCCCTTATTATGTGCATGATGCAGGGTGGGAACACTTCTTCCCACTCTTCACTCCTTCCATACTGAGGGAGCTCAAGTAGGATAACACCCTTGGCCTGCCTCCACTGCTTTACCAACGCCTAAGGGGAAGTGGAGTGACATAGCTGAGCCAGATACCTTGTCCAGCATTTTCTTCAGGCGTGAGCTGCCCACAGGGTATGGGAACGTTCCCTTGCTTTCCAATGTCTCATCTTCATTATGAGGAGACCTTCCAAGTCCTGCATCACCTCTGACTGGGTGAGGCTACTTCATTCTTGGGATCAGATTTAGGAAACCCAATTGATTCTCACAATAAGTTACAGCTTCAACTCAGTGTTTATCATAATAAAGATGGCATTTTGGCCTCCCATTTGCTAATCTTTGACTTATGTTCTATTTTGTTATACACCCAGGAGGAAAATAAGGATAAAATTTGTTTGGTGCATTCTCAATGACTGCAACATCTCATAGGTTTGGAATTGAAAATTCCACACCAAAAATTGAGCAAAGGCATGGAATTGGGGGAGAGCAAAATATTTAGGCAGACAGGCATTAAATAGGGCCAGGAAATGTGTCCATGAACCTTGTGCTGTGGTGGTTAGGCAAGGCATTTGGGTCTTAGTGGTTACATTAAGTCAGCTTTACCTATCACGACCTGCACCAGTGGATGGAAGGCCCTAAGCCAGCAGCATGCTGTGTTGACCATGGTGAGTAGCTGTGGCTTATGGTGGCTCTGTCCACAGGCTAAAGACTGTTTCTCTAGAAGCAAGTTATCTCAGATTCTGTAATGGTATTTAAAGTAGCCTTCATATGGCATTTATTAGAGAGAATGGCCATATTTGAAAAAGCTTCAATAAAACCACAACCTTGGACTAATATACAACTCCATGCCAGTACTGCCTAGAAACTTTAAAAATGAACAAAAACTAATCGTGTACAGTTCCATCTGTATCTTGATTACACTGACCCAAAACACTGACCTCCCAGTTCAGCAGTCACCTGATATGGTATAGTGACATTCAGAAAGCATTTATTAAGCACTTATCATGTGTCAGTCTTTCTGCGAGGAATAAGGAATGCAGAGACGTACAACACAGAGCACGCTGAGCTCAAGGTGCTCCCTTCCAAAGGCCACTACAACACAAAATGGTAAATGCTGTCATCAGTGGAGCCAGAGTGCTACGGTAACACCAAGAAAGGTGCCTAATGTCAACTTAGTCGACAGAGGTTGATCAGAAAGCTTCCACAGAGAAGTGGTATGTTCCCTGAGTCATTAATGGCTGGAGGAAGGTAGCTGACCAGAGAGGCACAGGGAAGGGAGGAATATTCCAGGAAGAAGGAGCCACCTTTTCTCAAAAGAGATGAATTCAGGGAATGGTAAATAATGTAGCTGGAGGGAAGGGAGGCCACAAAAGGTCAAGAAGAGTGCCAGGAAAGAAAGGTAAATAAGGAACAAGGGCAGAGGGTCAAAGGCTGCTAGGAAATTTAGCCAGGAAGTAGCAAAATTAGATATGCCTCTTAGAAAAACAACTCTGGCTACAGTGCAGAAAATAAAAGGTAGAAAGCAAGCCTGGAGACAGGTAGACCCTTAGGAGATGACTGCAGAAATCCAAATGCATGTGATATTGGCCTAAAAGAGGGGAGTAGCCTTGGCATTTATTCTTTCATTCCTTTCCTCTCTACATTCATTCCTTCATTCAACAGGTAATATTTAAGTTTATTTAACATTCTCCAGGCACCATTCTAGGTACTGGGAATACAGCAGTAAACACTAGAGAGAGAGAGAAAAAAAAAATGTACACATCTTTTTTTTTTTTTTGAGACGGAGTCTTGCTCTGTCACCCAGGCTGGAGTGCAGTGGCACGATCTCGGCTCACTGCAACCTCCGCCTCCCGGGTTCATGCCATTCTCCTACTCAGCCTCCGGAGTAGCTGGGACTACAGGCGCCCGCCACCACGCCTGGCTAACTTTTTGTATTTTGTTTAGTAGAGATGGGGTTTCAGCGTGTTATCCAGGATGGTCTCGATCTCCTGACTTTGTGATCCACCCTCCTCGGCCTCCTAAAGTGCCAGGATTACAGGCATGAGCCACCACGCCTGGCCTAAAATGTGTATATCTAATAGAGAGAGATGAGTGTTAGAGACAGAACCAGGTTAAGCCAGGAACAATGGCACTTGCCTGTAGTCCCAGCTACTCAGGAGGCTGAGGTAGGTGGATCATTTGAGCCCTCCCATCTTAGTGGCACAATCATAGCTCACTGCAGCCCAGGAGTTCAAGGCTGCAATGAGCTATGATTGTGCCACTGCACTCCAGCCTGGGTGACAGAGTGAGATCTTGTTTCTAAAAACAAAACAAAGAGAGACAGAGAGACAGAGAGAACCAAGATAATAGAGACAACAATGCTGGGGCCAAGGTTGCTGATGGATGGGGTGAATAAAGAGGAAAAACCTGGTCTGGGAGCCAAATCAAAGCTGGAATTTGACAGGAATTAGCAGATAATTCGCTGGCTGTTGTGCATGTGCCACATGTGGGGTTTGGAAGGAGAATGGAGGTGACAGTGGAAGGAAAAAGAATTGTTAATGATGGTTCCCAGGTTTCTGATTTCTGGAACTATATGGCCCAAAAGTGCCACTAACACTCATAGGAAATAAGGAAGGGCTCATTGTCCCACTGGGGTTTAAAATGCCCAATTCCACAGAGGCTCACGCCTGTAATCCTAGCACTTTGGGAGGCCGAGATGGGTGGATTCCCTGAGCTCAGGAGTTCGAGACCAGCCTGGGCAACAATGTGAAACCCTGTATCTACTAAAATACAAAAAATCAGCCAGGCCTGGTGGCAGGCACCTGTAATCCCAGCTGCTCAGGAGGCTGAGGCATGAGAATTGCTTGAACCCAGGAGGCGGAGGCTGCAGTGAGCCGAGATGGTGCCACTGCACTCCAGCCTAGGCAACAAAGTGAAACTTTGTCTCAAATAATAAAATAAAATGCCCAATCCATGGGTCTGGAATAAATACACATAGGGGCAACTACTAATAACAATACTAATAGCTGATAGTCAAATTCTCTCTGTTACAACTAGTGTAACCAGCTAACAGTTGTTGAATGTTTACTATGTGCCAGGCTTAGTGCTTAGAGAGGTAAAGTAATTGACCTGCGATTACACAGCAAGAAAGTACACAATCAGCGCCAAGCCATTGTTTTTCTAAAATCATTGGTATTAGCCATTTTGCTCCACCTTCTCCAACCAGTTCTGAGACCAGGACACTAAAGTAAATCACCTTGCGTTTGTCTTCCCAATCAAGACCATCACTGAGGATGCTGGCCACTCTGTCAGTCTACTTTACACTGTGGAAAGATTTACTTTTAAACTGAAGTTGGTAAGGCAAAGACAAAAACAACAAAAAAACAACAAAGTAGTAAGTAATTTGTGCTTTGCCTTAAGAAACTCATGTGCTTGACCTATAAATCAATATACTCCATCGCAAAAATAGGAGCATCATGAAGAGAAACTTCAAAGATAAAGTTAGATAAAAATTAGAAATCAAGGTTTAGGGAGGAAGAAAACGCCAGGTGCTGGTTAAGCTGTAACTCTAATTTCTTTGCTTTGCATCTCACCATATCAATAAATGACCCAAAGAGATTGTGTCTTTCTGTTTCACGCACATGTGTACCAAGCAATGGTTTCTGGGTTAGCTAGTTGCTTTTTAAAGAACAGAAACAGCATTTGCATCCCATATCCATTTTTACTCTCTTGACACCTCCTAGAATATGGCTGTCTTCTCCAACAGCACTTGTAAAGCATTACTAAACAAAATAAAGACAGAAAGGAAAAAGGTTTGTTTACTCACTCTAAACTTTTAAATGGGAAAGAAGCAGCAGGAAAGTTTTTCATTTATGTTTTTCAACTACTAGCAAGCTCAGGCAGCCATTTCGACAAAATCATTTTCTACCCAGACGGCTTTATCAAGTTAAATGATTTCCTTATTAATCAGAAATACAAAGGGCAGTAGAAGCTAATACAATGTGATAGCGTGTCCGTAATTGGTGGGTTCTTGGTCTCACTGACTTCAAGAATGAAGCCGCGGACCCCGCAGTGAGTGTTACTGTTCTTAAAGATGGTGTGTCCGGAGTTTGTTCCTTCAGATGTTCAGATGTGTCCAGAGTTTCTTCCTTCTGGTAGATTCGTGGTCTCACTGACTTCAAGAGTGAAGCCGCGGACCCTCACACTGAGTGTTACAGTTCTTAAAGATGGCGTGTCCGGAGTTTGTTCCTTCAAATGTTCAGATGTGTCCGGAGTTTCTCCCTTCTGGTAGGTTCGTGGTCTCGCTGACTTCAGGAGTGAAGCTGCAGACCTTCGCGGTGAGTGTTACAGCTCTTAAAGGCTACGCGTCTGGAGTCATTCGTTCCTTCCGGTGGGTTCGTGGTCTTGCTGGCTTCAGGAGAGAAGGTGCAGACCTTCGCAGTGAGTGTTACAGCTCTTAAAGGTGGGTGCAGACCCAAAAAGTGAGCAGTATTGATTTACTGCAAAGAGCTAAAGAGCAAAGCTTCCACAGCATGGAAGGGGACCCGAATGGGTGGCTGCGGCAGGCTGGGGCAGCCTGCTTTTATTCCCTTTTCTGACCCCACCCACATCCTGCTCATTGGTCCATTTTACAGAGAGCTGATTGGTCTGTTTTGACAGGGTGCTGATTGGTGGGTTTACAATCCTCTAGCTAGACATAAAAGTTCTCCAAGTCCCCACTAGATTAGCTAAACACAGAGCCCTGATCAATGCGTTTACAAACCTTGAGCTAGACACAGAGTGCTGATTGGTGCATTTACAATCCTTTAGCTAGACACAAAAGTTCTCCAAGTCCCCACTAGATTAGCTAGATGCAGAGCACTGATTTATGCGTTTGCAAACCTTGAGTTAGACACAGGGTCCTGATTGGTGCATTTACAAACCTTGAGCTAGACACAAAGTGCTGATTGGTGCATTTACAAACCTTTAGCTAGAAATGAAAGTTATCCAAGTCCCCACCAGAATAGCTAGATACAGAATGCTGATTGGTGCATCCACAAACCCTGAGCTAGACAGAGTGCTGATTGGTACATATACAATCCTCCAGCTAGACATAAAAGTTCTCCAAGACCCCACCCGACTCAGGACCCCAGCTGGCTTCGCCTAGTGGATCCAGCGCCTGGGCCACAGGTGGAGCTGCCCGCCAGTCCCACACCACGTACTTGCACACCTCAGTCCTTGGGCAGTAGATGGGACCAGGCACCGCAGAGCAGAGGGCGGTGCCAGTCAGGTAGGCTGAGGCTGTGTGGGAGCCCACGGGGGGGAGGGTGGGGGAAGGGTGGGGGGGTGGTGGGGTGGGGGGAGGGTGGGGGAGGGTGGGGTGGTGGGGGGAGGGAGGGTGGGGTGGCAGTGGTGGAGGAGGGGGGAAGGGAGGGGGAGGGGGAGGTTGTGGGAGGCAGGGGGGAGGGGTGGGAGGCAGGGGGGAGGGGTGGGAGGCAGGGGGGAGGGGTGGGAGGCAGGGGGGAGGGGTGGGGGGGTGGGGAGCAGGGAGAGGGAAGGGGGAGGGAGGAGGGAGTGGGGGAGAGAGGGGGGCAGGGGAGGGGGTGCAGGGGAGCTAGGCAGAGGGGAGGGCATGGTGGGCTGCAGATCCCGAGCCCTGCCCCTGTGGGGAGGCAGCTGAGGCCCAGTGAGAATTCAAGCGCTGTGCGGGCGGGCCAGCAGTGCTGGGGGACCAGGCGCACCCTCTGCAGCTGCTGGCCCGGGTACTAAGCCCCTCACTGCCCAGCAGCCGGCCACTCTGAGTGTGGGGCCCGCTGAGCCTGTGCCCACCCGGAACTCATGCTGGCCTGCAAGTGCTGTGCACAGCCCAGGTTTCCGCCAGCACCTCTCTCTCCACACCTCCCCGCAAGCCGAGGGACCTGGCTCCAGCCTCCAGCAGCCCAGAGAGGGGCTCCCAACACTGCAGCAGCGGGCTGAAGGGCTCCTCAAGCATGGCCAGAGCGGATGCCGAGCCGAGGAGGCACTGAGAGTGAGCGAGGGCTGCTAACACGTTGTCACCTCTCAATAGGATTATTTTTGGAAGTGATTTTAAGTGTTTAAATTGTAGCTAATGTGTACCCTTTTATTTGAACATGTGCTTCAAATGTGCAAGTGTCAGATGTCTAAAGGATGTCAGCAAATCTGATGTGACGGTTAAACTCACCCCAAATTGTTGAGAGCTCTGTTCCCGGCCAAGCCATCACAAGCTATTGCCTAGATGACAGTAATCACTACCAATTTCCAAATCACTTCCCAGCTTCCAATCTTACCACCCCATACTCTTTTCTCTACAAAGCGGCCCATTCATTCTTATTGCTGTACACTATTGCATTGAGTGAGTATATGTCAGTTTATTGATCCATTCTACTGTTGATGGACATTTGAGTAGTTTAATGCTACTGCAAATCTTCTAGTATTCATCTTTTTGGTATGCATACAGGCATACTTTAGTTAGGTATATTTAGTTAGGTATATTCCTTGGAGTGAATATATACACATGTTCTTCTTCAGTGAATACCACAAATAACTTTTTAAAGTGACAATTGACATTGCATTTTTATTTAGTCTTACCCCTATTTCCTATTCTTTCAGCAGTTCCTGCTGCTGAGCTCAGAATGGCCTGCTGAGCTTCCAGTGATTGCCTCATAGCAGCTGTGGGGTTTTCCAAGCTCTCAGAGTATCAGGAGTACCTCTAACTTCTTTCTACTTCCTCCCACATTATTTCTGATATCACACAGATCTTGTAGCTTTTGCTCCTACCTGGTAGTATGTGGGTGTACATGGGGATATCGTATCACCTAGTCATGATGTAAATATCTTTCATGGGGTTTTGGCCTTGCTATTCTGGTTACTCTGTTGGGGAGTGGTGTTCTGGTAGGTTCAACGACTATGACTGCTGCCATCTTTCCAAAATCTTCTACATATCTCCCTATGTCTTCATTTGTTACATGTCCTTATTTTTTATGTACATTATTTGAAACATTCTATGAATACCTCTGTCTATTTTAGGCTATTTGATTTTATTCTCTGGATGGCTAACTGATCACTGAAGATTCATGTTCCCTTTCCATAATGTGGAATTGTTGATGAATATGGCTTCTTAACCAGGGGCCACATTTACCAGCTCTCTTGCCTTAAAATGGGGCCATGTGATGACTTCTGGCCAACAGAATGTGAACAAAAATGATCTGTGTCACTTTATGGGCCTTGATGGCTGAGTATCTTACATGCTCATGTTCTCTTCCCCAAGACTTCACACTTTCATTTCAGATGACCTCACAGGTCCTCTTCCCCTTTAGCAGGAACCATGTATGGCTTGCATCAAGGATGGCAGTATCATAAAACGAAAATAATTTGGATCACTCTATGACTTAGGATCCCAGCAGTAAATACCTGGGGCACCCAAAAAATAAGACAGTTTAAAGAAGCAACTATTGAAATGAGTGGGCAAAGTGACAGGATTTAACAGAGGATGGTGAAACACCCAGGGCCAGGAACAGTAGGAAGGTGTTATCACACCCAAGTCTGGAAGGAGAAGGGGAGGGATTCACATAAATGTCACCTAGTAAGAGCTGTAGCCATGGGAGAGTGGCCACAGATACAGAAATGAACCATGAGTGAAACAACAAAGACCTGAGTGGGCCTCTCCTCTCACCTCCAGTCTCCTATTAGTGCCTCCCTTTGGCAAAACCCACTGGAAGCCACAGGCAAAGGAGTTTATGTGATGCAGTCCATAGAGGTGATAGAGCAGAGAGGGGAAGGCAGAGAAGGGGCAAATAGACAACATCCAACAGACTCCCTGAGTCACTGCCTAGAGGAGGGGTGTCAAGGAAAGTAGCCTGACCAGTAACACCAGCATTAGTCTTAGTGTGTGTGAAGCGTTATCTGCTAAGCCTCTAAGATTTAGAGATTGTTTGTTCCAAAAGTTAACCTGCCTTAACTAATATAACTGGTCTATTTAGATTTTCGCATTATCCTTTTTGTATCCAAATTGGTTTTCCAAAAACTATCAGGGGAAATAAATAACAATCCCCTAAAAATGTAAATACGTGAATTTTAGCAAGATTGTTTACATAAATTGTTAATAATTCTACTTTGAAATTGTAGCTACTTATTCTGCCTGTAGATATTTGAAAGAGCTGCTGTTTACAATGGCAGCTTAAAAGGGAGGGCACTGTGTGTGGGAGGTCAGAGTAGGGGGAAATGAGAAAAGTCTTTTTTATTCAAAAATGCAAACATAAGGAATAGAAAATACTGTGGGAAAATAATTAAATGAATATGACGGAAAAACTTTTCAAGACTTCACTATTCCATTTCAACTTGCCTCCTTCTTTTTAGTCCACTCTCCATCCTCTTTCCTCAATGGAAATGCCTGTTACTCTGAAGCTAGCCCCTACTATCTTGAACACAGGTTCTTTCCACCTTCCTCCATTCCTGCTGTGCTCCAGGCCCAAAGCCTTTCTTCCTCATCTTATGTTGACACACTGTCCCTATGCCTTGCTACATGAGTGGTTACCTATTTTTATAACTTTATTCTTCATCTATTAAAAAGATTGGGTGCCACGTAGGCAATACCATTTTGAACATAGGAATGGACAAAAATTTTATGACAAAGATGCCAAAAAAGCAATTGCAGCAAAAGCAAAAATTGACAAATGAGATTTAATTAAACTAAAGAGCTTCTGCACAGCAAACGAAACTATCAACAGAATAAACAGAAAACCTACAGAATGGGAGAAAAGTTTTGCAAACTATGCATCCAACAAAGGTCTAATATCCAGCATCTTACAAGGAACTGAAACAAACTTACAAGACAAAAAACAAAAACAACCACATTAAAAAGTGGGCAAGTGACATGAATAGACTCTTTTATTTACTTATTTATTTATTTTTATTTTTTTGAGATGGAGTTTCGCTCTTCTTGCCCAGGCTGGAGTGCAATGGCATGGTCTTGGCTCACTGCAACCTCCACCTCCCAGGTTCAAGCAATTCTTCTGTCTCAGCCTCCCAAGTAGCTGGGATTACAGGCGCCCACCACCACGCCTGGCTAATTTTTGTATATTTAGTAGAGACAGGGTTTCACCATGTTGCCAGGCTGGTCTCGAACTCCTGACCTCAGGAAATCCACTCACCTCAGCCTCCCAAAGGGCTGGGATTACAGGCGTGAGCCATTACACCCCACTGAAGAGACACTTTTCAAAAGAAGACATACATGTGGCCAACAAGCATATGAAAACAAGTTCAACATCACTGATCATTACACAAATGCAAATCGAAACCAAAACGAGATAAAACCTCACACCAGTCAGAATGGCTATCATTAAAAAGTCAAGGCCAGGCATGGTGGCTTATGCCTGTAATCCCAGCACTTTGGGAGGCTGAGACGGACGGATCACCTGAGGCCAGGAGTTTGAGACCAGCCTGACCAACGTGGTGAAACCCCATCTCTACTAAAAATACAAAAATTAGCCAGACGTGGTAGTGGGCACCTGTAGTCCCAGCTACTCAGGAGGCTGAGGCAGGAGAATGGCTTGAACCCAGGAGGCAGAGATTGCAGTGACCTGAGATCACACCATTGCACTCCAGCCTGGGCGACAGAGTGAGACTCCATCTCAAAAAAAAAAAAAAAAAAAAAAAAAAGTCAAGAAAATAACAAATCCTCATCCTGAAACCAAAACCTGACAGAGATACAAAAAAGAAAAAGAAAACTTTAACCCCAAATCCTTGGTGAACATTGATGCAAAAATCCTCAACAAAATACTGGCAAACTGAAATTAGCAGCACATCAAAAAGCTTATCCACCATGATCAAGTAGGCTTGATCCCTGAGATGCAAGGTTAGTTCAACATATGCAAATCAATAAATATGATTCATCACATCAACAGAACTGAAGACAAAAACCACATGATTATCCCAGTAGATGCAGAAGACGCTTTTGGTAAAATTCAACATGGCTTCATGTTTAAAACTCTCTGTAAAATAGGTATTTAAGGAAAGAGCCATCTATGACAAACCCACAGCCAACATCACACTGAATGGGCAAACGCTAGAACCATTCCCCTTGAAAACTGGCACAAGATAAGGATGTCCTCCTAATTCAACATAATATTGGAAGTTCTGCCCAGGGCAATCAGGGAAGAAAATAAAATAAAGGCATCCAGGTAGGAAGAGAGGAAGTCAAACTATCCCTGTTTGCAAATGACATGATCCTATGTCTAGAAAACCCTGTAGTCTCACCCAAAGCCTCTTAAGCTGATAGACAACTTCAGCAAAGTCTCAGAATACAAAATCAATGTGTAAAAATTACTAGCATTCCTATACACCAACAACACTCAAGCTGAGAGCCAAATTAGGAACACAATTCCATTTACAGCAACCACAAAAAGAATAAAATACCTAGGAATACAGCTAACTAGGGAGGGGAAAGATCTCTACAAGGATAACTACAAAACATTCTCAAATAAATTAGGGATTAACACAAACAAATGGAACAGCATTTCATACTCATGAATAGAAAGAATCAATATAAAAATGGCCATACTGCACAAAGCAATTTATAGATTCACTGCTATTTGTATTAAACTACCATTGGGATTCTTCACAGAACTGGAAAAAACTTTTAAAATTCATATGGGTCTGGGCACGGTGGCTCACGCCTGTGATCACAGCACTTTGGGAGGCCGAGGCAGAAGGATCACTTGAGGTCAGAAGTTAGAGACCAGCTTGGCCAACATGATGAAACCCTGTCTCTACTAAAATACAAAAATTAGCTGAGTGTGGTAGTGGGTGACTGTAATTCCAGCTACTTGCGAGGCTGAGGCAGGAGAATCACTTGAACCCAAGAGGCAGAGGTTGCAGTGAGCTGAGATCGTGGTGAGCTAAGATCACACCACTGCACTCCAGCTTGGGCAACGGAGTGAGACTCCGTCTCAAAAAAGAAAAAAAAATCATATGGAACCAAAAAAAGAGCCCAAATAACCAAGGCAATCCTAAACAAAAAGAACAAAGGTGGAGGCATCACACTACCTGACTTGAAACTATACTACAGGGCTACAGTAATCAAAATAGCATAGTATTGGTACAAAAACAGATACATAGACCAATGGAACAGAATAGAGAACCCAGAAATAAGGCTGTACACCTACAACTATCTGATCTTCCACAAACCAGACAAAAACAAGCAATGGGGGAAGGATTCCCTATTCAATGAATGGTGCTGGGGTAACTGGCTAGCCATATGCAGAAGATTGATCCCTTCCTTATACCACATATAAAAATTAACTCAAGATGGATTAAAAACTTAAATGTAAAACCCAAAACTGTAAAAAACCCTAGAAGACAATCTAAGCAATACCACTCAGGACACGGGTATAGGCAAAGATTTCATGATGAAGATGCCTAAAGCAATTGTAACAAAAGTAAAAATTGACAAATGGGATCTAATTAAACCACAGAGCTTCTTCACAGCAAAGGAAATTGTCAACAGAGTGAGCAGACAACCTACAGAATGACAGAACATTTCTGCAACTTTGCATTTGACAAAGGTCTAATATCAAGCATCTATAAGGAACTTAAATTTACAGGAAAAGACAAACAGCCCCAGTAAAAAGTGGGGAAAGGACATGAACAGACACTTTTCAAAAGCAGCTACATGCAGCCAACAAACATGTGAAAGAAAACATCATCACTGATCATTAGAGAAATGCAAGTCAAAACCACAATGGGATACCATCTCACACCAATCAGAATAGCTACTATTTAAAAGTCAAAAAATAAAAAAGGAATGTTTATACACTGTTGGTGTGAGTGTAAATTAGTTCAGCCATTGTGGAAAACACTGTGGCAAATCATCCAAGACCTAAAAATAGAAATGCTATTTGACCCAGCAATCCATTACTGGGTATACACCCAAAGGAAAATAAATTGTTCTATTATAAAGACAGATGCATTCATGTGTTAATTACACACTATTTACAATAGCAAAGACATGGAATTAACCTAAAAGTCCATCAATGATAGATTGGATTAAAAAAAGTGGTACATATATACTGTGGAATAGTATGCAGCCCTAAAAAAGAACAAGATCATGTCTTTTGCAGGAACATGAATGGAGTTGGAGGCCATTATCCTCAACAAACTGACACAAGAACAGAAAACCAAATAATATATGTTCTCACTTATAAGCGAGAGTAAATGATGAGAATACATGGACATATAGAGGAGAACAACACACACCAGGGCCTGTTGGAGAGTGAAGGGTAGGAGGAGTGAGAGGATCAGGAAAAATAACTAATGGGTGCTAGGCTTAACACCTGGGTGACAAAGTAATCTGTACAACAAACCCCCATGACACAAGTTTACCTATATAACAAACCTACATATGTACCCCTGACTTAAAAGTTAATAAAATATAATAACAGATGCTGGCAAAGTTGCAGAGAAAAGGAAACACACACTGTTGGTGGGAGTATAAGTTAGTTTAACCATTGCGGAAAGCAGTGTGGCAATTCCTTAAAGAGCTAAAAAGAGGACTACCATTCAACTCAGCAATCCCATTACTGGGTATATACCCAAAGGAATATAAATCATTCCATAACAAAGACATG
This sequence comes from Pongo pygmaeus, assembly GCF_028885625.2. NCBI lineage: Eukaryota > Metazoa > Chordata > Mammalia > Primates > Hominidae > Pongo > Pongo pygmaeus. The sequence goes on along the minus strand of NC_085930.1, from coordinate 164,971,714 downwards.
TGCATGCGTATGTTTATTGCATCACTACTCACAATAGCGAAGACATGGAATCAACCTAAATGCCCATCAATGATAGACTGGATAAAGAAAATGTGGTACATATATGCCACTGACTACTATGTAGCCATAAAAAACTAGATCATGTCTTTTGCAGGAACATGGATGGAGTTGGAGGCCATTACTCTTAGCAAATTAACACAGGAACAGAAAACCAAATACTGCATGCTCTTACTTACAAGTGGGAGGTAAATGATGAGAACTCATGGACAAAAATAAGAGAACAAGACACTGGGGCCTCCTTGAAGGTGGAGGGTGAAAGGAGGGAGAAGAGCAGAAAAAGTAACTATTGTGTACTAGGCTTAGTACCTGGGTGATGAAATAATCTGTACAACAAGCCCCTGCAACATGAGTTTATCTATATAACAAACCTGCACGCATGCCCCTGAACCTAAAAATAAAGGTTTAAAAATTTTTCATATAAAAAGATTAGGTGCCAATTAAGTACAAGTTACATTCTATATGAAAAGGCCACAAAGAAAGATGGACAGACGATAGATAGATAGATAGATGCATACCTAAATAGATTTCAAGTTCCCTTCACGAAATAATTTATAATGTAGAGGTAGACCCAGGACATGAAAGTAGATAATCCTAGTAAGCAGCAGAAAATGGTCAGTGACATCCAAGAATCACAGATAAAGTCCTACAATGCTTCATTTTTTAAAAAAGGGAGAAACAAAAAACAAACCAAAAAAAAAAAAAATCCCAAAACAAACAAAAGAGGATGGGAAGCTGACACTTACCATGCTCCAAGTAGTAGGTTAGGTAGAGTGCAAACATTAGTTAGGCTTCTTTCATATTGTGTCCGGAATTGGTGGGTTCTTGGTCTCGCTGACTTCAAGAATGAAGCCTTGGACCCTCCCGGTGAGTGTTACAGTTCTTAAAGGCGGCATGGCCAGAGGTTGTTCCTTCTGACGTTTGGATGCGTTCAGAGTTTCTTCCTTCTGGTGGGTTTGTGGTCTCGGTGGCTCAGGAGTGAAGCTGCAGACCTTCGTGGTGAGTGTTAAGGCTCTTAAGGCAGCACGTCTGGAGTTGTTAGTTCCTCCCAGTGGGTTTGTGGTCTCGCTGGCTTCAGGAGTGAAGCTGCAGACCTTTGCAGTGGCTGTTACACCTCATAAAGGCAGTGCGGACCCAGAGTGAGCAGTAGCAAAAGAACAACACTGCCACTGTACCGATATGGGACCCCCAGGGCGTTGCCACTACTGGTTCGGCCAGCCTGCTTTTATTCTCTTATCTGGCCCCACCCACATCCTGCTGATTGGTCCATTTTACAGAGAGCCTATTGGTCTGTTTTACAGACAGCTGATTGGTCCATTTTGACAGGGTGTTGATTGGTGCACTTACAATCCCTGAGCTAGACACAAAAGTTCTCCACCTCCCCACTAGATTAGCTAGATACAGAGTGTGGACACAAAGGTTCTCTAAGTCCCCACCAGAGTAGCTAGATACAGAGTGTCAATTGGTGCATTCACAAACCCTGAGCTAGACACAGGGTGCTGATTGGTGCATTCGCAAACCTTGAGCTAGACACTGAGTGCCGATTGGTGTATTTACAATCCCTTAGCTAGACATAAAGGTTCTCCAAGACCCCCACCAGACTCAGGCGCCCAGCTGGCTTCACTCAGAGGATCTCGCACCGGGGCCACAGGTGGAGCTGCCTGCTGTGCGCATGCACTCCTCAGCCCTTGGGTGGTCGATGGGACTGGGCGCCGTGGAGCAGGGGGCGGCGCTCGTCAGGAAGGCTCGGGCCACGCAGGAGCCCACGGCAGGGTTGGGGAGGCTCAGGCATGGTGGGCTGCAGGTCCCCAGCCTTGCCCCGCGGGGAGGCAGCTAAGGCCCGGCGAGAAATCGAGCACAGCAGCTGCTGGCCCAGGTGCTAAGCCCCTCACTGCCGGGGGCGGAGGGGCCGGCAGGCCGCTCCGAGTGCGGGGCCCGCCGAGCCCACGCCCACCCGGAACTCGCGCTGGCCCGCAAGCGCAGCGCGCGGCCCCGGTTCCCACCCGCCCCTCTGCCTCCACACCTCCCCCCAAGCTGTGGGAGCCGGCTCCGGCCTTGGCCAGCCCAGAAAGGGCCTCCCACAGTGCGGCGGTGGGCTGAAGGGCTCCTCAAGCATGGCCAGAGTGGGCGCCAAGGCCGAGGAGGCGCCGAGAGCGAGCCAGGGCTGCAGGGCTGCCAGCATGCTGTCACCTCTCAATATGGCTAGTTCTTTCTTGTCCTTCTGGAATTTGTTCAAGTGACACCTCACCTAGGAAGCCTTCCTTGATCTTAACTCGCCCTGCCTTTCCTCTATGCTACCACAATCACAGCTTTATCACATCATAGTGTAATTGGTTTATTACCTATCACCCCAAAAGATGGCAAGCACCTGGAGATGGGGAACAATGTCTCATCTTTGTGTATTTTCTATGTCTAACTTTGAGTCTGGTGTACATGAAGCCCTTAAGGAGGGAAGGGCGAAAGCAGAGAGGGAAAGGAATGAGGGAGGGAGAGAGGCAGGAAGGGATGAAGTGCTATTAGAGCATTCGAGGAAAAAGGGAACCATGTGACTAGCGTGAAATCTAAAAAATAAGAGGTGAGTTTCAGAAATTGCAGGAGTGCAGTTGAATTGTGTTAAAAGGATATGGGCAGGAAGGTGGCAGGTGACAACTGTTGAACATAGAAAATGGAAAAGTGTTTTGAGAGTTTTGAATGTCAGACTATGACAGCTAAACTCACGCTGTAGATAGTGGAAAACCACTGGGAGTTGATGAGCAGGGAAGAGATGAGATCAGAGCAGAGTTTTAAGGAAATTAACCTGGCAATGGGAATATCTTATCATTTTTGAAAGTATATTCACTTTCTATCAGGAAATATCTTTGCCTTAATGCAAAGAATTAATCTTATGGGGTGGGTTTGAGCAGCCCTGGTAAACATCTCGTTTACCAAAAAGAGCTCAATCCTGCATGTGTGTATGTCAGCCCTGAATAAAGTATCCTTTTTTTTTTTCCAAGCAGTTAATCTTTATACTACTCCCCAAGCCAGCAACTACATAATTTTGATGCAACACCTGAAACTAATTCTGAGCTGCTCCCCAAGGCCCAGTATGTAGTTGCCAGCAAGTGCTCATCCACAGCAGGGAGTGTCACTAGCAACTTCTAAATGAGATTCTCTTACAAAGCAACATGTGCCAATAGAGATTTCTATCGTTGTTTGTTCACTAGAAATGACTTTTACATGATGCATTCATCCAAAGAGAAAATATTTTTCCATTTATGGGAAATATTTTAATAAGTAATTAATTACAAAGAATAAAACAATAATACAAATTAGACCATCATCCTTTGACAATATTATTCATTTTAACTGCCATAAGCCAGTTTCTATAACAATACATGAGTACCAAATCAACAAGTGATAACTTCAAGCTATTTTGATGAAAATTGTATCTTAGAATTGTAAAGTTGTGTAAGTAAATATTAACGTTAAACATGCAAGTTCAGTTGATATTTTGTTTTCAATGACATTTATTTTCTCTAATTTCCCAAACCTATTGCTGATCAAAAAAAAAAAAATGCAAAGAACACAAGTCTGGCAAGACAGTATTACTAAGCCATGCTAAATGAAATGAGATAATGGAGTCTTTGATATTACCCAAATGGACTTCTGGAATTATCTTTTTAGAGACCATATGTTCAATAATCAACAACTCAGAAAAGAAGAGGATTACCCTGATATTAAAATATTTTGAAGACAAAAGTAAACCAAGTCACTAGACACGAGCCATCTTTTAGCTTTTGTTTATAATCTCAAGGTAAATCATTGAGAATACTCAAGCTGAATGTATACCTGAATAAGAAATTAACTCACGGATTCTCATTTTCCTATTGCCCCATACTTTGACAAAGCGTTCTTTCTTTTCCAGTGTTCCTCCCTGTGTCAAATGAAGGGCCAAAGAAAGCAGTTTCCCCATTCTTCATGCTGTGATATAGGCTCTCCTCTAACAATTCTAAGGGCTGTAGAAGTGTTGGGAGATGGATGTGTGAATAGATGCTTGCCCAGAAAGTCCTGGAACTACCACTGGCTCTTCAATAAAGGGATCATTTTAAGCTTTGCTGAACCTTGAGGTAAACTCACTATTTAAATTACAGGAAGCTCATTCCCTTTGTCTGGTCTAGAATGATCATTCTTTTAAAAAAAAAATCAGTAAATAAGTTCCCAACAGACTTGTTCTGCTAAACTAGTCATCACACTTTCACTTTCTGCTCCCATGAGCCTCCAGGAATCTCTGCCCAGATTTCTTAACTGAAATTCACAAGCATCAAGTTATCTTGAAGAGAGAGTTCTTTCTGATCCTGTCAGACTTCTAGAGTTAAATATAAACATGCATTTTTTATTTATCAGCATTTCTATAAATTTTGTTTTTCCACACATATTCATATACACATAAATGTATATAGGTCATTTTCAAAGTTTCATATCTAGAAAAAGATTGGAAATATTTTATAACATTTTCACATGGAAATTAAATTCCAGGTAACTCTACGTAATTAGAGGGCAAGTATCTATCACTCAATTTATCCTAAAAAAATCTTGCATTGTAATACAATGCATGTCATAGGTAAACATCTGTTTTTTTGCTGTTCATGTCTTCGCTATCTAATCTACTTAATAATTGCTTTGCCGACTCTTAATTCCCTTTGTTTTTCTTTTTCAAGCAGAAGGATGTTTTAAAACTCAGGTACTTTACCACATATTCTCCCCCAGGAAAATCTGTAGCAGATAGATTTGTAGACTTGCCTTCTCTCTGGGAGAAACTTGTCTACTTCTATATGTGTTCAAGAAAATAACTGAGTTTTGTTGACATCGCAATTCCTTCAATATTCTCTGTATGTCACAGAGTCCTTTGAAACATAAATTATCTTCCAAACCCCCTGCTCCATGGGCTATAATTCTTACCTCAATCAGAGAAAAGCTGTGTATTTCAGAGATACATTAACAGAATGTAGAACAAAATGTCTCTCTTGGTCCCCACTAAGTGATTTTGTTTTAGGTAAATTTCTAGATCAGACATCCATGATATAAGAACAAGAACATTCAAGAGCTAAATTTTTTGTCTTTTTTTTTTTAATTGAGATGATGTCTCTCTCTCTGTCTCCCAGGCTGGAGTGCAGTGGTGCGATCTCGGCTCACTGCAACTTCCACCTCCCAGGTTTAAGTGATCCTCTCACCTCAGCCTCCTAAGTATCTGGGACTACAGGGATGCACTGCCACTCCTTGCTAATTTTTGTATTTTTAGTAGAGACAGGGTTTCACCATGTTGCCCAGGCTGGCCTTGAACTCCTGACCTCAAGTGATCCATCCACCTTGGTGTCCCAAAGTGATGGGATTACAGGCGTGAGCCACCACACCCAGCCTTATCTATCATTTTAGATAACTGGTTCCTACTATATCCTCTACTACATAGTCCTTACACCAAAGTATTTTGAAGTGTTTGAATAAAATAGTTTTTCAATTGTAAAAGGTATTCTGGTTCATGCTAAATGGTATCTTACAGTACAAGATTTGATGTACCATGCTAAGACTACACCACCAGAACCCAAATCCTCAATGTTACCTGAGAGTATTAGGCAGCTGCTGTAGGAGCATCCTGAAAGGGAATGTTGAACCACATCATCATTGCAGCTTCAAAGGACACATGTAAATCAAAACTCTAGTCATCCAGAACAGTTGACACTGTGGTATTGTTAAGCTCACTGCTCACAGAAGCTGAGGTCAGTTGGATGCAATTATCTGTGGTGGAGACTCTTCCACCAACAATTTCATTGGTGTTCCTCTGTGGCCTCAGCAAAATAATGAGGCATTTAGGAGCAAATATACAACCCAACAAGCCATAGCTGGATGCCAAGATTGCAAATATTTCCACAGCCACTTTGAACTTGCCTTTGGTGCTCAAATAAGCAGGGACAAAAGAGATCCAGATGATGAAAAAGACAAGCATCCCAAAGGTGATGCATTTTCCTTCATAGTAATTATCTGGTAACTGGCGAGCCACAAAAGTTGTAAGAAAGCGTAGCAAGTCTAGGAAGGCATCAAATCCAAACATTGAGTACAAAAACTCTATGGAAACTTCATTGCATCCCAGAATGATCTTTGTATTTTGAGGTTCCATGTTCTTGTACACCATGGGAGGTTCCAATACCAAGTAGGCTGTATATATGCCAATCTGCACTAGAACAGAGATGAGCACAATGATCTTCCGATAAAGGGGGCGCGTGGATGTAAGTTGAGCTTTGGATTTGGAAATTCTGTAGGCTAAAAACAGTGAACTAGTCTTTCCAAGAAGGCAAGAGAGGCAAAGAGAAAAGCCCAGTGCCAGAGTGACCTGGCCGGCCATGCAGGACCAGTTGTGTGGCTTGTCAATGAAAAGCATGGACGACAGCAGCGTGATGATCAGAGAAACCTGAATGAGAAAGCTCAGCTGCCGGTCATTGCCATTCACCAGGGGAGTGTGGCTGTGTATCACATACACAGCTGTGACTGCCAAGACCACAAATGCCCCAAAGACAGAAAGAATGACAAGTGTGAATCCCAGGGCCTCATCATAAGTGAGGTATTCCACCTCTTTCAGCACACACTCACTCTTTTGTGCATTTGACCAATAGTATTCACTACATTGTTCACACTCCCTTTCACCTATTGAACGAAGAGCAGAGAATTGACTGTAAAGAAATCCAATTGTCCCCTTCCACTGTGAATATCCCAGAGCCCTCATAGTTCTAGAGTGGGGACTTGTTGAAAATCCCTTTATATAGAATATGTATAATATCTCAAAAGAAATAGTGATAAAATGACCTTAGAGTGTAAAGATAATATTACAGATTGAGAATTATTTTCAGTTTTGGAAAGTCAGTTTCCCTTCTCAGTTTCAGGCTTTTCTGCATTGGCCTTTTCCAGTAATAAGCTTCTTTCTTACTACTCCAGTTAGCTAATTGAGAAGAGTGGTATGTACCCTCATAAACCCAAGAACAATCCACAAATGAAAAAAAAAATGTAAAAAAATTAAAGTTACTGAGGCAAAACAATGGAGAGAATTGTAACAGGAATAAGGTTGATTAAAATACAAATGTTTTCTTTCATTCAATATCACCCTTATGAAAGAGAATTTTGTCTTTGCTTACTCAGAGCTTTTCCCCTCTTCACCCTCCAGATGCAGATTTGAAGGAATAGGTAGAGAGTAACTGAGGATAAGAAGGAAAACAAGGCTGGGCACAGTGGCCCAGGCCTGTAATCCCAGCATTTTGGGAGGCTGAGGTGGGTGGATCACTTGAGCCCAGGAGTTCGAGACCAGCCTCGGCAACATGGCAAAACCTTGTCTCTGCCAAATAATACAAAAAATCAGCCGGGAGTGATAGTGCATGCCTATAGTCCCAGTTACTTGGGAGGCTGAGGTAGGAGGATTACTTGGGCCCAGGAGGCTGAGTTTGCAGTGAGCCAAGATGGTGCCACTGCACTCCAGCCTGGGCGACAGTGCAAGACTCCGACTCAGAGGGGAGGGGAGGGAAAGGAAGGGAAGGGAAGGGAAGGGAAAAGAAGCAGCAGCAGTGGAGGAGAAGGGGGAGAAAGAGGAGGAAGAAGAAGAAAATGAGGAAGAAGAAGAAGGAGGAGGAGAAGAAAGAAGAATAAGAAGAAGGAGGAGGAGGAAGCAGGAGGTGGGAGGAGGAGGAGGAAGGAGGAAGAAAGAGAAGAAGGAAGAAGAAGGAGGGGGGAGGAGGAGGGAGGAGGAGGACAAGGAAGAAGGAGAAGGAGGAGAAGAAGAAAAAGAAGAAGGAGGAGGAGGACGAGGAAGAAGAAGGAGCAGGAGGAGAAGAAGAAAGAGAAGAAGAAGCAAGAAGGAGGAGGAGGAAGACAAGAAGGAGAGGAAGAAGGAGGAGGAGGAGGGAGGAGGAAGGGGAGGAGGAGGGGGAGGAGGAAGAACTAGGAGGAAGGGAAGAGGAGGAGGGGGAGAAGAAGGAGGGGGAGGAGGAGGAGAAGGAGAAAAGGAGAAAGAGAAGAAGATGGGTAAGGGGAAGGAAAAGGAGAAGAACCTACGTGGTGCTTGACACTGAGAAGGTTTGGAGCATTTAGCTGGGTGGAGGCTCTAAGGGAGAATGTCAGAACATAAGAAAAGGCTATTTGATATGAGTTTATAGTAGACTGAAATTGATCTCTTTAATGTCTTTGAAAGATGCAGGAAAGATTGCAATTCCTGTTTAATCACTTTTGACTGCTGTACTGGACTTCCCTTGATGTTACTCTATGCAGAGACTGGGCTGTGTAGGGTCCAAGGAGTTGTTCAGGTTACATAGTTCTTGTTTTCCATTTTGGGAAAATGATACATTTTCAAAATTCTTTTTTTTGTTTTTCTTTTTTTTCCGAGACGGAGTCTCGCTCTGTCGCCCAGGCTGGAGTGCCCTGGCGCGATCTCAGCTCACAGCAAGCTCCGCCTCCCGGGTTCACGCCATTCTTCTGCCTCAGCCTCCCGAGTAGCTGGGACCACAGGCACCTGCCACCGTGCCCAGTAATTTTTTGTATTTTTTTAGTAGAGAACGGGGTTTCACCGTGTTAGCCAGGATGGTCTTGATCTCCTGACCTCGTAATCTGCCCGCCTCGGCCTCCCGAAGTGCTGGGATTACAGGCGTGAGCCACTGCGCCCAGCCCTCAAAATTCTTTTATAAAGAATTGCTTTTGAGGGCCATTTGACAAAAGACAAGTACACTTTGTGTTATCTTTAACAGAAGGTAGAGATAAAAATAAACCTGCTCCAACATGTTTCACAAGACCGAGCACACTAAACCCAATCAAAATTCTGGTCATAAAGAGCAGCAATTTGGCAGGCCATAGTGAAGATTTCATAGAGCAGTAGTTACAGAAATCATATGTCCTACAAACTTTGAGTACTTATGACCTTAAGCCAATTGCCTTTAGAGATGAAATTTTAGATCTTATAACTCCAAATTAGAGCTAATTAAATAAAACATAGTACTATAAGTCCCCTGTCTTCCAATTATGAATATAACTAGCATTTAATTTATTTCAGAAACAAATAATTTTAAATATTTTTTATGAATCCTACTCATATTTCACATTTCATATATTTTATTTTGCATTTTCCTCTATTAACGTCGAGGTTGTAGGTATTTTCCCAACTGTAGAAGCTTTAGAACTGAAACACAATACTATGTTTTTTTCACAGTGCACAAAACATCCAATAATTTGATGTATTTTAATTATTTTTATTATAAGTTATTCATACCTATTTATAAAGAAGGCTCCTTAGGCCTTCTTTGCAAAAACATGTTTGATCTAATAGCATCCTCATATCAATGAAGAAATTACCATCTCATCCTGGTTTCTGTGACACATGTCCATCAGCACATGGGATGGAGTCAAAGCAGCATATTAGTTCCCCCGAACCAATCCCCTTCCAAGTCCCAGGAGGACACACATCAGTACACACTGAATGGGGAAGCTAGCAAAGACAAACATGATGTATTGACAAAGCCCTTTTTCTCTAGTACTCATGAGGCTGAGAAAGTTCCCATTTGAATTTCCATGGAAGCTTTGCGATTTCCTGGGAAACCCAGGATGCCTGAGTGAAGATAATGAACAAAGAAAATAACAACATGGAGAACCTAGAGAAGAATTTTGCTAAAGGAGAGTCTCCTTGTTGATTCTAGAAATGCAAAGCTAATTCTAAGCCTCTTCTTTCTAACTCTGGGGATCCAGACCAGGCTCCATGCCTACAGGACTCTGGGGATGAGATCATTTGACAGGTCTGTTCCTGCTTGTGAAGGACCTATGATTCCAAGAATCATCTTGAAAGCCTAAAAAATATTTTCCCTCTGCAAGGTCATCCCAAAATAGTCTTAAAATCAAAGCTGTGTCATGAAGGGTCAGTAGAAAAGAACAATGAAAGATCTGCTTTATCAGAAAAATGGGGAGGGCAAAAGGAAAAGCAGACAAGGCATAGCATTGAAATATTTTCTTGCTAAATGAATTTCAAAATCTCAGTAGTAAACACAGGCCTCCTTTTACATTCTACATGGATGTGCACCTTGAAACCCAGAATAAATGCAAGGTTTGTAAATAGTTTATTTCTTAATCCATTAGGGAGTTTCCTGTTTAAGAAATAAAATGCTTTTCCATTAGGCAAAGAATCATTTTGGAAGATGCATGATTACATTTATATTTATTTTAGAAATCAGAATTTTCATATGTTGAGTTTTCCAGAGTAAATCTGAATTAAATAACATAGAAAATATTACCAATCTCTGAGCTAGGTTATAGTACATAACATTACAGAAGTATGTATACACAATAGATAAGCTTCTTATATGTTTTATACATATATATCTGTAAAATCATATTTTAAATGCACTTTAAGGAGTAGCTATTACAGGAAGGAGTGATAGCAAGGCATTCTCAAATTCTGAAAGATGAACAATAAAATCATCACAGAATGAACTAGAATTCCTTACCCTGATCCAGTCTTCTGGAAAGAGCTCTCAATATTCCCTTATGATTATTATTATTATTATCATTTTTTTTCCTCTGTCACCCGGGCTGGAGTGCAATGGCGCCATCTCGGCTCACTGCAAGCTCCGCCTCCCGGGTTCATGCCATTCTCCTGCCTCAGCCTCCCGAGTAGCTGGGACTACAGGCGCCCGCCACCACACCTAGCTAATTTTTTGTATTTTTAGTAGAAACGGGGTTTCACCATGTTAGCCAAGATGGTCTCGATCTCCTGACCTTGTGATCCGCCTGCCTCGGCCTCCCAAAGTGCTGGGATTACAGGCATGAGCCACTGCGCCTGGCCTATTAGTATCATTAACAATGAGCTGATACCTTTTTGTTCCATTTCTCAGTATTCCTTCCCTTCTCAACCTCTGTGATCTAGCTGCCAACCCACTCAACTCACTAAAACTCTTGTTGCCATGTCTGAGAGATTTTCCTCTGGCCACATTTTCCTTCAGCTTTCTTCAACACTTGACACTTTTGATCAGCCCCTCCTTGAAATGCAAGCTACCTTGGCTTCCCTTGGGTCCTGGGTTTGGTCCTTGGTCCTCTGGTTTTCTCTCTTACTGTAAAGCAGGTCCTTCATTCTCTTGTCTTCAACCAGTATCTCTATAGAAGTACTCCCAAATCTTGATCTCTAACACTAACCTTTCCCACCTGATCTCTATTTAATTCCATATTCTAAACTTCCAATATGTTCCTACATTAAGATTCCACCATCACCTCAAGTTCAACACGTCCAAAACTATCCCATAAACCCTATTCCTCATTTCTGTCATCAACACCACCATTCCTATCCATCATCTCCAACCTGATATTACTTGCCTGTATGGACCCTCTCTTCCACTCAAGTCCACCTTCTCACCAACCGCCAGACTCAGTTTACCATTATGACTTAAATCATTATTTGTATTGTCCTCTAATTGTTTGATGTAACACTTCCAGGTCCAATCCATCAGCAAATTTGATGTCTTCTACCTATAAGATATCCAGAATCTAATGATTTTTTGCCACCTCCATCACATCTGTCCTGGGCCAAGCTACCTTCATTATTTTGGATGATTTTATGGTCTTTTAACAGTCTCCTTGGTTCTGTTCTTGCCCCTCCACCCTACTCCTTTGGCCGATTTGCAATATGGCAAACAGAATGATACCTGAGTCAGATCATGGCCCTCCTCTGTCAAGATTTTCAAGCTTTCCTTTCTCACTCAGTATAAAAGCCAAAGTCCTTCAAAAGCCAACAGGGCCCTGCATGATCTGTCCCTCTCTAACCTCTCTCACCTCGTTTCCTGCTCTCCCTCTCTTTCACTGTTTCCAGCCACATTGACTTCTTTACTGTTCCTCCAAAGTGCCAAGCACGCATGCCTCAGGGTTTAGAAGTTGCTGTTCCCTCTGCCGGAAATATTCTTCCCCTAGATAATGCATGAACACACTTTCGTTTGAATTTCTGTTCAAATGTCACTCTAGCAAGGCCTTCCCTGACCTGACCACACTATATGGAATTTCAGTGCAACACACCCCCAGCACTCCCTATCTCAGTCCTACTATTTGTTTCTCCCTGACATTAACATCCTTTAAGATACAGTATAATGTCTCTATTTGTCTTGTTTGTTGCTTACTTCCTTCCACTGAAATGTTGATCCCATTAGGTCGGGGCTTGTTCTGTTTTGTACACTGACGTATCCTCAGTTCCTATGCACATATGCTACTGTTCTCAACAAATATTTGCTCAGTTAATTAGGGGCAGTGGCCTTATTTTTGCAATGTTTAACCCAGAGTTGGATTTATAGTAGATGCTTAGTAAATTTGTATTGAATTACATTTGAAGCAATTTCATTATGCAAACCTAATCCCAAGTTTAATGTAGAAGATAAGAAAAATACTATACCCTAATGAAGATTATTAAAAGAAAAATCTACTATTAGATTTTACTATTTTTCTGTCAATTTTCAGTAGAGCAAGCATTCTTTGAACCATGTATATGCAAAGAATAACATCTTATTTTTCTTTTTTTTTTTTTGAGACGGAGTCTCACTCTGTCGCCCAGACTGGAGTGCAGTGGCGCGATCTTGGCTCACTGCAAGCTCTGCCACCCGAGTTCACACCGTTCTCCTGCCTCAGCCTCCCGAGCAGCTGGGACTACAGGCGCCTGCCACCACGCCCAGCTAATTTTTTGTATTTTTTAGTAGAGATGGGGTTTTACCATGTTAGCCAGGATGGTCTCAATCTCCTGACCTTGTGATCTGCCCTCCTCGGCCTCCCAAAGTGCTGGGATTACAGGCGTGAGCCACTGCGCCCGGCCAACATCTTCTTTTTTCATGTAAAACAGTATATTGGGGACCTACTATATACCTACCAAAAGGAATACAAAAGTGAAGTCTCAAGTCCATTCATCAAGTAGCTCACCATTCAGAGAGAGCTCTGGGCCACATAAGATGCTTATAGCCTAGACTTAGGGCAGCTCTGTCCTTTCTGCAATGACAGAAGTGTTACATATCTCTGTTGTTCTATATGATAGCCCCTAACTACATGTGGATATTGAACACTTGAAATGTAGTTAATGTGACTAAGAGCTGAATTTTCCTTTTATTTTATCTTAATTAATTTGCATTTTAAAACTATCTGTGACTAGACGTGGTGGCTCACGCCTGTAATCCCAGCACTTTGGGAGGCTGAGGCAGGTGGATCACAAGGTTAAGAGACCAACACCATCCTGGCTAACATGGTGAAATCCCGTCTCTACTAAAAATACAAAAATTAGCTGAGCATGGTGATGCACGCCTATAGTCCCAGCTACTTGGGAGGCTGATGCAGGAGAATCACCTGAACCCAGGAGGCAGAGGTGGCAGTGAGCCAAGATCATGCCACTGCACTCCAGCCTGGTGACAGAGCAAGACTCCGTCTCAAAAAAAAAAAAAAAAAAAAAAAAAGCTATCTGTGGTTAGGCACTACCGTATTGGGCAGAGCAGGTTCTGGATCAAAGGCATAAAATGCTGCAGAGAGCTCTGGCCCCTACAGTGGTAAACACTGACAAGTGGCTATTTTTACATCTAGCCAAAATATATTCAAGTGCTTCTTAAAGATAGACCAATAAACTACTGTGTATGTGTGCATGTCTGTATTCTTTTGTGAGCATATATAAGTCTATAGATGTTTATTGCTACACATAGAAAGCAGAGAGGAATAGTCTGACAGATAAAGATCTCATAGGTGTCTGGTACAGCATAGGAACTCAGAAATCTTGAGGGTTTTTTTCACTTATTTTTAGATGCTTTCCCAGCATGATTTGGAAGACTGATTGGGGATCTCAGATCTGAGCTCAAGAGGGAAGGTACATGAAAAATAAACAAGATGGAAAAAAGACACCCTTTCCTCCAAAAGAAAGTACTGTGTCAGCAAACAAAAAGCATTCTCTGGCTATGCTGACATCACTTTCATTTCTCTCACTTTTCCTGGTTCTTCCATTCTGAGATTCACATGGAAGATGAAATTGCCAATTCTTTTTCACTACCCTATTGCTTTACTGTAACTCTACAGTTTATCTGGAAGTAAACATGGAACTGGATTATCCAAAGCTCTATAATACTGGGCCAGGCACAGTGGCTCACACCTGTAATCCCAGCACTTTGGGAGGCCGAAGCAGACAGATAATTTGAGGCCAGGAATTCAAGACCAGCCTGGGCAACATGGTGAAACCCTGTCTCTACTAAAAATACAAAAATTAGTCCGGCATGGTGGCACACACCTGTAATCCCAGCTACTCAGGAGGCTGAGGTAGGAGGATTGCTTGAACCTGTGAGGCGGAGGTTGCCATAAGCCAGGATGGCACCCCTGCACTCCAGCCTGGGCGACATAGTGAGAAAGTGAAAGTGTTAGATACGTTTTACCATGGCCTTCGACTGGATCTTATCGCTGGCTATTACACAAAGATAAGGTGGAAACTGGTATTTGTCACTAAGAATCACGCGGGTAGAGGCATAGCCCACCTACAATTGAAAATATTCATGCAGTTATTAGAAAGCAATAGCCAAATCTCAAATTACACATTTTCAGAATATTTTTATTGGGGAGGGAGGGAACTTAACAGTTCTTCTCCCTTTATTTTCACATCTTTCTTTAGACAAAAGGATTTCTGATCCTTTCCTTGCTCGGTGGATGGGAGTGTGGAGTGTTGGAGGGAACACTTTGGGCCTCCCTATGGACTCCTTCAAATCCACTTCCCCACGCCCCACAGGAGTCGGAGGAGCTGATTATTAATAAGACATTCAATGCCCTACTTTTCACAAGTGGGATCACAGCAGTGAAAAGGAGGCCATTTGCTTTTTCCTCTATGCACCCCACAGACGAGGGGAGTGAATCAAGCCATCCAGGCTCTTCCTCAGATTTTACTTTTCATCCACATGGATGATGGAGTGAGTAGACCCACAATCCATTTGGCAAGCCCAATTCTTCTCTCTCTCCACCCCCGCCCCCCATCTTCCACCTCCCTTCCCTCCCTCCTATCACCACTTTTCTTTCCTTGTTTTTCTCTGCCAGGAGAAAAACTGATGAGTATGTAGATCCCAAGACTTAACTTGAGAAAGGTAGTAGAAAGCACCACTTCAGGCTCGCATCTAAGCCCTGTCATCCAACAGAGATAGAAGCCCTAATTTTGTAGGCATTTGTCTAGATAAATGAAGAGACACTTTTTTCCCATTTTGCCAGTGATCTCTGTATGTATTTTCCAATAGTAGGAACTTAAGAATAGAGGTCAAGTGATCATGAATTCCTTACCACTTTATATGCATTTCCACTATAGCTTACCCTCAACCTCACTGACCCTACAGTTAAGAACATATGGACAATCTTTCCCTATCCCATCACATTCCCATCTCATGATATAATATTAACACACCACCTTCAGTAGGATTGCCCATATTATAATTCCAAAGCACAAGATTGTCAATTTCTTTATAAGTACCAGAATATTCTTATTTCCTGTTTTCCTCTACCCCTATTTTCACTCCAATGGCTAAAGTTTACATTCTTCTTTGGAACCATGCAGGCAGCAACATTGGAAGCCCTATGTAGGAAATAATCTTATTTAAGAAGCAGAGACACCTGATACCTAATTCTGGATATATATTTTATCACTGTAAGATCTTAGAGAAGTTACTTAAACCTTCTGAACCTCAGATTCCCTATAAGTGAAATCAGGGTAATGATATCTACATTTTAAGATTGCTCAATATATTCAATGAGATAACAAATGTGAAAATGTTCATCATACAGATTTCTTTTACCTTTGTTGGATATTTACTGCAAGCATTTAATGAGAAAATCTGTCTAGAGGTTTCCAGCCAGTGCCTGGAAGACAGAGCTCACAGCAGCAGCAGTTTGAGTTGCACGAAGCCCACACCTAAGGTGTCAGTTGTGTCACCCAACCTCTCTTCTTGGTTCTATTTCTCAGTACTTTCCTGTTCCCTCTACATCCGTATTTGCAGCTTTATAAGAAATACTCTGGAAATGCTACTTTATACAATTATTTCAAATTCTCTCATTACTTCAGCAACACAAATAAGCTTATCATCATTCACATTAATAAGTCATGACAACTGATACTTTAATGATCCATCCTTAGAAATAATGATAGAGCTGTATTTATATTTCCTTAATAATCAATTTTTCCTAAAATTATCTCTTCTTATGTTGAAATGTGTCATTGTCTCCGAATTTAAAATAACCTGTAAAGTTAGCATCCTCAAAACCCTAGCCATCTTGCATAATTCCCAGGCCCGTTCCAGCATGTTAGTGCATGAATCATAACGGTCATGAATAATAAGCATTAATATAAGCAAGAAACAAAGTGAGTTTCTAATACCATCCATTGACCAACCAACACATATTTATTGATCACCTACACTGTGCTCCACACAGTGCTATAGAGTATTATGACTAGTGAGTTGTCAACATACAAATCACTGGGTCACAATCTCAAGCCAAAAATTAAAGTAGCATGCCAAGGGATGTAGAAGAGTCTCAAATCGCCTCTAAGTAGACATCAATTCACACTTGCTAAGGCCTGACTGAACATAGTAATTAGGGACAGCAGCATCACCACCATCCCTGTTTGTCTCTGCAACTTAACTCAGCCTCACCTGAGCACCTTGCTATCTGCTGCAGTTTCCACAAGCATGGTTGTGTTGTTTTTTTTAAGTTAGTACCCAGCACAATAATCGGAGATACCTGAGGCAAATAATATAATCCTAGAATTCTTGAAGCAGCAACTGATAAGAATGATCCACCTGCTCCAACAATTCCTGCCGGAAATGCTCCAGTGCTGTTTCTAAAATTGGGCCTGTTTTCTTCCTGCCCTGTAAGAAATATCAAGACTGCTTCCACTGATTTGGAGATGGTAAAACAGGTATCAAAGATCTGATAGCCCAAAGTGATGTTGGGCAAAATATCCCTCCTCTTATTAATCTCCTGGATCATGTGGATCATGGCTTTCATCCAGAGGACTCTCCGAAAGTTAAACCTGAAAAAGAAATAGACTTTGTAGGTGATTAGGTGGGTCTTTGAGGGGAAAAGCAGCTTTTGAAGCATTTTGCCAGAACATCAGTGGGCACCTCACTTTTCTGAGTATGTTAGTTTTTCTTAAATGATATTACAAACTTGAAAGATTCAAGTATGAATCATATTCATCGTTGATTGATTTGGGCTGAAAAGTACAATTTTTGGATGTTTTCTTGCTCTGTATATCTTTCATATGCTATAATCTCTTTAAACTCCTATATCTTTTCACAAAAATATTCTTATATTCATAATTCTATTCACCAAACAGGGCCTCCAATGATCCCTCAATACATTTTCCCCATTCATTGGAAGTCCCTGGTGTCATATGAGTCTCCTCTCTCTCTCCTACTTACCTTCTTTTGCTTTTTTCTGGACATTAATTATAATTATAAAAAATATGTAAATACAAGGAAATACTTATGCTAGGAGTACCTAAAAGCAGTACATAAAATTTATATATACTATGACTCCAATTACAATAATTTTTCTATCCGTGATTTCATTGTTAACATTAAGAGGTTTTTAATTGAAAATGTCTTTTTCCTACCACTCCTAGATATAACCATAAATAAAATACCTCCCCCTTTCCATTTCCTAGCCACTAAAAGGGGAATGTATTTCTCTTGCAGTCCATCACCACATTTGCTTTTTAATTCCTTCTCCATTAAAAAAAAACATTTAACATTTAATTGCAAACTCTATCTTCCCAGTGTTAACCAAATCTTAACCTATTTGAGAGCAATTTCCCCAAGACTTTCTTTCCTTACTATCTTCTGTGGCTATAGTATCTAACTCTATGTCTTCTATTCCATAAGTACTTTTTAAATTTAATATGTGATAGCAAATAGCCCTCTTGGCAGGGTGGAATTTTTCTCCATGTTTCTTTAATTGGGTTATTAGTTTTGTTTTGTTTTTCATTTAATATGTAGTTATTGAGTTCCTCTGGTGATAGACACTGTAAATACAGTCAGGAACAAGATAAACACAGCATTGTCTAAGCAAAGAAATAGAAAAGTAGCCAAGCAATTTCAGCACAAAATTATAAAAACAGTGATGGGTTAAACCTGGGAGCTATGAAATACAAAGAAGGGGCACCCAGCTCTGAAGGAATTAACAGCCAAGCTGAGGCTTAAAGGATGACAGAAGAACAGGGGAAGAGTGCTGCAAACAGCATGCCCGAAGGCGTTACAACAAGAGAACATGACACATTCAAGGAATGCAAAGACCAGTATGTTTGGAAGAGTCAGGGTGGGAGTGGCTGTGGCACAATGAAAGGGGAAACTGGAAAACCAGAAGGTGCCAGAACATGAAGGGCTTTATCATCCTAAGATACTTAGTTTCCAAATTTACACTAATGGCAATATACATTTTTGAAATAAATATAGCAATATCATTTTTAAATTAGAATAGCAATACATTTCAAGAACTAGAAAAATACGCACTGGCTGTAATTCCTCCATCCATGAAAATTTATTTGAACAAACTGTTTTTCCGAAAGGAAAAAGTAATATGCCCCAACTGTTCATTACAGAATTATTTATAATATTGAAAAACTGGAAAGAACTTACATGATGGAAACATTTTTCATTATTTTAAAACTATTAGAGAAATTACACAGCAGTATATGTATAATATTGTGAAACGTGCAGTATGTAAAGTTGTTTCCATACTATAATTAAAACTACATGTATAAAGTATACTAACATTTGGATAAGGATAACAGAGAAATTTTTTTAAATGAGCACAAGATAATTACTTGGAATTTGGGGTAATTTTTCTTTGATTCATTGATTTCCATTATGATATTCACAGTATTATTATACAATGCTTACATTTTTTTCCTCAGGAAATTTCTCTATGTCCTACCTTTGTTTAGATTAATGAAAACAAAATTAAAATATTCCCTTCCTCCTTCCATTTTACTGCCTTTCTCTTTTCTAAGCAACATTTTCAAAATAATAGCAAGTCTTCCTCTCTGGCCATATTTAAGACCAGTTAAAGTTATAGTTAAAGTCTGGCCATACTTTTATGGCCAGTCAAAGTTAACATATTGTTAAAATTGTGGGTTTCAGAATGAAATTTCTCCAAACTCCAATTTGAATTTCTAGATCAGTTATAGGTGAAGGTTAACAATGCCAAAGTGAAATTATCAGCTTAGGCCCAGCCTGGCTTCTAAGTACCTTGTAGGCCAGGCCTCCCATGAGAACTCTCCCACTGGAGAAGCTGCATCTCGTGGAGGAGTAGAGAGGCTCGGAAAACACTAAGGTACAGATGGGAGGAAACTGTTGACTCCTATATGTGAAAATGAATTATATAGGCTCTAATTTTGAAGAACTATATCAAAAACTTTTAAGACATGAAATGTTTTTGATATTCATAACACATATTTAGAATGGATTGATTAAAATGCTGAAGAACATTTGAGTCTTATAAAGATGAGCAATTTGGGTTTCAGACAAATCAAGCTGGGAGACAAGCAGAATACACACAATGCCTTGCATAACGGATCCACATTGAGGACCAGGATCTGGCTTTTTAGATTGCCCGGACCACATGCAACCACTCTTAAGAGATGAGGCAATCAGTAGACACCAACCCCAAGATGACTGGGCTGCAGAATGATCAGACATAGACTTTGAAGCAGCTATTACAACACTGTTCCATAAGGTGAGGGAAAACCCTCTTAAAGCAAATGTAAAAATACAAGTTTCAGCAAAGAAATAGAAGCTATTTTTTAATAAAAAATTTAGAAATGGAAGACCACTCAGCTTAGTTCATCCTTTTGTGAAATCTGCCCTGCAGAGCTTCAGGCCCAGCCCAACCGCTACCTCATCTTCCACTCCTTCTCTTCTGTTGTGATGGAATCCCGATGGCAGGTGCTCTTTGTGTCCCAAAGAGCTCTGATATACCCCATAACTCCTGTCTATTGTAAAGATAACTTGCTTTACTCCTTCTACTACCTACCTCCTCTGTACAGCTCATTGCACCTGCACATGCACCAACTAAACCAACTTTCTATACGTGAGGCAATGTGGGGCAGTGTAGAGTTCCCCAAATGAAGAGTTCTGATATCAAATAAATTTGGGAAGTGCTGCATGCTTAGCCCTTTCTTAGACATTCACAATGCTTGTCATATACTAAATGTTTTATGATGTCTTGGTAGTTACCCAATTTTATCCGAACCCAGAATCTTTTTTTCAAGGAGAATTTATCCGTTTGGAAAATATTCTTAAGGTGGACATGCAAAACACTTGGCTGATTCTGAGAGCCTGAAATAAAACCACAACTCTGCCTTATGCTTTCCATGTGATCTTGTGTAAGCCATTTAACTTTTTTGAGCCTTGGTTTCCTCATCTGAAATATGGATATAACATCTTCAACCAGCTGTTTTTAAGATTAAATGGGATGTCTTCTGTACCTAAGAATGAGTTAGCACTGAAGAAACATTCTCTTCTCAAGAGCTTCATCCCAGAAAAACAGGCCCAGATCCAAATTATTATTTTATTTTCTTAATGTCCAGAGTGTCAAGAAAACCAAATAACAAATACATGAAATAAATAAATGCTATTGCTTATTTTCTCACAATTTTATGAAGAGGTTGAAATCACCTTACTTATACCTCTCTGAGGCAGGTTCTGAGCTCAGGCCCTCATCTCCATGGGCCCTGCTGACTCTCTGGCCTCACTGTCGACCTTTTCTGTTTCCTGCTCCCAGATATCCACTTCTGGGAGAATATTGAAGCTGTATCCATTCCTGGCCCCCATCCTATGGGACAAACTGGCATCCTTCCATTTCCTTTCTTGTTATATTTTCAAGAGAAAAACTTTATATGTGATCTCTCAAAAGATGAGAGAAAGCAGAGGCAACTCTTTACAGATTTCTGAAGAAGGTAAATCTTCTCATTGTTTCCATACAATGCCTTTTTATCTTTCTCTTTCTCAACTCTTAGCGCTTACCACTTTCTTGTCTGTCATTCCAAATGCCTCTGCCTCTTGTACTATTCTCTGACTCTTCTGGTCTTCCACCATGGTAGTTCATCAGGCAAGCTGTCTCCCTAAATTCTCTTCAAAAATGTCCTGTCCTCCTCTCACTGTCCACCTTCCCCACATTTCCATTCCCTTATAGCGAGAAGGACCAACTGAAAAATAACTCATCCTTTTGGGTGAATAACTAGTAGTCACTGTCTGCCCTGGTCACTTGCCAATAAACTGTAGAATTTTTAGCACTAAAAGCCAGCTTAAAGGCTGTGGTGCTGACTCTTAGTGCTCTCCTGTATCTTACTCTCCACTTCTTCCTGACAATAAACAAGAAGTCACAGCTTAGAAATTTGGTACTTTGCCTGTTTTCACAATTTCTAACTCCTGCAACTATTATTTGTTTTACATACCTGTATTAGGTAGGTTTGTCTTATATCACTTATTAACTTATTAAAAGCACATTGTATTTTCTTTCATGTACACATATATCAAATGCATATTGTAAAGCCAAGCAGTGGCCACTCAAATCCTGATGGCATTGATTATGCAAATCCCAAAATATTCCTGATAAATGAATTATTTTCAGAATGGGATGTAGTTACTTCTCATCACTATTGCAACCACAATGTATATGTCAAATTATTTTTAATGAGGAGGAGTGGAGTTTAATTTTAAAACATGTGTATTGGCTTTTCCATTTAACCCTCTAGGAAAATAACCTTCAGAAGTTCCAATGCAGAACAGGTAACAAATTAAATTATTCTGTTTATGAATATTAGTGCATATATTTTGTCAAACTTTAAGTTTTCATTTTATGTTATTAAGGATCAAAGAAGAGAAAAACTGTGATAAATAATGAACTGAGTCTACCATAATGTAGCTGTAAACAAAAGCCTTTCTCATCTTTCTTCTTTTTGCTTCACAGTAAGAAAAGAATTAAAAGATCTAGGAAAAAGATAAGTAGAGACTGATTACAATCCTTTCTGCCAACAAGATTATGGTTGTTCCATCCACTAATGATATCTCAAGTATGGAGCATAAAAGATAATCAAAGGACTGTAGTTGTAATTAGCAAAGATTTAATGTGTAAGAAATTATTTAAATTTTTTTACAATATGCATTTACAATTATAATAGCCATGCAGCATCACGGAAATGCTTCCTACACAATATAAAATGCTAAATATAAAATTGTGTCTGTGCTGTGGTCACAACTATGCACAAATTATGGATGCATTTGTATAAAGAGCTAAGAAAGCATATAGGAAAATGAAAAGATCTGGTTTGTTATGTGAGTAGAATGGTGGATAAATGTTTAATTTTTAATTTCTAGTGTTCTTTTTATAGCTGAAGTTGGGGAGTGATCTAACATATGTTTGCCTTTATTATAATTGATTACTAGCAAATTCTGATTATCAGTCATGGTTCCCATTTCTTTACATGACAACTTGGAGTTAGGGGAGTGCAGGGCAGAACCCTCACAGCAGCGGAAAGAATCTTGCCATTAACAGTAGCTCAGAAATAAGTTAGTGTTCCCACACTGTGTATTTTCACTTGATGAGAGTTTAGCCTGTAACAATTAATAATAAACCTGCAACACTGCAATTCTGCATTAGGGCTTCTCAGATCTTAATGTGTACATGAATCACCAGGAGGTCTTGTCCAAATGCAGATTCTGATTCAACAGGTCTGAGAATGTAGCCTGAGATTTTACATTTCTAACAGTCTTGGGTGAAACTGATGCTGCTGGCCCACAGACCACCCTCTGAGGAGCAAGGTTCTGCATCATATAAAATCCACCTTTTTTTCTGTCTCAAATACAGAAGTGGAAAATGACCCACTTGAGACCAAGCTTTTCCAGTTTCTAAATAATCCTAGAATGTCCACCTAAGGGAAACTGAGGCCTAGTAACAGGAAGTACCTATCCTGCATCAAAGAGATAGGGTCGGAGTCCAGGCTAGTATCACAGGTGCCAGTTCCAGACTCTAACCCCCTACACCCACCACCTGCAACTGATGTAAAAAGAAAGTTAAAGAATGGCTTACCCTTCACATTTTGCTGATACTGGCTCCAAAATAGACTCATTTGCTGGGATGGTCCTGGAGTCAATAGGAAACAGTCCTCCAATAACAAGGGAATGGTTTTCGGCATCTACATACCCATTCAAATCAAACTTGCCCAGCAACCGGCAGGTCTGTTCTTCTTCTTTCTCTTCTTTGGCTTCAGAGCCCAATTCAGCCCATAAAAATGCAAGAAATTCTAGAACCAAGCATTTCCTCTGGCGGCCATTTTAATAAGGTGAGTTTGCGGGAAGTGACCAGTGTTGAAATTATACAAGTTTTAATGAGGCACCTTGATAGAGCTTTACAGTGACTGTGCCTCATCCCGGGGGACTCCGTTTGCTGCTATTTGCTACATAATTGTCATGTCTCAATCAATCAGAGAGCCTCACACTCGCTTGCAATGTATGGATCTGGACTAGGAGCTAAGCAATCCTTTTGAAAAGAGACTCATAAAAGCCTCTTTTATACGTAGAAATAATATATAATAATATAATAGTAGGTTTTGCATTTAAAAGAGTCATTTCATTTTCTAGAAATTGTTCCTTTCTTGTTTAACATA
The DNA here is from genome assembly GCF_028885625.2 of Pongo pygmaeus. NCBI lineage: Eukaryota > Metazoa > Chordata > Mammalia > Primates > Hominidae > Pongo > Pongo pygmaeus. The sequence continues at coordinate 164,947,968 of NC_085930.1, read as the reverse complement.
TGTCAGCTTCAATCATTCTCACTTCGGCCTCTCTTGTGGGAGCTTCTCTTGCCCCAAAGGTGAGGAAGGGCATCCTGCTTCATCACAGAGTATAAAAAAGGTGACATCAGGCCAATCGCTCTCCTTCAGAGTATAGAAAAAGTTGAGTGGAAAACCATGAGATTTGGAATGGAATACATCATTTTTTGTCTGTGTTCTGCCACTTTCATTAGTGTGGTGGTGGGAAACTTACTTAATTTCTGTGCCTCCCTTCCTGCCTCTGTGACTAGGGGATAACAAACTACCTTAGAAACTTTTGTAACGACCATAAGAGGTCAATGAACATTTTTTTGTATGCATCATTTTCTTTAACCTACACTTTAAGGCAAAGTGTTGCCCTCAGCTCACATCGCTGCGTGTGTCACTGGTGAGGCTCATGTCCCTGGGTTTCTCCCTGAGAGCTCCCTCTCCTCCCTTTCTTGCCAGGCCTCTCCTAGAGGTGTCCCCCAATCTTTCTCCAGGTCAACTCAGCATGGATTTCCGGTCCCTTGTCTTGCTCTTTGCCCCTCTCAAACATTTCTCCTCAGAGTATAAATTCACAGAAATATTTTCAGAACACAATCCACCAATATATGAAAAATCTGTATACCCTTTGATCATGTGATTTTACCTCAAAGTATTTATCTCAAGGAAGCAACGGAGATCCACACAAACATGATGTATAAGGATATCGACTACAGTTTGATTTATAATGGTAAAAAGGCAGCAAATTCAATGTACACAATGGGGAATTTTTAAATCAATTATGATTTATTCACGTGATGTAATGCAAAGGAGCCATTTAAATCATATTTTGGACAAATGTTTATGCATTAGGGAAAAGTTCACAATATGCTTTAAGTGAGGATAACCAATTTTAAAAGCAACAAACAAAATGGCATTCTACATTTCTAAAATGTAGCAATATTTTATAGCTGTCTTTCACCTATATGTTTCCATTAAAAGAACTAAAAGAAACCACTGCAAACCAGATGTCAAAAGAAAGGAAAAAAATTACCTTTCCCACTACCTTAACAAACCAATCATTTTCGTTTCTATGTTCGTTTCCAGTTCAAAATGACAGTCATGCAGTGCTTTTTAGTGCTATATTATGTGATTTTAATTTTTCATCTTTACACTTTTCTACATTCCCCATCTGTTCTACAACACAATTATACTCCCCACTTATTCACCATCCTGATACTATTAATATTACCAGTCAGCTGGGACCTACCTCCCCTTCCACAGGAAGGTCATCTCCTTCACCTCATCCCCACTGAAGGATTTCCTATTTGTTGTCTAAGTGTAATCTCCACCTGACCTGAGAAATCCCAAAAAAGGGTCTCCCATTACTACTTATTGGTGAAATCCTAGGCCTGTGCCTCAGTCTTCCCATAGCCATCTGCCTTTACAAGTGAGCTAGCAGATGACATAGCCCTGGGCCCTGACTGAGTGACATCACAGTCTGTCAAGTGTCTCACGAGTCTCAGTTTTCTAAAGTGTGGATGCTCCACAGGTTCCACCCTCAGGCTTTCAAAATGATGCTGACAAGTCTTAAAGGAAAGACTGATTCCCAGGGGAATCTCTTCAGAGTTTGGTTTCATCCGAATAAAAGGACACTCTGGGTGATAGACTACACCTCCTTAACAGCCTGAGAATCCCTCTCTCGAGCTGTAAGGGTTTAGTCCATGGCTTTTCTCAGACCTATTTGGAACTATTCCTCCCTCATTTGTTATCTCTCTTTCTTACCAGAAGGCAGCTGTTTCTGAGCAATTCTCTCTTGTTGTCAAGGGCTACCCTTGCACAAAGGTATGTTTATCACCAAAGCTGATTTGTCTTAATCCTCTAGTAAAAAAAAACTGTGCTCAAGCCTATAAAAAAATCATTAAAATAGATGATTTTATGTTATATTAATAAGAACAAAAAGCTAGCATTTTTACTGAGTTTTACATTTTACAAATTGTTTTCACATACTTTATTATTCCTGTAGGTCAGGAACTAAATTCAGTGTTGATGAGGTTTCTGATTTGGGCAGCAGCATCTGGTGTCCAGTGCTTTTGTAATTCCTGGGATGATAGTATATTTTACCGGGGCCATGGTGATTACGTCTTCCAAATGTAGTAGGACTCATCAGAGATGAGACAAAGCATAGGAAAAATAACATCCATGCTCTTAGGCAGAAGGTCTTTATTGCATGCACGGTGATGGATAATTCACACCTCATAACACTCTATGTGGCTGGTTTTTTTTGTTCACTTTACGAGTGAAGAATCATGAGCTCACAGATCCAGCGTATGTTAAAGTGCAGACACCAAAGCTCATATCCTTTCAGAGGCCTAGGGGTAGAGAGAAAGGACATGGACTAAGTCCAGGAGCAAGAATTGGAGGTGTGGCTTTTTCACTGTGTGATCCTCTCTCCCTCTGTTTGACCTCAGGCCCCTCATCACCAAATAGGGAGCTTCAGACTAAACAGCTTTTTTTTCTTAAGGGTCCTAACAGAGTCAGCAATGTTACGGTTCTGAGTGAGCCATTCCAAGGCTCAAATTCAATGATAGCTTAATAGTGTGCTGCCAGAGCAAGCAGTAGCAAGTTGTTTCGTTGACTATCTGGGTGAAATTGTTTTCTCAAGAATACTTTGAACCTAATTACCATTTTCACACGACTCTGACTTCAAGGACCCCTGATCAAGGCAAAAAACACCAGACGAATGTCGGTGCAAAAGGCCGTGGGTGTTTAATCCCATGTGTCCACACCAAGACTCCTAGGCCTGAGACTACGAGCTGTATGTTTTTACCTCACTCCCCTAGACGTGTTTGATCCTTGTGGTTCTCCAAGGACCCTGGTGAAAGTTAGGCTTCCTTCCAGGGACAACAACACATTCTGTCCAGACTTGTCTTCACCTTCAAGCAAAAGAAAACACCTGAGCTCCTAAAGACTCTGGACCCATGTTATTAACGAAGGCTGAGACTATTTAAAGGCTGTTATACGGTTTCCAGGAAAAGCTCAAGCCCCAAATCTACTGCAGATAAACACTGCTGAGTGCTTCTGAGAAACTGGGGCATTACAGCCATCCCAGTGCACTTACAGCTGGGTCACAGTCATTCGGTCAGGCACAGTTTGTCAGATGTCATTTGACTTTTGTATTTCTCTATGTTACTTGGAATCCTAGGTAATGCTCATGCCATACCAGCAGATGAATAAACACACTAGTCTACTTTGTTTTATTTCCTATGCAGAGCCATCCTACCCAGTCAAGAAGTGAACATAACACCTAGTTACACGTATTTAAATTGCTGTTTTTTCTTGGCAAAATGTATATTACAGCTGACCTTTAAACGACATGGGTTTGAACTGCATGGATCCACTTTCACATGGATTTTCTTCTGCCTCTGTCACCCCCAAGACAGCAAGACCTCCTCTTCCTCCTCCTCCTCAGCCTACTCAGTGTGACAATGACAAGGATGAAGAACTTTGTAATGATTCACTTCAACTTAATACATAGTAAATATATTTTCTCTTCCTTATGATTTTCTTAATAACATTTTCTTTTCTCTAGCTTACTTTATTGTAAGAATACACTATCTAATATGTATACTAAATATGTGTTCATTGACTGTTCATGTTATCGGTTAGGCTTCCAATCAACAGTAGGCTATTAGTAGTTAAGTTTTGGGGGAGTCAAAAGTTATACACAAATTCCCAACTGCACAGGGGAGGGAGTCAACACCCCAACCCCCATGTTGTTCAAGAGTCAACTGTGGTTTTTTAGATGTATGTCTCCAACAGTTAAAAAATGTTTACCTATAATATGAATTTTGTGACATTATGACATTATGGCTTGCCTGTATCTTTATTGTAAGAAGAAAAAAAGACTAAAAATAAATCAGCTTTCATAAGTGCGTTGTTATTATGATATTCAAGTTATTAATGAGAGGCCTTGGGGTTCTCGTTAAAGCCTACTAAAAAGTGGGATTTTGGATTTTTTAACACATCAATAGTAATCACTTGTTACAGAAGAGGCCCTGTGTGTCTAAACAGAGAAAGCCCTCAATTATAGCAAAGGAGAAAGACACTCAGACACTGCAGGCATAAAAATCTTTAAACAGCTGCCTTGATGAATTGAGAAAGCTGCAGGTTACTACCTTGTCTGCTGCATCTATTTTCAGGAAAACAATTTGACAGCCTGATTAATCTCCTACCTCAATATCAGCTGACTCAAAAACAGCAACTCTTACCACACAGAACTTAGAGCATCCTCTTTCTCCTTGGAAGCATCGCATGTTATGGAGCTATAGTGTGCTGCGGCTGCAACAAAAATCGTGAAGATGGTAAGCAACTGACTAAAGGTGGAAAACTGTTATAATCACAGCCTTGTAGAGAATAAACATCTATTTTTAAAAAAATTTGAAATAAAGAAAACTGACCAGCTGTAATTATCACTTAAAAAATTAAGCATGCCTGCCTGCCTCCAATCTTCCCTTTTAATCTATTCCAACACTGAAAGAAAGTGACCACATCAATCTCAGACCACTTTTTACATTTTTTACAGTTTATTGAGATATAATTTACATACCACACACCAGACCCATTTAGGATGTGCAATTCAATATTGTTTTAGTATATTTACAGAGTTATGCAATCATCGCTTCAATCTAATTTTAGAACACTTTCATCATCATGAAAAGGAAAATTATGTCCCATTCATCCCTCACTCCAAGCCTTAGGAAACCACTTACTCTACTTTCTGTCTTGGTAGTTTTGTCCATTCTGGACATTTTATTTAAATGGAATTACACAATATATGGGAGTTTTGTGTCTGGTTTATTGATACAGCATAATAGTTTGAAGTTTATTCATGTTGTAGTATATATTAGTACTTCATTTTAAAAAATCTTTATTGAGATATAATTTATACACCATAAAATTTACCCAATTGAAAAGTACAATTTAATGGGTTTTAGTACACTTAAAGAGTTGCAACTATCACCATGGACTAATTTTGGAATATAGAATCATTTCCCTTTCTGTCCACTACCACCCCCAGCCCTAGATAACCACTAATCTACTTTTATGTTGGTAAAGATTTCCTATTCTGGACATTTATATAAATGGAATTATAAAATATGTGGTCATTATTACTGGCTTATCTCATTTAACATGGCATTTTCAAAGTTTGTTCATGTCTTAGTACGTATCGGTACCTTCTTCCTTTTTATTGATTTCTTTTTATTGCCAAATAATATTCCATTGTATGGATACACGAGATTTTATTTATCCATTTATCTGTTAATGAAGATTTGGATTGTTTACACTCTTTGGCTGTTATGAACAATGCTGCTATGAACATTCTTATACATGTATTTGTGTAAACATATGTTTTCAACATTTTGATTTTCATATAAACATATATTCTCTCACATTCAGGAGTAAAATTGGTAAGTCACATGGTAACTCTATGTTTAACATTTTGAGAAACTGCCAAACTGTTTCCTAAAGTGGCTCCACTATTTTACATTCCCATTACTAACGTATGAGGGTTCCAATTTCTCTACATCCTTACCACCACTTGTTATTCTCCTGTTTTATTATAACCCTTCTAGTGCTTATAAAGTGGTATCTCATTGTGGTCCTGATTGGCACCTCCCTTACAGCTAATGACTCAGAGAAAGCTATATGCTTTCTGATTTTTTTTTTTTTTTGAGACGGAGTCTAGGTTTGTTGCCAGGCTGGAGTGCAGTAACACAATCTCAGCTCACTGCAACCTCCGCCTCCTGGGTTCAAGCGATTCTCCTGCCTCAGCCTCCTGAGTAGCTGGGATTACAGGCATGTGCCACCACACCCAGCTAATTTTTTTTTTTTTTTTTTTTTTTTTTTTTTAGTAGAGACAGGGTTTCACTATGTTACCCAGGATGGTCTCGATCTCCTGATCTCGTGATCCGCCCACCTCGGCCTCCCAAAGTGCTGGGATTACAGGCGTGAGCCACTGCACCCGGCCGCTATATGCCTTCTTCTACATGTTTTCAAATTTTAATTCTCACATCTAGGATTATGATCTATTTTGACTTAATTTTTGTGTGTGATATAAGGTAAAGCCTAAGTTCTTTTTTCCCTTTTTTTCCTTTTCTTATAAATAACCAACTGTCTCTGCACCATTGGTAGGAAAAACTATTCTTTTCAACATTGAATTGAATTATTGTGGCATCCCTGACAAAAATAAATTGACTGCCAATGTAAGGATTTATAATCTCAATTCTATTCCACCGCTCTATATGTCTATCCTTTTGCCAGTGTTGTGCTGCCTTCATTACTGTAGTTTTGTTGTGATTTTTGAAATAGGAAATGTAAGTCCTCCAATTTTATTCTTTTTCAAAAGTGTTTAAACAATTCCAGGTCTTTTCCATTTCCATGTGCATTTCAGAATCAGCTTGTCAATTTCTGGAAATCCTCAGCCAGCTTAGGAGTCTGACAGAGATTGTGTTGAATCTGTAGATCAATTTTGGAAGTGTTGCCATCTTAATATTAAGTTTACGTATCAGAAGACTCAGATCATTTGCAAGGGCTCTTCATCTGCCTTAGATCAAATCCACCCACAACAGGTCTTACAAGGTCCATCTTGATCCAGCCCCTAGTTAAGTAACCAGTTGCCTCTTTGGCAGCACCCCCTCCCATTGCCACCACAAAATACACTATCCGCCATAAACCTGCCTTTGGTTCTTTAAATATGTAATGCTCTCTTTTATCTCCAGGTCTGTCCTCACTCCCATACACTGCACATTCTCTGTGTCAGGGGCTTTCTCCCTTGTGCCCCATCCCTGATTCACTTCTTTTCCTTCATGTCTCAGGTTCCTTTTCACTTTCTCTGAGACTCACATCCTGAGATATGCAGCTCCCCATGGTCTACATGACTTGCCTGCCTTTGTTCTTTCATGGTGGACTTTAGTTTATTTGATGGAAAACATTGTTCAAGACTTCAAATTGGTTGAAATGTCTTGATTGAAATGAACATCACTAGTCCCTGTTTTAGGCAGTATTAGAAATTTGGGCAGTTTTACAACTATTCTTGTGTCTTTAAACATTTTTATAACCTTTACAAAATGTTCAGGATTTGGAGAAAATATTTTCCTTCCTTTTTTTCTAGTATTTTCCTCCAATCGGTTGTACCTGTTCATACCTGTTGGACCTGTTTATAATGGTTGATGCAGTTTGAATAATGGCCCCTCAAGGTGTCCATGTCTTCATCTCTGAAACCTGGGAATATGTTATATTCTGTGGCAAAAAGAAAATCTACAGATGTAATTAAATTAAAGACTTTAAAATGAGAAGATTAACCGGGATTATCCAAGTGGGCTCAAAGACGAAATCACAAGTGTCCTTATAGAAGGGAAACAGAGAGAGATACTACAGAGAAGAGAAGAAAATGTGAGGAAAGCAGAGTCTGGGAAGTTGGCAGCCTCTCCAAACTGGAAAAGGCACGTAGTTGGATTCTCCCCTCATAGCCTCCATAGGGAACTAGTTTTACTGACATCTTGACTTTAGCCCAATGAAACTGATTTCAGAAACTGATCTCCAGAGCTGTAAAAGAATAAATTTGTGTTGCTTTAAGCCAATAAATTTGTGGTAATCTGTTATAGCAGCTAAAGGTAATACAATAGTAATGAGTTGTAAATAACCTAACATCCAACAAAAGGGGCTAGTTGGAATCAACTTGGATATACAATAACATGCCAGTAGGAAACAACCTATATGCCCACAGGAAGAAACTGGTTATATAGATTCTGATAAGTTTCAGACGAATAGGTGTGGTTTGGTTTTCTTCATCACCCAGGCTGGAGTGCAGTGCCGCAACCTAGGCTCACTGCAACCTCCATCTCTCGGGTTCAAGTGATTCTCGTGCCTCAGCCTCCTGAGTAGCTGGAATTACAGGCATGTGCCACCACGCCCAACTAATTTTTGTATTTTTATTAGAGACAGGGTTTCACCATGTTGGCCAGGCTGGTCTCGAACTCTTGACCTCAAGCGATCCTCCTGGCTTGGCCTCCCAAGCTGGGATTACAGGCATGAGCCACCGCACCCGGCCAACAGTACCTACTTCTAAAAACAAATGGACTAATATAAAAAAAATTGTGCACCTTAAATATATACAATTAAAAACAAAACAAAACAAAAAACAAATGGACCTTCGTGACCCTTAGGCACTTAATGAATTCTGCCCAGTGCAACACTGCCATCCAGTGTCAGGCATCACAGCAATGAACTCAGCAAGAAATTTCCTTGAGCTTTGAGCAGCTGTCACTCAGAAAGTTCTTGCCACATTTTCCTCTTCGCTGGAAATCCCCAGTGGAGTAGGGGAGCTACTGGTGATTCTCTTTATCTTTGATTCTTAGAGATAGATGGGGATCTGGGATATCTGTACCTCCCATGGGCAGGTCACTAAATAGAAAAGTCATCTAAGTCACTAAGGAGCTTTGTGACCTTGATCATATTGCTAAACTTTTCTGAGCTCCAGCTTCTTCATGTGTAAAGTATAAATAATAGTGAAGTATGTTTACTGCACATGGCTTTTGTAAGGGTTGCTGAACAATGAGACACTTATACTGTGGCATATAAGATACTTTTATTCTAATAGTACTGTTATCATTGCTAGTAATGTAATTGTTAATTGGTATATTTTGAACTTACAGTTGGAGATGCTGATGTGGATAAATAATCTAAGCACATGGAAAGCTATGTTTATGGTTTTATGAACCACCACATATCATTCCCTTAAAATCCAAGATGTGTAACTCAACATTTTATTGCAGATTGCCTCATTTTCCAATTATTTTACTTAGTTTTACTGATTCTCACCATCTAAATGATCATTTCTAGGCAAGAACTTTGTCTTACAGCACATAAATATAGTAGTAGAGGTTATTATATAGTATTTATAGTACATACAAAAGCTGTAAAAATGGGAACCAGTGATTAGAAATACTCATTTTCAACCAATTTACAAGATGGAAATGTTCTCAAAAACATTGTGGAACAAATAGTACAGGAGAAGCTGGATGCATATAAATTAGAAATTAAGAAATCATACTATCCACTCAGGCTCTTAAAAACTCCAGATCCTTTCCTTGTATTTTCTTATTGTTCCTTTCATTGCTTAAGTTTCTTTTATTGATCTTTCTCCTTTATTATTACAAAAACAATGAAGCCTTTGGCTCACTGAAGATGAAATAAACAAATAAAAAGAATAGCATAAAGAATACTGATTGTCCTATCCACTTACAGCCTCTCAGATCTTTTTTTAAGGCATTAAGAAAACCAGGTTGGGTGCGATGGGTGGCTCACACCTTGAACCCAGCAGGCAGAGGTTGCATGAGCTGAGATCATGCCATTGCACTCCAGCATGGGCAACAGAGTGAAACGCTGTCTCAAAAAAAAAAAGGTAGGTTACTGCTCAACTTGCCAGAAGTGACTTACAATATTTGTGTTAAACACTGTTATGATGTGGCAGAATGAGAATTTGTAATAATTCCAAAGTGCACTAAATGCAACTTTATTTTCTACAATTGTCCCCATCTTGCTCCAGCTGGCTCTGACTACAGTCCTGCTGATGGTCATCAAGGTACAGTTGAAATGGTGTTGGGGAGTGTATTCGTCTGTTTTCACACTGCTATAAATACTTGAGACTGGGTAATTTATAAAGTAAAGGGGCTTAATGGACTCACAGTTCCACATGGCTGTGGAGGCCTCAGGAAACTTATTAACACAACCATGGGGGAATGCTAAGGGGAAGCAAGCACCTTCTTCACAAGATGGCAGAAGAGAGAAGAACAGGGGAAACTGCCACTTATAAAACCATCAGATCTCATGAGAGCTCCTACTCACTATCATGAGAACAGCATACGGGCCCCCATGATCCAATCACCTACCTCCCTTGACACGTGGGGATTACAGTTGGAGATGAGATTTGAGTGGGAACACAGAGCCAAACCATATCAAGGAGGAACACTTGATTCTGCTGAAGAAGGGTAACAGCATCTCTTTCTAAATACTGTCTTCAGATAAAGACTCAATGTAATTCAGATTTATACACTTCATAACAGTGGTTTCTCTCCTTCTAAGGAACTTCCCAGTCCAATTCTCCCTTCCTCTGAGTCCCATGGAAAGCTTATTACAATGTGGGGAAGAGCCTCTGGTCCATGTGCCACATTCTGTGTCCTTGCCAGCCTCAATTCATTTGGTCATTGTCACAGCTACCATGTTGATAGACATTGACAAGATTGTAGATATCTAGACTATACTTTCAGGGATCATTTCTATAGTTTGTTACTAGAGAAGTTTCTCTGAATGTGTAGAGCACCGAAGACAAGGATCCCCTCTCTCGCCACTCCTATTCACTCATAAGTGAGAGTTGAACAATGAGAACACATGGACACAAGGAGGGGAACATCACACACCAGGGCCTGTTAGGGGGTAGGGGGCTGGGGGAGGGATAGCATTAGGAGAAACACCTAATGTAAATGACAAGTTGATGGGTGCAGCAAACCAACATGGCACATGTATACCTATGTAACAAACCACACGTGCACATGTGCCCCAGAACTTACAGTATAATAAGTTAAAATTAAAATGATAAAAAAGTAAAATAATAGAAACCCCCCCCAAAAAAAAGATTGTAGATCTCTAGTCATGACTTCATGTACAAGGCCCCTTCACTCTGTGACCTTTTTCCATGACTGCCGGCTTCTTCTAGCCTACCAGTCCTCTCAGTTCACATGTTCCTTTCGAATCACACACAGCCTTCAAGTACTTGTGAGTCTCCACTGCACCATGGTTCAGGCCATGGGGAATAGGGGAACTAGTTTAGGCCCAACTATGGAAACACCTCTCTCCAACATCACTTCTGAACCGAGCCCGTAGGATGGCACCATGTTCAATAAGGTACCACAAAAAACCTAAGGCTTCCCTCAGCTTGTTGCAATCTCTCCAGCGTGGAGAGTCTCTGACAGCCCCAAACCTGTTTGGATGTTTAACCACACTTGCCACATGCTCAACCCTAAGGACATGGAGAACTAGGAAATTCTTACCTGGCGCTCTTCTCTTTCTCAACTTCCCCCCTTTTCCCAGCACCAGGACTTTCTGTTCACTTTCCCTTTCCTTCTGTAAGCAACTTTCCTATGTAATAGCCTCTTTCTTACCAACTCCATGGGTGTCTTTGCTCCATGTAGATATCTTTTCCCTTCCTTAACTCTAAAACCTTCATAATCTGGCCCTTATGCTAGAAGGACTACAGAAGTTTTTTTGTTTTTAATTACCAAGGGGAAAATATATTAGTAATTATTTCAAGAATATCAGTTTCTAATAATAGCAGTAATTAAGTGTTAGGCTCTGTCTCTAGGGTTTGAAGCATGGCTCTACCACTCACTAACTGTCCAGCCTTAGATATGTCATTTAACTGTTCTACACTTGAGTATCCTCTTATGTGAAAAAAAAAAATAGATAACACTGAGCTTGTTATGACGTTTAAATAAGATAAAGCAGGTGTAGCACTCGACATAGTTGCTAGTATACAATGAAATGCCTAGCTAACATTAGAAATTAGTGGTGTTTCTTTGTCCCTTAGCTACTAAGGTAGTCATTCATTTAAGTTATTGAATTTCATGTGCAAAATAGAACACTAAACAAAGAAAGGATGCTCATTATTTTATTTTCTTGCAAAACCACAAAATTCTGCCTCCAGCTTTTTAGATCCCTTGCAGAAGATCATTGCTGAGATGCCTAACACTGGATGGCAATGTTGCACTGGGCAGGTTTCATTAAGACCCTGGAGAGTGGATTCTTCCTTTCTGAAAAAGGGCATAGTTAAATCCACTTAATCAAATGTTAGGTGAAAATTTAGGGTCTGTCACGTACACACATATACACAATCTCTCCCTTTTTTTTTGAAATTGAATATCACTCTGTTGCCCAGGCTGAAGTGCAGTGGCACAATCTTGGCTCATTGCAGCCTCTGCCTCCCAGGTTCAAGCAATTCTCCTGCCTCAGCCTCCCAAGTAGATGAGATTACAGGTGCAAGCCACCATACCTGGCTAATTTTTGTATTTTTAGCAGAGGCAGGGTTTTGCTAGGTTGGCCAGGCTGATCTTGAACTCCTGACCTCAGGTGATCCACCCACCTCGGCCTCCCAAAATGCTGGGATTGTAGGCATGAGCCACCGCACTTGGCCCACAATCTCTTCAAATCAACCAGAAAATATATCTAAAAAGCTATTTTCACATTTTAAATGGTCTATTTAATACTAAATGTCTTATTAACATTGAAAATGTCTCTTTTAATACTTCAGAAAGTGCCATTGTCAGTACGTAGTTTTCTATATACAACTGTCAAGTGTTTAGTAACAGCTGATTACTGTGGCTTAATAGTCACTTCTGAATGAATCAGAAGCACTTTGAAACCTGGTTAAAGTAATTTATCTGGTTGTTCAAACACAGTTCAGCAAAACAAGCTAAAACATTTACCTGGCTTATAGTCCTGCCCTCTCAATAAATGCTTGCTGAAAAACAAAATGCTATCACACAACTATACCTTGAAACAACTTAACTCTTTAGAAACTACCATTATGGAGAGATTTTGGTCATAAAAGAAATTTTATTAAATTTAGTGAGATACATATAGGAATTAAAATTGTGCTGCAATATTCCTTTCTTCATTGGTTCATTCATTTAAACTACCGTTGAGAGAGAGATTCAAAATAAGCCGGATTTGCAACTCCAATGACCCACACCAGAATGCAAAAATTTCCCTTTTCCTCTCAGAGCTTGTCAGTCTAAATAATACATATGTGTTTAATTTAACTAAATATCTAAATGATACTTCTAAGATGCTTGGAATATAGTTGCTTTTATGAATATAAGGCACTACCACCCCAGATATTACCAGAGTCTTATTTATAGTGTTAATCTTCACCTTCTACGAAAACAGAGTTTGCAGAGCAAACCTCAGACTAGTCTCTATGCAATTAAGAATGTGTGGAGCTCAAATTAGTGAGACTTCATAGCATTTAGAACCAGAGGCAGAGCTATTCCCCTGGAGGGTCTCTGTCTTCAGAATTAACACTGCCTGTTTTGGTTTTGCAGTCTACATTTGAGGAAGTGGGAACAAAATCCCATCTAATAAGCAAAAGCTTTCTGAAACTTTGGACTCTTTCAAAGCTAAGCAAATGCTTTCAAAGACAGGACTTGAAAAAAAACACTTTGCTGCTCCTCCCTGCCCCCACCCCACCACCCAGTGCTGGGACATAGGGGTACTGTCTCCATGCAGCGAATAAACAAAGGGAAGAATCTAACTGATACTAACTCAAATATGTCCTTTATACTTCATTTTAAATTTCCATAATCAGGGGGAATGTAGACATTCCTTTCTGCAATGTACTTTGGTAATACATTTATTTGGTTTGGTTTGGTGTGGGGGAAGAGTGGCTAGTGCTCCTCTCTGAAGAAATTATGAAATCTCTGTTCTACCCATTTTCTCCCATCCCTTTCCCAAATTTCTAATTTTTCTTTTCCAAATAAGATTTCATTAATTTTTTACTATAGACACAAACATTAGAGCACCCAATATGCATGCCTTGCAGTGACATAAAAAAATAGCAAATAAATAACAAGGAAGGAACAGGAAAAGCAAGGGTGACAAATCAAATCTCTTGATATTTTTTTCAAAGTGATCAGCTGGGCATAAGTGTTGTTTTATGACTCCCTCCCTACTCACCTCTCCTCAACAGCTCCACTTCCCACCCCACAGCTTACCCCTCAGGTTGCAATTGGATAAAAAATTCTAAAGTTTCTTCCATTAGGAGAATGATTGGTGTATGCGTGTGTGTGCGCTAACTTAAAAAAGACCCAAGCAAATATATGTGGATAATCTTCAGATCTAGGGAAGGAATGAAATTCTTCTGGTTAAGTGAATAAGATACGATAAGAATGTTCATTTATTTTAATGGGTAGTATATCCACTTGTCCCTGAAAAACATGCCCAATTCAATACAGGAGGAAGTCATCATTAAAAAGAAGTTGAGCAGTTTTTTAGTATATTATCCTGTTTATCATAATAGATATTCCCTGCCTATCCCAAAAAATAAAATAGAAAATACAAGCAAATAGGGCTGGGCGTAGTGGTTCACACCTGTAATCCCAGCACTTTGGGAGGCTGAGGTAGGCAGATCACAAGGTCAGGAGTTTGACACCAGCCTGGTCAATATGGTAAAACCTCATCTCTACTAAAAATACAAAAATTAGATGGGCGTGGTGGTGCATGCCTGTAGTCCCACCTACTTGGGAGGCTGAGGCAGAAGAATCACTTGAACCCAGGAGGCAGAGGTTGCAGTAAGCCAAGATCACACCACTGGACTCCAGCCTGGGTGACAGAGCGAGATTCTGTCTCAAAAAGAAAAGAAAGAAAAGAAAAGAAAAGAGAAAAAAAGGAAAGGATAGGAAAGGAAAGAAAGGAAAGGAAAGGAAACGAGGAGAAAAGAAAGAAAACACAAGCAAATTTAGGGTGGCTGGCAAGATGGCCAAATAGGAACAGCTCCAGTCTGCGGCTCCCAGCGAGATCAATGCAGAAGGTGGGTGATTTTTGCATTTCCAACTGGGGTACCCAGCTCATCTCATTGGGACTGGTTAGACAGTGGGTGCAGCTCACGGAGGGCAAGCTGAAGCAGGGTGGGGCATCGCCTCACCCAGGAAGTGCAAGGGGTTGGGGAACTCCCTCCTCTAGCCAAGGGAAGCCATGAGGGACTGTGCCCTGAGGAACAGTGCATTCTGGTCCAGATCCTACACTTTTCCCACGGTGTTTGCAACAACCCTCAAACCAGGAGATTCCCTCAGGTGCCTACACCAACAGGGCCCTGGGTTTCAAGCACAAAACTGGGCAGCCATTTAGGCAGACAGCAAGTGAGCTGCAGAAGTTTTTTTCATACCCCCGTTGCACCTGGAATGCCAGGGAGAAAGAACCATTCACTCCCCTGGAAAGGGGACTAAAGCCAGGGAGCTAAGTGGTCTAGCTCAGCAGATCCCACCCCCATAGATCCCAGCAAGCTAAGATCCACTGGCTTGAAATTCTCGCTGCTGGCACAGTATTGTGAAGTCGACCTAGATGGCTGAGCTTGGTGGGGGAAGGGGCGTGCACCATTACTGAGGCTTGAGTAGGCAGTTTTCCCCTCACAGTATAAACAAGGCCACTGGGAAGTTGGAACTGGGCAGAGCCCACCAGAGCTCAGCAAAGCCGCTCTAGCCAGACTGCCTCTCTAGATTCCTCTTCTCTGGGCAGAGCATCTCTGAAAGAAAGTTAGCAGCCCCAGTCAGGAGCTTATAGATAAAACTCCCATCTCCCTGGAACAGAGCACCTGAGGGAAGGGGCAGCTGTGGGTGCAGCTTCAGCAGACTTAAACGTTCCTGCCTGCCGGCACTAAAGAGAGCAGTGGATCAAGTAGCTGCTAAAGGACAGCTCTGCTAAAGGACAGACTGCCTCCTCAAGTGGGTCCCTGACCCCCATGCCTCCTGACTGGGAGACACATCCCAGCAGGGGTCGACACACACCTTATACAGCAGAGCTGCCACTGGCATCTGGTGGGTGCCGCTCTGGGATGAAGCTTCCAGAGGAAGGAGCAGGCAGCAATCTTTGCTCTTCTGCAGCCTCCACTGGTGAGACCCAGGCAAACAGTGTCTGGAGTGGAACCCCAGCAAACTCCAGCAGACCTCCAGCAGAGGGTCCTGACTGTTAGAACGAAAATTAACAAACAGAAAGCAATAGCATCAACATCAACAAAAAAGACATCCACACAAAAACCCCATCCAAAGGTCACCAACATCAAAAACCAAAGGTAGATAAATCTATGAAGATGAGGAAAAACCAGTGCAAAAAGGCTGAAAATTTCAAAAACCAGAATGCCTCTTCTCCTCAAAAAAAATCACAACTCCTTACCAGGAAGGGGACAAAACTGCATGGAGAATGAGTTTGAAGAATTGACAGAAGTGGGCTTCAGAAGATGGGTAATAACAAACTCCTCCAAGCTAAAAGAGCATATTCTAACCCATTGCAAAGAAGCTAAGAACCTTGAAAAAAGGTTAGAGGAATTGCTAACTAGAATAACCAGTTTAGAGAAGAACATAAATGACCTGATGGAGCTGAAAAACACAGCACAAGAACTTTGTGAAGAATACACAAGTATCAATAGTTGAATCAATCAAGTGGAAGAAAGGATATCAAAGATTCAATATCAAATCAATGAAATAAAGCGTGAAGACAAGATTAGAGAAAGAAGGATGAAAAGGAATGAACACAGCTTCCAAGAAATATGGGACGATGTGAAAAGACCAAACCTACGTTTGACTGGTGTACCTGGAAGTGATGGGGAGAATGGAACCAAGCTGGAAAACACACTTCAGGATATTATCCAGGAGAACTTCCTCAACCTAGCAAGACAGGCCAACATTCAAATTCAGGAAATACAGAGAACACCACTAAGATACTCCTTGCAAAGAGGCACTCCAAGACACATAATCATCAGATTCACCAAGGTTGAAATGAAGGAAAAAATGTTAAGGGCAGCCAGAGAGAATGGTTGAGTTACCCACAAAGGGAAGCTCATCAGACTAACAGTAGATTGCTCTGCAGAAACCCTACACACCAGAAGAGAGTGGGGGCCAATACTCAACATTTTAAAGAAAATGTTTTTCAACCCAGAATCTCATATCCAGCCAAACTAATCTTCATATGCGAAGGAGAAATGCAATCCTTTCCAGACAAACAAATGCTGAGGGATTTTGTCACCACCAGGCCTGACTTACAAGAGCTCCTGAAGGAAGCACTAAATATGGAAAGGAAAAGCCAGTACCAGCCACTGCAAAAACAAACCAAAATGTAAGGACCATCGAAACTATGAAGAAACTGCATCAACTAATGGCCAAAATAACCAGCTAGCATCATAATGACAGGATCAAACTCACACGTAACAATAGTGACCTTAAATGTAAACAGGCTAAATGCCCCAATTAAAAGGCACAGAGTGGCAAACTGGATAAAGAGTCAAGACCCATTGGTGTGCTGTATTCAGGAGACCCATCTCACGTGCAAAGACATGCATAAGCTCAAATTAAAGGGATGGTGGAAGATAGATTTACCAAGCAAATGGAAAGCAAAAAAAAAAAAAAAAAAAAAGCAGGGTTTGCAATCCTAGTCTCTGATAAAACAGAATTTAAACCAGCAAAGATTAAATAGACCAAGAAGGGCATTACATAATGGTAAAGGGATCAATGCAACAAGAAGGGCTAACTATCCTAAATATATATGCACCCAATACAGGAACACCTAGATTCATAAAGCAAGTTCTTAGAGACCTACAAAGAGACTTAGTCTCCCACACAATAATAGTGGGAGACTTTAACACCCCTTTGTTAATATTAGATCAAGAAGACAGAAAATTAACAAGTATATTCAGGACTTGAACTCAGCTCTGGACCAAGTAGACCTAAAGGACATCTACCAAACTCTTTACCTCAAATCAACAGAATATACATTCTTCTCACCACCACATAGCACTTATTCTAAAATCAACCATATAATTGGAAGTAAAACACTCCTCAGCAAATGCAAAAGAATGGAAATCATAACAAACAGTCTGTCAGACCACAGTGCCATCAAATTAAAACTCAAGATTAGGAAACTCACTCAAAACTGCACAACTACATGGAAACTGAACAACCTGCTCCTGAATGACCACTGGGTAAATAACAAAATTAAGGTAGAAATAAATACATTATTTGAAACCAGTGAGAACAAAGACACAACGTACCAGAATCTCTGGGACACAGCTAAACCAGTGTTTAGCAGGAAATTTATAGCACTAAATGCCCACAGGAGAAAGCAAGAAAGACCTAAAATCAACACCCTAACATCACAATTAAAAGAACTAGAGAAGCAGGTGCAAACAAATTCAAAAGGTAGCAGAAGACAACAAATAACTAAGATCAGAGCCAAACTGGAGGAGATAGAGACATGAAAACCCTTCAAAAAATCACTGAATCCAGGAGTTGGTTTTTTGAAAAGATTAACAAAATAGATAGACTGCTAGCCACACTAATAAAGAAGAAAAGAGAGAAGAATCAAATAGACACAATAAAAAGGAATAAAGGGGAGATCACCACTAATCCCACAGAAATACAAACTACCATCAGAGAATACTATAAACACCTCTACACAAATAAACTAGAAAACCTAGAAGAAATGGATAAATTCCTGGGCACATACACCCTCCCAAGACTAAACCAAGAAGAAGTCAAAACCCTGAATAAACCAATAACAAGTTCTGAAATTGAGGCAGTAATTAATAGCCTACCAACCAAAAAAATCCCAGGACCAGACAGATTCACAGCCTAATTCTACCAGAGGTACAAAGAGGCGCTGGTACCATTCCTTCCAAAACTATTCCAAACAATAGAAAAAGAGAGACTCCTCCCTAACTCATTTCATGAGGCCAGCAACTCCTGATACCAAAACCTAGCAGAGGCACAACAAAAAAAGAAAATTTCAGGCCAATATCCCTGATGAACATCGATGCAAAAATCCTCCAAAAAATACCAGCAAACCAAATCCAGCTGCACATTAAAAAGCTTATCCACCATGATCAATCGGCTTCATCCCTGGGATGTAAGGTGGGTTCAACACACGCAAATCAATAAATGTAATCCATTACATAAACAGAACCAATAACAAAAATCACGTGATTATCTCAACAGAGGCAGAAAAGGCCTTCAATAAAATTCAAAGCCCTTTCATGCTAAAAACTCTCAATAAACTACATATTGATGGAACATATCTCAAAATAATAAGAACTATTTATGGAAAACCTACAATCAATATCATACTGAATAGTCAAAAGCTGGAAGCATTCCCTTTGAAAACCAGCACAAGACAAGGACGCTCCCTCTCACCACTCCTATTCAATATAGTATTGGAAGTTCTGGCCAGGGCAATCAGGCAAGAGAAAGAAATAAAGGATATTCAAATAGGAAGAGAGGAAGTGAAATTGTCTCTGTTTGCAGATAACATGATCGTATATTTAGAACACCCCATCATCTCAGCCCAAAATCTCCTTAAGCTGATAAGCAACTTCAGCAAAGTCTCAGGATACAAAATCAATGTGCAAAAATCACAAGCATTCCTATACACCAATAATAGACAAACAGCCAAATCATGAGTGAATTCCCATTCACAATTGCTACAAAGAGAATAAAATACCTAGGAATCCAACTTACAAGGGATGTGAAGGATCTCTTCAAGGAGAACTACAAACCACTGCTCAAGGAAATAAAGGAGGACACAAACAAATGGAAGAACATTCCATGTTCATAAATAGGAAGAATCAATATCATGAAAATGGCCATACTGCCCAAAGTAATTTGTAGATTCAATGCTATCCTCATCAAGCTACCATTGACTTTCTTCACAGAATTAGAAAAAAACTACTTTAAATTTCATATGGAAACAAAAAAGAGGCCATATAGCCAAGACAATCCTAAGCCAAAAGAACAAAGCTGGAGGCATCACACTACCTGACTTCAAACTATATTACAAGGCTACAATAACCAAAACAGCATGGTACTGGTACCAAAATAGATATATAAACCAATGTAACAGAACAGAGGCCTCAGATATAATGCCACACATCTACAACCATCTGATCTTCGACAAACCTGACAAAAACAAGCAATGGGAAAACCACTCCCTATTTAATAAATGGTGTTTGGAAAACTGGCTAGCCAGATGCAGAAAACTGAAACTGGACCTCTTCCTTACACCTTATACAAAAATTAACTCAAGATGGATTAAAGAGTTAAACATATGACCTAAAACCATAAAAACCCTAGAAGAAAATTTAGGCAATACCATTCAGGACATAGGCACAGGCAAAGACTTCATGACTAAAACACCAAAAGCAATGGCAACAAAAGCCAAAATTGACTAATGGGGTCTAATTAAACTAAAGAGCTTCTGCACAGCAAAAGAAATTATCATCAGAGTGAACAGGCAACCTACAGAATGGGAGAAAGTTTTTGCCATCTGACAAAGATCCAACATCCAGAATCTACAAGGAACTTAAACAAATGTACAAGAAAAAAGCAGCCCCATCAAAAAGTGGGTGAAGGATATGAACAGATACTTCTCAAAAGAAGACATTTATGCAGCCCGCAAACATATGAAAAAAAGCTCATCATCATTGGTCACTAGAGACATGCAAATCAAAACCACAATGAGATACCATCTCATGCCAGTTAGAATGGTGATCATTAAAAAGTCACGAAACAACAGATGCTGGAGAGGATGTGGAAAAACAGAAATGCCTTTACACTGTTGGTGGGAGTGGAAATTAGTTCAACCATTACGGAAGACACTGTGGCAATTCCTCAAGGATGTAGAACCAGTAATACCATTTGACCCAGCAATCTCATTGCTGGGCATATACCCAAAGGATTATAAATCATTCTACTACAAAGACACATGCACACATATGTTTATTGCAGCACTGTTCACAATAGCAAAGACTTAGAACCAACCCAAATGCTCATCAGTGATAGACCGGATAAAGAAAATGTGGCACATTTACACCATAGAACACTATGCAGCCATAAAAAAGGATGAGTTCATATCTTTTCCAGGGACATGGATGAAGCTGGAAGCCATCATTCTCAGCAAACTAACACAAGAACAGAAAACAAAACATGGCACGATCTCACTCATAAATGGGAGTTGAACAATGAGAGCACATGGACACATGGAGTGAACTCCAGGGCCCATCAGGGATTGAACGGATAGGTAAGGGATAGATAGAAATACCTAATGTAGATGATGGGTTGATGGATGCAGCAAACCACCATGGCATGTGTATACCTATGTAACAAACCTGCACGTTCTGCACATGTATCCCAGAACTTAAAGTATAAAAAGAGAAAATACAAGCAAATTTAAAACTATTTGCTGATAATTATGTCATTAACATCCTTGAAGTCAGTGAAATTTTTCTTTTACAATCATTTTGGATTGGTCACTTATCAACAGAAATAAACATCAGAATAAAATTATAACAAATAATCAATTTATTATTTCATTTAATATTCTCTATTTTCTTTTCTTTTTTTTTTTTTTTTTTGAGACGGAGTCTTCAATTGTCGCCCAGGCTGGAGTGCAGTGGCACGATCTCAGCTCACTGCAAGCTCCACCTCCCAGGTTCACGCCATTCTCCTGCCTCAGCCTCCCGAGTAGCTGGGACTACAGGCACGTGCCACCATGCCCGGCTAATTTTTTGTATTTTTAGTAGAGACGGGGTTTTACCATGTTGGCCAGGATGGTCTTGAACTCCTGACTCCTGACCTCATGATCCGCCCACCTTGGCCTCCCAAAGTGTTAGGATTACAGGCGTGAGCCACCACACTTGGCCCATTTTCTCTTTTTATGTATGTAATCTTAAGTACAGGTATTAGGCAGGAATGATTGAATTTTTTTTCTTTTTTTTGAGACGAAGTCTCACTCTGTCACCCAGGCTGGAGTGCAGTGGCACAATCTTGGCTTAGTACAGCCTCTGCTTCCTGGGTTCAAGCAATTCTCCCACCTCAACCTCCCAACTAGCAGGGACTACAGGTGCCCGCCACCACGCTCAGCTAATTTTTGTATTTTTAGTAGAGACAGGCTTTCGCCATGTTGGCCAGGGTGGCCTCAACTCCTGACCTCAAGTCATCCGCCCGCCTCAGCCTTCCAAAGTGCTGGGATTACAGGCGTGAGCCACTGCGCCCAGTGAGGAATGACTGAATTTTAACAAATGTTATTCTGCGCTGGCAGGAAAAAGTGTTGAAAACTTTGAAATGGGCAAATAAGATTACTGGGTGTCTTGTCCAGTGGTGCATCTTGCAACCAGACAGCTCTGTAAACATAGGTCACTGCAAGCAATGCAAATGACTCCTGTTCACAGACTGCAAATGAATTTTGCCAGGGAGAAGTGCAAAATGACATCCATTATTTTCCAAGAAGCCAGTTTTGCATTTATTAAGCAAATTTATTTCAGAATTCCTCATTGCCAATATATGTGTCTGCTCTTTGAATTCTCCTGAATTGTTTGTACATGTTACTGGTTCCTATTAATTAATGAATTAAATAAAAATCATTTACATTTTTCATTTTACACTTGTATTAGAATCATAATTTTATCATAATCATAATCATAATTCTCCTCAAAACTGTCTTTTCAACAGATCCAAGACACCTACACCACCCCCTTCATAAGAGGGAATTTTGAATTTCCCTTCAAAAAAAAAACAGATTAATTAGAAAATCATCCTTCAGAGACCATTACCAAAAAAAATCACATGATCCTCCACCACCACCACTATTAAATTGTTTCTTTTTTGGTTTTAGTGTACTAATTTAATTATAAATAAATTAGCCCATAAAGTTTAAACAATGTATAAGTATATAAAGCAGAGTGATGACGCCTCCCTAAACACTTTGGTATCACTTCCCAAAAGCAACCAATGTTAAAGATTAAAATGAACATTATATATATAGGTAAAAACTATAAGTAAGGAATCACAGGAAGGTAATATGGAGGTAAAATTAAAAACTTTGGCATTGGGGTGGGAGTCTAGTTGTTGCATTTGAAGTCAGAAAACAAAAACTCTATTCACTCTTTATGGCCTCCTTACATGTACCCATGTGTTCCTTAGAAGTGCCTGTGGCCTCCTTATTCATACCTGTGTGCTCCCTGTACATATTCGTGGGCTCCTTGTATGTATCTGTGTGGTTCTCATAAGAACCTATGTGCTCCTTACGCGTACCTGTGTAAAAACACACCTGCAGGAGAAGCTACACTCAGCCTCTTCAGGGCCATCTTCCATGCACCTTCTCTGGTATGCTTCACTCCTTGAGCATTTACCATTACTCGTTTACCATTTTGCTCTTGTAACTTAATTCTTATCCTTTACTAATCTCCAAAGCCCAGGTGGAGACCCTCTATC
The DNA here is from genome assembly GCF_028885625.2 of Pongo pygmaeus. Lineage (NCBI taxonomy): Eukaryota > Metazoa > Chordata > Mammalia > Primates > Hominidae > Pongo > Pongo pygmaeus. The sequence goes on along the minus strand of NC_085930.1, from coordinate 164,924,902 downwards.
TTAGTGGTCAGGCTTGGCCCCCATCTAGAATATGAGTTCTTTCTTTGCCTTCCAGAAAAGGGGATAAAGTAAATATTCATACCTGAAACCAGGTAAGAAAATGAAGAGCAGACCTGCTGGCAACTAGGCCATGATATTTCCAATTGAATATAAACCACAATCACAGAATAGAAACAATGTCTAAACAAGTCCATTCCAAGCCCGTATTTGGAATGAGACACAGATAAGTCCACTCTGAAACCACAAAAATAGTAAAACAGCCCCCTCTTCTGTCTAACATGAGTGACTGCTTCTCCTTTACCTCACCAAGGAAATCCACTGTCGTCCTTCTATCTTATAGATAAAAATCATTATGATATTCAGTCACAAAATTGCTCCTGCTTCCTGAAACATCCAATTCGGAATTGCTCCCCACCTCCTCAATCCTCCCTTGAATCATCCAGCACACACTCACCTACTATGACAAGCTTCTTCCAACTCCTCTTCATTTATTTAAGGTGCTTTCAGTCTTGCAACAGCAAGAAAAATACATGTAATTTCTTTGTACTACAATAAATGTGTTCCTGATGGTCCTTCATTGGTGGGCTTTAATGTAGAAATACTTATTTACTTTAAGGGAATATTAAATTTGATTCTGGTCTTCTAGTAACGCTTAAAAATGCTTCCCTCTGCATGCTCTGTGTCCTTCCATGTCTAATAAAGAGTTATATTGCAATGCATTTTCATATGCATTTTCTCACTTTAATTTAGCATCAAACATCTAAAGCAGGTAAAATTAATGTTTTTGTCCTCAACACTCTCTAAGGTTGAGATTTGCCTGAGTTCATTCAGAAAGTTGTGAGCAACGCCATGTCGAGTTCTGAATTCTCTACCCCTGAGAACAATCTAACACAGGGAAAGTGATCAATGAAAAGGCCAAAAATTTACATTTATCTCCTCAAAAAATACACTGACTGATGCAGGAGCTCCCAGAGGGGCAGCTCGATTGGAATGCACATGGGTTCAGGAATAGTGGCCACTGACACCTGAGCAATGGGCAGTCCCACATTAAGTGGAAGGCTAGTCAAATAACTTACTCCTTTTTCTTTCTCCTAGGTTCATACATACATCATCTCACTTTTAATGAGATGATGAATGAGATGTATGTACATTTAATGAGATATATGTATGAACCTAGGAGAAAGTGTAATCCCAGCTCTTTGGGAGGCCGAGGCAGGAGGATCAGTTGAGCCCAGGAGTTCAAGACTATAGAGAAAATCAGAACTCATGACAGAACAAGTTCCAACAATGCTATTAATTAATTTAATTGCTTCTCCAAGAAGACAAGTGATCAGACATCTCCAATCCCTGACTCCTTTAACACTCCATCAGTCCCCTTCTTTAGCTAGCACCACACCAGGATCCACCTTATTCCCAGCCCTTCACCCTCCAACCTCCACATCCCTCCCCCAATTTCACAAATGGAGTAAAGCTCATGAGCACCACCTTGAGGCTTCAGAATAGCACAACTGCCCCAGAAGCTAATTAACCTAACAACCTGCAGCTACACTACCCCATGTATGAGACCAGAAACTTTGTGAGATGTAAAGTCAACAGACACCCCAGTTGGTCATTAAGACTTCCTCCAAAACATTGCTAAGCTCCCTGCCTAAGAATAAACTTTCAGATTCCAGCTTCAGACACAAGCTGTCTCCTTCGCCCAAGATATCCGAGGCACTGGCATGGCACTGGGGTTCGCCTTTCTGGTAAATCCCCCCCGGGGAGGTCTCAAGTGGCCTTTTTTACACTGCTTTCCATTTAATAACAATTTCAATCATCAGAGTTTTTTTGTTTTGTTTTGCTTTGTTTTTGAGACGGAGTGTCACTCTGTCACCCAGGCTGGAGTGCAGTGACACAATCTCGACTCACTGCAAGCTCCGCCTCCCGGGTTCATGCCATTCTTTTGCCTCAGGCTCCCTAGCAGCTGGGACTACAGGCGCCCGCCACCACGCCCAGCTAATTTTTTGTATTTTTAGTAGAGACAGGATTTCACCATGTTAGCCAGGATGGTCTCGATCTCCTGACCTCGTGATCCTCCCGCCTCGGCCTCCCAAAGTGCTGGGATTACAGGCGTGAGCCACCACGCCTGGCCCCCCAGAGATGTTTTAATAGCAGTTAACATGAGAAGGAAAAGGTCTCAATCCTTGGTAGCAGAAGATTCCATGTCTCCTATGCAAATGTCACCATCATTATCCCAGCAAATTTTGAATACCTTGTTCCAAAGGATATGTATTAGAACCTAAGTCTCACTAGCTGCAAAGCCCTTACTTTTTCCACTGGCTGGCATAAAACCAATGAAAATTTGAAATACTTCAAAAAGAGGTCACTGCTAGAGACTATACCCGCATTGACCAAGAACTATCAAATGACACATTCACACTCTCCTGCCGTGACCTGCACCTTAAATAGCATGAAGACATTTATACAATTGCAAATACAAGGGAGGGTTTCAATTCTTTTAATATATAATATGGAAAGGAAATTGCTTTTCAGTGCACACACATTAATGGAATCTCTTCAAGCATATTTCTATTTAGATTGTTATTTGCAAACATTGGAAATAACACATTCTATGAGCTGTCACCAGATGGGTCAAACATTTGCACAACTCTCAGCTGAACATCCTAATGGAGCCTTAAAGTCACTATAATATTTGTGTGCACATTTGTGAGGATGTGTGTTTCAGCCTAATTTAAAACCCAAGCATTTGATTTCCTCTAAAGAGAAGGGATTTTGCTTTATAAAAAGCTTTCTGGACATCAAGCGTAAACACACAGCTGGGCACAGTGGCTCATGCCTGTAATCCCAGCTCTTTGGGAGGCCGAGGCAGGAGGATCAGTTGAGCCCAGGAGTTCAAGATCAGCCTGGGAAACACAGGGAGATCCCATCTCTACAAGAAAATTTTAAAAATTAGCCAGGCATGGTGGCGTGCACTTGTGGTCCCAGCTACTCCAGAGGCTGAGGTGGGAGAACTGCTTGAGCCCCCAAGTTTGAGGCTGCAGTGAGCCATGATTGTGCCACAGCACTCCAGTCTGGGTGAGACAGCGAGACCATGTCTCAAAAAAAAAAAAAAAAAAAGCATAAACACATTTTTTTTTTTTTTTTGAGACAGAGTCTTGCTCTGTCGCCCACGCACAATCTCGGCTCACTGAAACCTCCACCTCCCGGGTTCAAGAGATTCTTGGCCTCAGCCTCCCAAGTAGCTGGGACTACAGGCACACGCCACCATGCCTGGCTAATTTTTGTATTTTTAGTAGAGTCGGGGTTTCACCATGTTGGCCAGGCTGGTCTTGAACTCTTGACCTCGTGATCTGCCCACCTCAGCCTCTCAAAGTGCTAGGATTACAGGCGTAAGCCACTGCGCCTGGCCCATAAACACATTTTTTAAAGAAAGGTCAGTCTTTCATTTCCAGAATTGGCGGTGATGAGGGGACAGAATATGTTAACTCATGCCATTTCAGTTTTGTCTCAGAGGCATTTACTCTGGTGGTTTTATGTAGAGTCTGTGTCTCATCTCCCTAACTGAACTGCCAGCTTCTGAGTACTAGAAATGACCTTTCTACTTCCTTTATTTTCCTCTTAGGTGGCCATAAGCAAAGGCCAACATTTAATGAGCACCTACAGTAGCTCACTTAATTTTTTTTCAGCAACTCCAAGCACAAACATTCCTATTACTTTCAGTAAACTCGAGCTCAGAAATTTGAGACACCCATGATCCCAAGGCTAGAAAATGCAGTTGATGCTTAAGATTTCAGGTGAATCTAAGATCCACCCACTATACTATAGTATATTATTACCCAGAGACACATTTGTGGTCTGCCTATTTTGTCGTTTTCAGTGTGCTGATCATCTCCACTCAAAATCCTCCTGCACATAACTGCTGGATGACCTACACCACCAGGTATGCTATACCATATCTATGCTATGCCTCATTCTATGTCTTACCCCAGCATGGTGTGAAAAGCAGGTGCTATTTACTGAAACCTAATGGTTCATAAGGCACCCATACTTCTTCCTTCTGTTTCCAAGAACATCAACTCCCTATGTAACAATTTGAAAAGCCACCTAACAAATTGACCAGACTGGCAACTAATTTCCAGCATTTGTTTATCTGATAGAACCATGATCAGAGCAGTCCAAAAAAAAAATACAAACACAAGATCTCATCACAAAAGAAAGAGGCCAACCTAACAACTACCTGGTGGAAATTAGAGACATGTGTCTTACACATATGCTCAGCAAATACTTACTGAATTAACAAATGACCCAAAACTAAGGGACAAACCCTGCTCTGTTAAGCATTGTGAAATACTTCAGACACTCCTGAACTAGAAGCATTAACATAAAGCAAAAGATATTGGAAAAAAAGATGTATATGATACGCTATTTCCATTTTTTTCACAAAATCCCAGCACTGCAGGTGTGATGTCTCTTTGGCTAGGGAGGTGAGCACAGGAGACTTAACAGATGTTGCTTTGCAGCCAAGTTGGAAGAGCTGAGTGGTTGTTCTTGGCTTCGGGGGACTGAAGCTGCAGTGGTTTGTAACAAATTGGCTGAATTTTTCTGCTTTAAAGGCTGAACTAATAAAAAGTCTTTGAAAATCCAAATGGTGAGGGAAAATGAAAAGTCCAATAAATCCAGTCTGCTGGGAGGCCCTCTGCTGAGAAGACTGACGAGGCTTCCATTCCCATCCTTTGTGTGTGTTTTCTCTAAATATCACAGTTGCTGTAAAACTTTCATATAGTAAAGGCCAGAAGGGGCTTCTCAGACTCTGCAAATGAAAGTCAGTGAAACTCTTTAGTGACCCAGATTTCAGCTTATCATTAACGCACCTCCTTGAAGGTGCTTCACACACTTGGCTAGATCTGCACAAAGACAATTTATGTAAAAACAGGCAGAAAATGAAGAAAGAGAACAAAGGGGCCTTGTAAAATCCAACCACCATCTGCCTCTTCAAATCCAGCAGCACTAGGGTGGCTCATTTGCAGGAGTTTTCCCTCTGGCTTTCCAGAAACACACTTTTTAGGCAAAGGTGGTGTAGGTCATCCAACAGTTTCATTCAGGAGGATTTTGAGTGGAGATGATTAACACACTGAAAACAAAATAGGAAGACCGCAAATGTGTCCCTGGGTAACAGGAAACTGCAACAACTAGATTAATGTTTGGCATTGGAGAGCTCAGATCAGGCCTAACAATGGGATTATTCCATTTTCACAAGTTTGAAAAAAATAACTAGAGGAGTTGTCTTTGGCCAAAATGTAAAGAAATATAGTAATCCCTGACTTACCTATGATTTTGCTTTCTTTAGTTTTAGTTACCTGTGGTCAGCCACAGTCTGAAAATACTAAATGAAAAACTCAAGAAATAAACAATTCACAGTTTTAAATTGTATACCGTTCTGAGTACCATGATAAAATCTCATGTCATTCCACTCTGTTCCCTCTTCATCACAATAAGAAGGATAAGGCTAGGCGTGGTGGCTCATGCCTGTAATCCCAACACTTTGGGAGGATAAGGCAGGTGGATTGCTTGAGGCCTGGAGTTTGAGGCCAGCCTGGCCAACCTGGCAAAACCCTGTCTCTACTAAAAATACAAAAATTAGCCAGGCATGGTGGCTTGTGCCTGTAATCCCAGCTACTGGGAAGGCTGAGGGAGGAGAATCGCTTGAACCCAGGAGGCAGAGGTTGTAGTGAGCCCAGATTGTGTCACCACACTGGCAACAGAGAAAGACTCTGTCTAAAAAAAAAAAAAGAAGAAGGATAAGTACATTACAAGGTATTTTGAGAGACAGACCACATTCACATAACTTTTATTACAATATATTATTATAATTGTTCCATTTTATTAAGAGTTACTGATGTTAATCTCTTTCTGTGCCTAATTTATAAATTAAAGTTTATCATAAGTATGTATGTATAGGAAAAAGCATAGTACAGTTATGCACCCCATAAAGATGTTTCAGTCAATGACAGACCAAACATACTATGCTGGTCCTATAAGAATATATACCATATTTTTTACTGGATCTTTTCTATGTTTAGAAATGTTTAGATACACAAATACTTACCATTGTGCTAAAATTGCCTACAGTATTCAGTACAGTAACTTGCTATACAGTTTTGCAATCTAGGAGCTAAGGGCTATACCATATAGCCTAGGTGTGTAGTGGGCTCTGACATCTAGGATTGTGTAAGTACACTCTGTTATGTTCATGCAATGATGCGATTGCTTAATGATGCATTTCTCTGAATGTATCCCCATTGTAAAGCAAGGTACAACTGTATATACAGGGTTTAGTACTATCCAAGGTTTCAGGCATCTCCTGGGAGACTTGGAACATATCCCCTGCAGGTAACGGGAGACTACTGTAGTAGCTCTTTTTTTTTTTTTTTTATTTGAAGTCTTTTATAACTTTAGGTTTACAGAACTGAATGGATAATATTCCTGAATTCACAGTATGCTATCATTGGTGGCCCCTGCAAGGCTATTGTATTCTATTTCAATTTGTTTTATGTTAATTTTCTTTATTCCTCCTTCCAATCCCAATCTCTTTCCACGTATAGACACCCACTCTACTATATTTAAAGTTTGATCTTCAAACCATCTTTCATGAATATTTATTTTGATGCATATATATTTACATTGTGATATATAAATCTTATTTATATGGAGCATCTGTCTGCTGCATAATATTCCTTTAAATGTATGTACCTTGTTTTATTTGAACATTTCTCTAGAGATGGACACCTGTGTAATTTCAGATCTTTGCTAGTTCAAGTAATACTGCTATGAACATTATCACGTGTCTGTTTGAGGACATCTTTTTGTAAAACTCTATGCGAGTGATTCTCCAGATGTTGAAATTTCTCCAGGCATAGAATTTCTAGGCATGGTGTTTATGTATTCTTAATTTCACTTTGCACTGCTAAAATGGCTCACTGGAATGACTGTTTATACTTCCACCAGCCATAGATGAGGATTCTCATGTCCTCACATCTTTGGCCAGTATTTGACATTATCTGACTTCATTTTTGTCAACCTGATTTGAGAAAATTGAGTTAATTTATTCTAAACTCATTTTTCGTATTACATTCACTTAAGAGATATAATGCTTACATAAGTTTCCCTTTCTGTTAACTACTTATTAATATTCTGTTTTCTGACTTTTTCTTGCTACAAGTTAGAATTATATGCTAGAATTCCCTGAATATTCTAAATAGTTTATTGGTTTTATACATTGAAAATAACTTTTCCAATCTGTTTCCCTGTAGGTTGTTTGTCTGTGATGAACTTTGTTAAATAAGAATTCTTAATTTTGATGAAAATAAATTTTTAATTTATAGTATCTACTACTTCGAGTCTTGTGTAATTAGACTGTCCTCAGACAGCAACCTGTATTTTCTTCCATAAACTATAAAGTTTTACTTTTCATATTAAGGTTTTTAATCCACCTACATGTTATGTGGAGAATTGGAGATTCATGCTACCTCTCAAAGAGACAAGAGTAGGCCGGGCACAGTGGCTCATGCCTGTAATCCCAGCACTTTGGGAGGCTGAGGTGGGCAGATCACTTGAGGTCAGGAGTTCAAGACCAGCCTGACCAATATGGTGAAACCCCATCTCTCCTAAAAATACAAAAATTATCCAGGTGTAGTGGCAGGCACCTGTAATCCCAGCTACTCGGGGGGCTGAGGCAGGAGAATCACTTGAACCTGGGAGGCAGAGGTTGCAGTCAGCCGAGATAGCACCATTGCACTCCAGCTTGGGCAACAAGAGTAAAACTCCATCTCAAAAAAATAGATAAATAAATAAAAATGAAACAACTGTATTAATAAGCAAAGAGTCCTAATAGAAAAGAAGGCAACATGTAAGAACAGCTAGGTAATGAAGGCAGAGAGATAGAAATTTTAAGAAAAAATTTAAAAATTGCTAGAGATCAAAAACACTGTAATGGAAAGGAAGAATGCCTTATATGGGTTCATTGGTAGATTAGGCACAACTGAGGAAAGAATTTCTGAGTTTGAGAACATGGCAAGAGTCCTGTTATTTGGGTTTTTTGTTTTTTGTGTGTTTTTTTTTTCTTTTGAGATGGAGTCTCACTCTGTCGCCCAGGTTGGAGTGCAGTGGAGCGATCTCGGCTCACTGCAACCTCCGCCTCCCGGGTTCAAGTGATTCTTCTGCCTCAGCCCTCGAGTAGCTGGGACTACAGGCAGGCACATGCCACCATGCCTGGCTAATTTTTGTATTTTTTAGTTGAGACAGGGTTTCACCATGTTGGTCAGGCTGGTCTCGAACTCCTGACCTCGCGATCCACCTGCCTCAGCCTCCCAAAGTGCTGAGATTACAGGTGTGAGCCACCATGCCCAGCATGGGGTTTTTAAGTGTAAAAATATACACAAGTCTGAAACATCTCCCTTTGGAATCCTTGAGTTTCAAAGTTTTAGCTTTATAGTGCAGCTTCCCTTTGAGCTTCATTCAAAATTATAAGATGGAAGAAATCTGGGGGAAAAGAAAAACATAGCCAATTACAGCTCTGAATACTCCAACAACTGTTCCTGACAACAGAGAGTAAAGTTTCCCCTTGTTGCATTTGTCACCCTCTAAAGTAAAGGAGCAAGAGACACAGTGAAAGTGAAGCCCGGAAACACTAGTAAAGCAACTTACAATACTACCCCCAACATCTACTTAGTTTTAAAGCTCAGGACAATTTTGCCAACAAGTACAATTTTGGTTTCTCTTAGACAGCCAGAGAAACACAGGGCAATACAAAGGAAATCTCATGCAAGTGAAGTTAAATATCTGTGAGGTTTTTTCTCGAATTTGCATTTCCGAAAATTCTCCTTTATTTCCCATCTGGCCTCCTGAGGAGTGAGGGTATTCTGTGGGCATCCAGTTATTAGAGTAAGTATTTTTACATTCTATAGCCATTTTATATGGATACTAGATCATGTTTACATTTTTACAGTGACATTTCTAAGGTTTATAATAGTCCACATTCGTGATAAAAATGGAAATATTGAGAAAATTTAGGCCATTGGGATCGTAGCCAGTAGTATCCTTCAACAGTGAATAGAACTTGACTATTTAAGGGCTTAAAAACAAATTATTTTTTCTAGCTTTTAACTTGATGACATCATCATACAGGTATTTCTGTAAAAGAATTTGAGTTTGGGTAACATAGGCCCACTGGCCTCATCCCAAGTTACTCTCACTGTACCTTGGAATTACAGCTATATGACCCATCAGCACGCATTGTGGCACCTTAGGAATTCATGCTCCTTATCACTGTACCATAATGCCTCTTCCAGAAAGGAAAAAAAGAGAGCATACTCCCCTAATGTATTCTATCAGGTGAGTATAAACTCAACATCAAAAAAGAGAAGTACAATATGAGAAAGAAGTATTACAAGCCAATCTCACTTATAAACATAAATGCAAAACTCCTAAACAAAATATTGACACAACACATCCAGTAGGGCATAAAAACAATAACATATCTTGACCAAGTTTGGTTTATAACAGAAATTCAGGGGTAGTTTAACCCTAGAAAATCTACAAATGTATTTTTCATGTTCACAGATTAAAGGAGAGAAAACTTACATATACTTATTTAAATAGATGCAGAAAAAGCATTTGACAAAATTAAACATGCAGACATGACTTATTCCCAAAATAAACTAGGAAAGAGAACTTGCTTGCATTGATAAAAGATACCAAGCACAAACTTAATTCTTAGTGATAAAAGGATTCTCTTCAAAGAACAAATAAAGATAGAATCTGTTGTGGACTGAATTGTATACACCCCTCCCACCCCTAACCCCTGCCACAAACTCACATTTTGAAGCCCTAACTCCCAATGTGATTGTATTCAGAGATAGGACCTATAAGAAGGTAATAAAGATTAAGTGAGGTCATAGAGTGGGGCCTTAATCCAATAAAACTGACATCCTTCTAAGAATAGGAAGAAGCCCCAGAGTTCACTCTCCCTCTGTGCATACTAAGAAGAGGCCAGATAAGGACACAGCAAGAAAGTGGCTGTCTGCAAGTAAGGAAGAGAATCCTTATCAGAAACTGAATTTGCCAGCACCTCAAATTGAGACTTGTAGCCTACAGATCTGTTAGAAAATAAATTTCTGGGCCAGGCATGGTGGCTCACGCCTGTAATCCCAACAATCTGGGAGGCCAAGATGGGTGGATCACCTGAGGTCAGGAGTTCAAGACCAGCCTGGCCAACATGGTGAAACCCTATCTCTGCTAAATATATAAAAATCAGCCAGGTGTGGTGGTGTGTGCCTGTAGTCTCAGCTATTCAGGAGGCTGAGGCAGGAGAATTGCTAGAACCTGGAAGGTGGAGGTTGCAGTGAGTCAAGATCATGCCACTGCACTCCAGCCTGGACATCAAGAGAGAAACTCCATCTCAAAAACAAACAAACAAACAACAATAACAAAAAAACCTTTTCTGTTGTTTAAGCCACACAGTCTGTGGTGTTTTGTTATGGCAGCCCAAGCTATACTAACACAGTAGCTACTATATCCTCAACCATTGCTTCAATTCAACTCTGTATGGCAGACCTCAGCCAGATGATTAAAAGGAGAACACTTTATGACCTCAGGATAAAGACTGTCAACAATAACAAAAAAACAGTCCTGTCCATAAAACCAAACATTGATAACTTTAAAAGTGAACAAACAAGCCACAAACTGGGAAAATACACTAGCAACACATATACAGTCATGCACCACATAATGGCTTTTTGGTCAACGATGAACCGCATATATGATAATGATGCTATATGATTATAATGGAGCTGAAAAATTCTTATCACCTAGGAATACATAGCTGAAGAAGAGCCAAGAGAAAAGGGAACTGTAGAAGAAAAAAAAAGAAAAAGAAAAAAAGAGAAAACTCACAGTATAGGGCTTAGCAGGAGCTTTTGCAGACCTCAATAAGCTCTTTAAAAAGTCTGAAAAGACGGACATCAAACGAAAAGGTTTTCATTAATAGAGAGGAAAGTTCATGGTGCATTATCTGCTTACAAGCAAATCTATGACAAATAAAAGAAACAAACCAAGTAAACCATCACAGACATATTTTGGAAAAGAGTAACACTTCCTCAAGAAGAGCCTCCGGCAGGGCCTTTGGGAGGTATTACAGAAGAAGGCATTGTTATCATAAGAGATTACAGCTCCATGCATATTGTTGCCCCTGAAGACCTTCCAGTGGGACAAGATATAGAGGTGGAAAACAGTGATATGAATGATCCTGACCCTGTGTAGGCCTAGCCTAATGTGTGTGTTTGTGTCTTAGTTTTTAACAAAAATGTTTAAGTGTACAGTGTTACTAAAGTCTACAGTAGTATACAGTAATGTCCTAGACCTTCTCATTCATTCACTGCTCACTTACTCACTCACTCAGCCAGAGCTACTTCTAGTCCTGCAAGCTCCATTCATGCTAAGTGCCCTACACAGGTGTACCATTTGTTATCTTTTATCTTTATTTTTATGGTATTTTTTCTATATTTAGATATGCTTAGATACACAAATACTTACCATTGTGTTACAATTGCCTACAGTATTCATGACAGTAAAATGCCGTATAGATTTGTAGCCAAGAAGAAAGTTTACCACATAGCCTGGGTATAAGTATAGTCAGGCTATGCCATCTAGGTTTGTGTAAATACACTCTATGATCTTCATATAAATACAACATCGCCTAACAACGCATCTCTCAGAACATACCCTCATTGTTAAGCAACACATGATGATATTGGACAAATAATCAATACCAAGAATGCACAAAGAACTACAAATCAATAAGAAAAATGTTAAATAGGAAGATGTGCAAAAGATATGAATAGGTATTTCAAGGAAGAGGAAGCAAGAATGGTGAATATACATGTAGAAAGACGTTTAACCTTCCCTAGAAAATAAAAAGTGAAATCACATCAAGACACCATTCTACATCAACTAGATTAAATGACAGTAGCAAGTATCGGGAAGGAAGTAGACCAGTGGAAATCGCTGTACTCCTATACATTCCTACATGGAACTAAAATTAGTACAAAAACTTTAGAAGACAATTTGAGATTATCTTGTACAGGTAAGTCTGTGTGTATCTTACAACCCAGCAATTCTACCCCATCTATATACCCAAGAGAAACTCTTACACAGATGTACCAAGAGACATGTACAATTATTTTTACATCACCATTGTTTATGATAGCAAGGAACTGGGAACACTCAAATGACCATTGACAGGAGAACAGATAAGTACATTGTGGTATATTCATACAATGAAATACTGTACAGCAATGCAAATGAGTGGATCACAGCTATATGCAACAACATGGATAAATCATAGAAATATACAGTGAATTAAAAAAACATGTTTTACAAAACTACATACAGTACAAAAACCATTTATAAATCACAAAACCCAATGAAATATGATTTAATGACAAATATATACGTGATATAACATTTTTTTAAAGCAAGAGGATAATAATCCAAAATTTAGGATAATGTCTCCCCCTGGTGGGGGAAGCAGAGGGACAGAACGGGAGAGAAGAATATGGATGGGTTAAGGAGCACTGGCCAAGTTCCAGCTCTAAACTAGATGGTGGGTTTATCAGTGTTTATTTTATTATTATGTCATGTAACTTATATCTATGCTCTCTATGTTTGTATATAATCAAATATCAGATTGACTTCTGATTGACAATAGCCTGGACCTGAGAAAATTCAAACTGAAGTTGAGTTCTGAAAGATCCTCATGAAGAATGGCAACTCCTCAATCTTTCACTATACAAGACTCTTTATTTTTTGTTTATTTTATTTATTTATTTATTTATTTAATTATTTATTTTTGAGATGGAGTTTCACTCTTGTTGCCCAGGCTGGAGTGCAGTGGCGCGATCTCGGCTCACTGCAACCTCCACCTCCCAGGTTCAAGTAATTCTCCTGCTTCAGCCTCTTGAGTAGCTGGGATTACAGATGCCCACCACCATGCCTGGCTAATTTGTATTTTTAGTAGAGACGGGGTTTCACCATGTTGGCCAGGCTGGTCATGAACTCCTGACCTCAGGTGATCCACCCACCTCGGCCTCCCGAAGTGCTGGGATTACAGGTGTAAGCCACCACGCCTGGCCTGACTCTTGAAACATATCACTGTTACTTGTAACCTGAATTTTTATTGCTGAGGGTTTTAAGAACCACTGATAAAGTAAGAAGTTCTTGTTTTTCCTTTGAAAATTCTTCTTCAATTGATCACATTTTTTATGGTTATAAGGTGACTCTTCTCTGTTTTCTGAGAATTTTAATATGTCTTCTTTATATAATGCTGTAGCTCATCACCTATGACATTATCTTGTACAAGTAAGCATGTGCATATATCATGTGTGTTACTGGCTTGAGAACATATTGTTTGATTAGAGGCTCACTCTGGTTTTTGCTGTTTCCATTGGATGAGTAGTTCTTAAAATGTGGTTTTCAGATTCCTAGGAGGCCCCAAGACCCTTTCAGAAATTTTGTGAGGTCAAAACTATGTCCATAATAACACTAAAACATTATTTGCATTTTTAATTGTGTTGACATTTGCACTGGTGGTGTAACAGCAATGGTGGGCGAAACTATTGGTGGCTTGGCATAAATCAGTGTAGGAGCAAACTATGCCAGTAGCTGCTGCACTCTTCACCAGCATGCATTAGCAGGGAGTGAGGCATGAGGCCTAGGAGCCAGTTTCACTTACAAATGTCTTTGATGAAGCAGTAAAAACTACCACATTTTATTGTATCTCACCCGTTTAGTACATGTCTTTTTAATATTCTGTGGGATGAAATGAGAAGTACACATGGAAGCCTTCAGCTTCATATCCAACTTTGATAGTTATCTCGAGGAAGAGTATTTGTGCGATTGTTTGCTTTGCAAGCTGAACTGCTTTTCCCATGGAATACTATTTTTACTTGAAAGAAGAGCTGACAGATAAAGTAGGCCATTCAGATTTGGGTATTTGATAGACATTCTCTCAAAAACGAACTAAGTGAGCCCGTCACTTCAAGGAAAACAACTGACAGTGTTTGTTCCTAATAATACAAATCAAAATATAAAGTTGAAATTAGAATATTTTAGAACTTGTAACTGCTACCAGGAACTTGAAAAGTTTCCCAATACTCAAAGGCTTCTCTGATGAGATCAGTGCTGATATTAACAAATGTAATTTTCTTTTTTTTTTTTTGAGACAGAGTCTCGCTCTGTCACCCAGGCTGGAGTGCAGTGGCGCGATCTCAGCTCACTGCAAGCTCTGCCTCCCGTGTTCACGCAGTTCTCCTGCCTCAGCCTCCCGAGTAGCTGGGATGACAGGCGCCCACCACCACACCCGAATAATTTTTTTTTTGTATTTTTAGTAGAGACGGGGTTTCACCGTGTTAGCCAGGATGGTCTCGATGTCCTGACCTTGTGATCCACCCACCTCGGCCTCCTGAAGTGCCGGGATTACAGGCATGAGCCACCATGGCTGGCCTAACAAATATAATTTTCTTATGTTGTAAAATGAACTGTGCCACATTTGGATGATCTGTATAACTCAGCAAACCAATATTTTCCAAATGACCAATGCATGATGTTAAAACGTCAATTCAAACTGCAAAATAGACCAATTAATTTTAAAGTAACAGAGTAGGAAAAGGCCAATGACATGATTTCAAATTCTACATCACAACCAACATTTAAGAAACTACCAAGCTTTGCCAAGCTTTGATATAGTATCAAAAAAGAATACCCACAATTAATTGAAAAGGCCACTAAAATAAGCCTAATTTTTCCACCTCCATATTTCTTTTCTTTTTTCGAGACTAAGTCTCACTCTGTTGCCCAGGCTAGAGTGCAGTGGTGTGATCTTAGCTCGCTGCAGTCTCCACCTCCCAGGTTCTCCTCCCTCCCAGGATTCTCCTGCCTCAGCCTCCTCCACCTCCATATTTCTGTTAGGTTGCATTGTCTTCATATACTTGAACCAAAACAACACATCACAACAAACTGAATTCAGAAGAGGTGAGAATCTGTGTTCTAATACCCCATGATTTGTAAAAATGTAAAACAGTACTGCCCTTGTTGGTAAATTTATTTTTATTTGGGGAAAATCATTATTTCTAATGAAAAAATATTATTTATGTTAACATGTAATGGGTTTATTGTTTTTTAAAGTGAATTAACAGCTAAACAGTTTTATAACTCCTCATTTAATTTCTAAAAGAGTAAATATTGCTGGATGTAACCCACATAAACAAAATGTCTTTGGAGCTCTCAATTACTTTGAAGAGTGTGAAGATAAATGCACGTGT
This sequence comes from Pongo pygmaeus, assembly GCF_028885625.2. Classification (NCBI taxonomy): domain Eukaryota; kingdom Metazoa; phylum Chordata; class Mammalia; order Primates; family Hominidae; genus Pongo; species Pongo pygmaeus. The sequence goes on along the minus strand of NC_085930.1, from coordinate 164,909,528 downwards.
ATGTTCATTGCAGCACTATTCACCATAGCAAAGACATGGAATCAACCCAAATGCCCATCAATGATGATCTGGATAAAGAAAATGTGGTACGTATACACCATAGAATACTATGCACCCATAAAAAGGAATGAGATCATGTCCTTCACAGGGACATAGATGGAGCTGGAAGCCATTATCCTCAGCAGACTAAACAAAGGAATGGAAAACCAAACACCACATGTTCTCATTTATAAATGGGAGCTGAACAATAAGAACACATGGACACAGGGAGGGGAACAACACACACTGGGGCCTGTTGGAGGGGTAAGGGGAGGGAGAGCATCAGGATAAATAACTAATGCATGCGGGGCTTCATACCTAGGTGATGGGTTGATAGGTGCAGCAAACCACCATGACACATGTTTATCTACATAACAAAACTGCATGTCCTGCACATGTATCCTAGAACTTAAAATAAAATAATTTTTTTAAAAAAAGAGTATAAATTGGTCCTGAGACCAAAAAAGTTTAAGAGCCTCTGATGTAAAACAAAGTATGTATTTTCAATTTCCAGGCAAATGGCTTGCATGATAAACTGAACTTTCTTACTCCTTATAAACTCCCAGTTCATCGGGGCAAAAAAGAGAAAAAGAAAGCCTTAGAAAATCTAGTGATTCCTATCTGGCTCCTTTAAAGATAGGAAGATCTTCAACATTAATTCCTATTCATTCATTAATGGAATTAATAATTATTGAGTGTCTGTCCTGTGTTGACATTGTGTTTAAGCACTAAGGTTAGACAACTGAGCAATAACGACTGTTCTTACAAGTCTCCATTTTACATTAGAAAAGAAAAATTAATAATATCGTGAATCAATAGCAAAGGCTTGGAACCAACCCAAATGTCCAACAGTGATAGCCTGGATTAAGAAAATGTGGCACATATACACCATGGAATACTATGCAGCCATAAAAAATGATGAGTTCATGTCCTTTGTAGGGACATGGATGAAATCGGAAATCATTATCCTCAGTAAACTATCGCAAGGACAAAAAACCAAACACCACATGTTCTCACTCATAGATGGGAATTGAACAATGAGAACACATGGACACAGGAAGGGGAACATCACACTCTGGGGACTGTTGTGGGGTGGAGGGAAGGAGGAGGGATAGCATTAGGAGATACACCTAATGCTAAATGGCGAGTTAATGGGTGCAGCACACCAGCATGGCACATGTATACATACGTAACTAACCTGCACATTGTGCACATGTACCCTAAAACTTACAGTATAATAATAAAATAATAATAATAATAATAATATCATGAATGTTAGCAAATTAACTCTTATCGTATCAGATTATTTTAACAAGTTTTAATATACGGAAGTTATTCCTCCCATTGTAACTGTAAGAGAAGACTTCCTCTTCATCTCTTTCTCAGACTCTTTTGGTTATTAACAAAGACTTGCTCTTTTTAGGACTTTATCATTATAAAGCAAAACTCAGCTTGTAGGAAACTACAAAGACAAAACGCTGATTGGTGGTCTGGGTCTGGGGCGGGGTGGTGGGCAAGCTTCAATTGTAAAGGACCAGGAGGAAACTTTTTAGGATAAGGAACCTCTTCTGTATCTAGGTTATGGTGGTGGCTACATGATTTTGTACAGTTACCAAAATCCATCAAAAGAATACCTTAGGATGGGCGCAGTGGTTCATGCCTGTAATCCCAGCACTTTGGGAGGCCTAGGAAGGGATCACCTGAGGTCAGGAGTTTGAGACCAGCCTGGCCAACATGGCGTAACCCCGTCTCTACTAAAAATACAAAATTAGCCAGGTGTGGTGCTGCACACCTGTAATCCCAGCTATTTGGGAGGCTGAGGCAAGAGAATCACTTGAACCCAGGAGGCGGAGGTTGCAGTGAGCCGAGATCACGCCACTGCACTCCAGCCTGGGCTACTAGAACGAGACTTTGTCTCAAAAAATAAAAAATAAAAAAAAGAACACCTTAATAAACAAAATAATGGAGGGGGAAGCAGGTCTCAACTTTACTAGCAGAACTGGAGAAAGGGAAAAATAGATTTTACTTTTTAAAAATTAAGTAAGGAGCATGGGACATTTTTCTTTGACAGGCTCAGTGGTCTATTCTGGAAGCACTATGCATGTGCCTACAAGTTCAGATGCTGGAATTAGACAGTTCTAAGCTTGAAACATTGTATTGGTAGGTAACGTATGTGTTGCCTTGGGCAAATCACTTATTCAAGGCCTCACACCCTTCATCTGTAAAACGAAGTTCACAGTAGTATCTATCTCATTTTTTTAACAAGTAAATAAGATAACATATATATCTCATACATTTACACAGCCCATAGGAAATGCTCAGTAACATTTGTAATTACTTTATTGAACAATTTAGACATCTATTTGCTGCACAGATATTCCCTCAGATGCTGTTATGGGTTGAATTGTGTCTCCTTGCAGAAAGACATGTTGAAGTCTTCATCCCTCCACAGTACCACAAAATGTGACTTTATTTGAAAATGTGATCTTTACAGAGGTAATTAAGTTAAAATTAGATCATTGGGGCGGGCCCTTATCCAATGTCACTGTGTCCTCATAAAAAGGGGAAATTTGAACACAGAGATAAACACGCACACAGAGAGAATGCCATGTGCAGATGAAGGCAGAGATTGAGGTGATGCATCCACAAGACCAGGAATGCCGAAAAGTACCAGCAAAGCACCAGAAACTAGAGAAGCGGCATGGAACAGATTCCTCCTCACAGCCCTTAAAAGGAACCAACCCTGCCGACACTTGACCCTGGACTTCCGGCCTCCAGAGCTGTAAGGCAATAAATTTCTGTTGTTTAAGCCACCCAGCCTGGAGGCATTTTGGTACAGCAGCTCTAGCAAACTAATAAAGATGCTAATTGTACAAAGGCTGACTCTTACTAACTCAGGTCACCAAATAACTCAAAGAAACTAGCACCATATTAACAATAATGAGTAACTGCAGGCAGAGAGGCGATAGAGAGGAGAGGGAAGGAAAAAGTGGAGGGAAAGGAGAAACAATACAGACATAATGACTTGGACTCCAGAAGTGAAAGAAGAAAAAGCTGAGAAGGAAATCGTTTGCATTAACAAAAGAGAAAGCACACAGAATATTGCCCACTGCCTCTTTTAAGCTTCCAAGGGCTCCGGACCATGGGTCACAATCAATGTCTCTGTAAGAACTGTTCCCCAATTGGGACCCACTGACTGTATGATTTGAATGTTTAAAGATCAGGTTTTTGCACCTATTCTGTACCAGAATTTCTTCAAGGGAGAGACGTTTCAGCTCAATTCCTCTTTTATCAAACGATCTTCTGACCACTGTCACTAGGCTTTGCCCAGAACGATCAAACCCAATACTCCCAGCAAGTGTGTCCCTTCCCTCCAGCCTCAGGGACTAAGAGACTAACCTTTATCACTCCACGATAGCTTCAAATCTTCATAACTCACTGGCCGCATAAATATGGGCCACCATCTAAGGCTTCCTTACAAGAAATATTTCTTATTTTTGTCATAAATTGTTTTGCATCCTGAATTTAAATGAGTCTGACTGAAGGAACAAGAATATTCCACTTATGTGATTTTCCTAAAAACATGTCCTAAGGGAAAGAGCCCTTTAAGATAATCTGGGTTAATTCAACCACCAAATACTTACATTCTGGTCAAATTTTGATCAAATACACAAGGAATGACAGAACCAGGACTCAAGAATTAAACTTTCAGGATTAAGCTGACTTTTAGTACAGTGCTTTTTCCTGTATACCATTTACTCCCTATAATTTCATAATAAAATAATTTGGGTTCCACAATAAAACAAGGCTGACCTGGATATTGGACTTACCCTTCTAAACAGAGTACAGGCTCCCTCCTTTTAAAAGAAGGTCATTCTAAGTATATCTTAGCCTGTTGTATGGAAAGCAGGAAGCAAATGTTCAGCAGATATTTGTACAGATGTTGGCAGCCGTCTGCCCTATTCTAAGAGCTCTGAAGGCCAAGGAGTGCCTCGGGGTGCCAGGGCAATTACAGGATGTACAGACCAGCGGCAGGGCTCAAAAGATGCCCATGCCATGCATCCTCCTCAATGTTGGGGAAAAAAATGTGTCAAGAAGGGACCAGAGACATATATGTTGTGTACAGGGACCAGGAATTCACATATGCAAGCAAAGCCCATCATCTCCAACCATTGTTGGGAGTAGGCTTCCAGCAGCTGAAATTCTGAAATGTATTCATTATAAGGTGAAAATATGAAATGACCACTAACAAACACTAGCTCTCACAGCACCTAGAACAGTATCTGTGCTTTCTACGTGCTATGCCCTATTCCAAGCACTTTACACATATTAACTCATTTACTCACCAAAACTTGCCCCCAAACAGGTATTATTATTATCCCTACTAAACTGCTGAAGAAGTTGAGGCACAGAAGGATTAAGTAACTTCATTGACATACCAAAGCTAGCAGTGGCAAAACCAGGATTCAAATGGAGGTAACCTGGTTCTGGGGCCATACTAATACTGCATTTTCCCCCTTACATCTCTACCAACTGGTAGCCAATTTCAAGCTACCAATATGACATCACTGAACATAGGGTTGGAGAAAGATGTGCACAGTCGGCTCTTGCCAGCTGCGAGAGCCAGCTTCAGCATACCAGTGGGTTGAGTGAAAGAGGGAAAGAAAAAAAGGAAGGAAAGAAGGGAGGACGGGAGGGAGGGAAGGAATTGTGGGGGGCAGAGACTAGAATAATAAGATATGCTTTCACCAAGTGACCTCTCCCAGCAATGACGCCTGGGGAATTTGTAGGCTGTCACAGGGAGGATCCCATTGTTGAGTCTGGTTGTGACATAACTTATTCATGTAATTAGTTCTTTCTCACCACCAGTAATCTCAAGGTGCTATTAAGACAAGGTGACAAAATTTATAGCTTTTTGCTGACCCCCACCAGCCTGAATGCAGGAGTCTACCCATTGGCTCTTCTGTTCCATAATGGGGGACTTTCAGCACTTGTCACCTCAGCCCTCTCTATCTGTGACCATCTCTTATGTTTTTGGAATGGAGTCTGGGATGGTGCCTCTGGCTGCCAGCCCTGCCACCATGGCTGACAGGGCTGCCTCCCCACCACGAGGTGGCTGCCATTTTTGTGGCTGCAGCCATTCCTGTTCCTCTCTTAACCAATGTTGCTGCTATTGTGCTACCACCTCAGGCAGCAGTGGGACTGGCAGTTCCTTAGCACTGCTTCTGGCCACAGCACCCCTCAGGCCCACCCACTGTCTTCTACCTAAGTCCTAGGGCCCTTCTCCTCATCCAGACAGAGCAAAGTTGGTCCTCCAAATGTTGCGGGACTTTTCCTTAGTTCAGCTAAAGACAGGGTCCTTGTCACACGGCCACAAAAACTTAGACTCACAGACAATCTGAAGGGTGAGTAAAGTAAGGTTTTACTGGGTGAAAAGGGGAAAAAAGGTAAACAGGGACCCTCTGCATAGCCAGAGTCCCCACTGGTGCACTTCTGGCCTCACAGTTTGAATTCCAGTTTCCACCCAGGAAGAGGAGGGGCCAGGCTCCTCCTCTTGCTGCAAAGGGCATGAACTTCTGTGTTCCACCCCAGTGTGCACTCCTCCCTGTGCACAGGCAACTGGAGTTTTGCCAGGGAGCCCTTCCCACCTGTCTGTCTCACAAACATCAGGAGGCACATGCCTATTTCAAATCCAAACCCATCCAGAGCAGTTCCATTTCTGCCTCAAGCCTGGTTACACTAAATTGAATCAGTATAGTCTCCCATTTGTACAACAGACATTTATGGAGAGCCTAGGCACCATGCTGACCTTTCAAAATGCAACAGTAAACAAAACAGTCCCACTTCTGGGGGTTTACAGCCTGGCTGGGGGTTGGAGGAATAGATTCCAGGGAAGTGTGAAGCTTTGCTTTGCTAGGAGAGTGCACCAAGGAAACTGATCCTGAGAAATTAACCTCCAGTCAGCTTGCTGGTAAGCACTCAGAAATAAGTAGGGTGCTTGCATGTGGCCTACTCAGCTACTTGCCTGACCTGGCTCCTGTAGCTCTCCCCATCCTCCATGCCAGAAATCTTTCCTCCCAAGATATGCATGCAGCTCTCTTTCCTCACTTCATTCAGGTCCTGGTTCACATACCACTCAATCAGAGAGAACTTATATGGCCATCCAATAAAAAAAATAGCACCCTCAGCAACATGTGAGAAAGATTCAACTGGCTGCTGCTGGCTTGGAAAATAAAGGGGCCACAAGCCAAGGAATGCAGGCAACCTCCAGAAGCTAGAATAGGGAAGGGAATGGACTCTCCCCCAGAGCCTCCAGAAGGCATACAGTCCCGTCAACACCTTCATTTTAGCCCGTTGAAACTCATTTCAGACTTCTGACCTGCACTATTGTAAGATGGTAAATTCGTGTTACTTTAAGCCACTAAATTTGTAGCAACTTGTTACAATAGCAATAGGAAATTAATACACTAATATTCCCAGCACCTAGAGCCAAAGTATGAGTAGCAGTTTTATAGGCAGCTGGGGAATGTTTTTCCAGGCAGAGCAAGCAGTGGCAGCATGTGCAGAGCCAGGCAAGTGAGAGAACATTATGCTTTCAGAGAACTGGAAGTAAAGGGTAGGCAACATTGTAGGGTGTACAGTGTACTACACATGCAATTTCTTACTTTATCTTCCAGAGATTATCTTTTTTTCCACTGGCCAGATCAAAGCAAAGAATGACAAGGTTGAATGCTTTGCTCAAGAACCCAGCGCAGGCCAGGTGCAGTGGCTCACTTCCGTAATCCCACCAATTTGAGAGGCCAAGGAGGGAAGAGAGCTTGAAGCAAGAATTTCAAGACCAGCCTGGGCAACAAAGTGAGACCTCACTTCTGCAAAAAATTTAAAAATTAGCTGGGTGTGCTGGCACATGCCTATAGTCCCAGCTACTCAGGGGGCTGAGGATGATTGCTTGAGCCCAGGAGGTCAAGGCTGCAGTGAGCCATGATCATGCCATTGCACTCCAGCCTAGGCAACAACGTGACTCTGTCTAAAAAAAAAAAAGAAAAGGAAGAAAGAACCCACAGCAAGTAAAATGCAGCCAAAGATGGCCAAGAACACACCTGTAATTGAACAAAACTGGGTTTAATGATATACTTGTAAGAATGGAAAGCCATGGGACCTTTTATAAAAGTTTCTTAGCAAGTGCTTATTTTGTGATTTGGGCTTGTATTGATGAAGCACATTGTGTTTTGTTTTTTCTGGATTGGGTGCTCTCACATAATGGGAGCAATTCTATACTTGGATATCTGGATAATTCTTATTTAGCAGGCCAGAGCTAATGCTATAATGGGTAGAGAAGCAGTGGTCACTCATGTGAGCCAGGTGAGGGGATGTTTAGTATTTTTGCATTTTGTACAATGTTCTATTTTTGTCAGTGACCAGACATGATTATAAGTGTGGTCCTTCATCTCCCATTGTTGTGGACACACAACGACCTTATCAGATATTGGTGTTGTGTGAAATTGTTTACATTCAACAAGAGTACCCCATGCCAGGCCAGCTCCCAGCTGACAGCTGTCAGGGTCTACCTTCTTGTTTCTCACTTAGCTGGGGCTCAGATTCCTGTCTTCTGACACCAGGTCCTGTGCTCTTTGTACTTCATGGCTCTCCATCATTCACTGGATCTGCAGAGCTGCAGTAATTACAAGAGCTTAGCCAACAGTTCCAACCTCCTTCCCCTTTTGTTCCAATTTCTTCTCCCCTTATTTCCATTTTATTTTCTGATTACATTGTATATGATTTTGTATCAGGCCAGGATTGGTGGCTTACGTCTTTAATCCCAGCACTTTGGGAGACTGAGGCGGGAGGATCACTTGAGTTCAGGATTTCAATACCAGCCTGGGCAACAAAGCAAGACTCTGTCTCTACAAAAAATTAAAGAATTAGCCAAGTGGTACATGCTTATAGTCCTAGCTACTCAGGAGGCTGAGGTGGGAGGATCAATTAAGCCCAGGAGTTCAAGGCTGCAGTGAGCTATAAACATGACACTGCATTCTAACCTGGATAACAAAGCAAGGCCCTGTCTTGAAAAGAAAAGGAAAAAGAAAAAGAAAAAGAAAAGAATAAATCGTAATCACAAAAGAAAAGCATAATCAGTTTGTACTATTATACAATCACTCACAAACCCACTTTCCTAACATACCACCTGGTTCAGTTTTGTATTTCTTTCTAGATCTGCTCCAACAGCATCCACATTTTTATACAGACATGATGATAGGGTGAATATAATATTGGGTTTTTTCATTTAATACTATATAAGAACCTTCTTTTCACACTATTACAAAATTACACAGCATAATGAAGAATAACTTTGAATAAAAAATGCAGCCGTTCAAAGGATCCACTCATTTTGGGTGGTTGTCAGTGGGATTCTACACCCAAGATGAAAAAAAAGAGGGATGGAAAAGTAAATAGACCAAGAGGGTAGAACTGAGTAGAGTTGGTGATTGGCTGAATGACCTCCAAATTCTCATACCTTGGAGGCCACTGTAGACTCTAGTATTCCATAATTGTTTTCTTGAGCTCTATCCTATGGAATCCGGAGTATATCTTTGGGGATAGGAGAGTTCCATAGAGGCAAGGATAATCTGGAGACCAGTCATCTTTTAAATTTTTTAATTTACTGGCTCAGAGAACAGCAAAAGGAGAGCTTAAAGGAAAATTTAAAAGACGTCTGGTCCCTAACACCAATCAGGAAAAGCCTGAACACACTCTCTGAGGGAGCTTAGACCAGGACCACTGCTGGGGAACCTGTCAGGAACTGCCCCAGCCATGCGACTGTAGAGGTGGATACAGAGCTATGGGTTCTGCTGGAACCTCGCAGCCAGAAAAGCGCTTTACCCTGGAAACTGAAAACCGACCTATGTGTGGAAAACCAACTTTTCCAGGAGAGAGTCATCTCAGAGGGTACTGTAAGCATATCCTGTAATCATCTTCCCGGACTGCACTTGACACTACAGGCTTTGGAATGGGAATATCTCAGGTCTCAATACCTCCAGTGAGTGTCCTTCCCATCTTTCCTATTGGAACAATAGAAGAGGCAGAGATTGATTTCTTTTTAATCAACAGTTTATGAGGGAGCAGCATATCCAACTAAGAAATGTTATAAGGTTTGGGCTGATGAAGGCAGTTGGAACTAGACGGAGTGTGGCTGGTCAAGACCCACAGACTGCAATTAAAACTGTTCCAGAGGAAGGAGATTCATGGTAAATAGTGAATTCATTGCAAAATACTCTAATCTCAATTCACTTCACCATCTGGGTGTATGTATATTAATGGTCAGTTCCATACCCAAGCTGCTTTAGCTCTGACTGATGTAGAAGAACGTTACCTGTGAGATCTGAGATTCCTAGGTGTTTATTTGTCCGTTTTTGCATTGCTATAAAGAAACACCCAAGACTGGGTAATTTATAAAGAAAAGAGGTTTATTTGGCTCATGGTTCTGCAGGCTGTACAGGAAGCATAGCAACTTCTGCTACAGAGGAGGCCTCAGGAAACTTACAATCATGGCAGAAGGCAAAGGGGAAGCTGGCACATCTTACATGGCTGGAGCAGCAGGAAGAGAGATAGAGAGGGGAAAGGTGCCACATATTTTTAAACAACCAGATATTATGAGAACTCTTTCATGAGAACAGCACCAAAGGGATGGTGTTCAATCATTCATGAAGGATCCACCCCCATGATCCAATCACCTCCCACCAGGCCTCACTTCTAACATTAGGGATTACATTTCAACTGAGATTTGGGTGGAGACACAGATGTAAACCATAGCACTAGGTGTCTCTTCTCTAAGCAGGGAAGAAAAATTCTGAGGCCTGAGCTGGGTATTGAGACATTAAAAAAAAAAAAGAGAGAGAGAGAGAGACAGAACACATAATGTGGTTAAGGAGCTCCCCTCTCCCCAGGAGGAAAAGTGTTGCCAGCCTTAGGACATGGAGGCTGGTGCTCCAGAATCTTAGGGTCCCCCTCTCCCCCTTAAGAAGGCAGAGCTTCCCAGGCATCTGAGATAGCTTTGTGGAAAGGAAGGGCCATAGGATAATTGTGGACTCAGCAGCAGTAGGCTGGGCCAGGAAAGGGAGATGAAGTGTCTGAATTTTGCCTTTACTCATGATAAAGAGAAGACAAAGGCGATGGTGGAGGGGGATAGAATAAGACATATGGGATGATGGAGGGGGATAGAATAAGACTTATGGCTGTTAGAGAATCATAAGAAACAGCTAAAGCATGAAGTAGTCCCAGACTAACTTTTGGAGAGATGGCTACTTCCTTTTAAGTCTGGGACCAGAACATCAGGAACTGTTCTGTTGGATTGGGGAAACTGGCATTCTTTTCACTGTAATGGGAGAGATTCTCTGGTGTCACTTCTGAAACCTATGAAGGCAAAGGGAGGGAAAGTTACAAGAGTGTCAAAAACAATGAGCTAAGAAAGCAGTGAGATAAGAAAACAATGAGATAACAAAGAGAAAGAGAAACTGCCAGATGATGGGTACTTAACAAGAGTCCTAGTTTTACCCCTTATTGAGTATCACCTCTGGGACCATTGGGAGGATACCTAGAAGATTGGAATCATCCAAACTAAGTCCAGAAACACTGGACTGACAAGTGTCAACATTGATGGGTTGATTTCTGAGCATGAATAGGAATATAAGGAATGTAACGAAGCCATGGTGTTGGGCAGGAAGTCCTTGTAGAGAACTAGGATCTTAACTGGGCTAAGAATTGTGCCTGAGGTTGCCTATTTAAAATGGTATACTTCAATCCAGAGAGCCAGGCGGGGCCCACATTAGTGAGGACTGGACCCTAGAAAATGTTGGCTCACCTATTACTGTTAACTGCAGGAGTGTAAAAGAGACTACTGAGGGATGTGGAATGAAACTGTGGCAGTACAAAACTTCAGTAACCAATCTTAGTTAATAGGGATGAGTCAGAAAATGTTAGTTCGTTTGTGGATGATAACCGGAAATGTTTTAAGGTTACTGTTGAATTGGGGAAACTGGCACTCTTTTCACTGTAATGTCTTACAAAATATTTGATAAGACAAAACTTGATAAATTTTTATCCATAGGGATAAGCCTGGTTATGTCCACATTGAATGAGGAACAGGGTACCAGAAAATGTTGGTCCTTTTGTTGATGGCAATTGGGAGAGCTTTAGGATAACTAATGAGACTGGAATCAAATAGTAGGCCAAACTTGGATGACCAATTATTTATAGGGACCAGCTAGTTAGTGCCCACACTGGGTAAGGATCTGGTACCCTAAAATGTTAGTTTCTTTGTTGATGGTAGTTGGAAAAGCTTTAGGGTGACTAGAGAGAAGCCTAAAGAGAAATTGGGTTAGGACAAAACCTAGATGGCCAATTAGATTCAAAAGAACAAGGTTAGGAAAGAACTAGTTTCTTCAACCTATTGAGTTGCTGTGGGCCCTGCCCCTGTGGTTGGTCAAATGATATTTTCCATGTGGTCTGATTCTTATAGTTTAAAAACAATTTGTTTTAAGGTAATAGGGTGAGACATAGCAAGGGTTTATTGCACAGAAAGAAGCAGCTTCAAACAAACAGACTTGAAGTAAACACTGAGAATAAGAAGAAAAATGGAGATACAGAGAGAGAAAAGAAAAATATGGTAAAGATTAGTGGTACTGAAAATGGAATGAGAAAGGGCAAAGAGGCAAGAGAAAAACACTGTCAGTCAGACATGGAAGAGAGCCAAAGAAATAAAAATAAATTTCTTTCTCTCCTCCACTCCTGCCTTCCTTTTTTTTTTTTTTTTCCCCCTTCTTTTAACAATCATGGAGTGGCCACTATATGTCAAGGTAAGTACTGGCTATAAAATGTAAATAAGACTCTCTCTCTGCACTGTGGGTCATTGCTTGGGACTAACACTTGGGAGAGTACAATAGTAAACCACTAGTAAGATGGACATCAAGCTTTTAAGAGGAATTAAGAAGGAATGGCAGAGTGAGAAAGGATCAGATAACCAAAGATTTAACTACCAGGGAGCTCATCCCTGAAGCTGGGAAAGTGAGTCTGCTATGCAGAAAGGCCAAGGAGAGCAGGGTGGGAGGGCAGCTGTGAGAGCCACTTCCCAGAGCCTAAAGTCTCTGAAGGGTCACAGATTCGATTCTCACCCCACATTTCGAGGTCGACTTACCAGAGGTTGCCATTCCTGGAGTAAAAATGTTGAACTGCCTATGCTCAGAGACCTGGCCACCCAGCTCCCAGGCATTATAGGTGCAAATGACCCACACCATCCCACATCTAGTGGTGGCGTGGTTACACCAGGAAGCCTTTACACACAGGGAAGTTCAAGAGAATCAGTGTGTTAGTGCCCACACTGGGTAAGGACCTGGAAATGTATTTTTGTTTCTTCGGCTCTCTTCCATGTCTGACACAGTGTTTTTCTCTTGGCTTCTTGCCCTTTCTCATTCCATTTTCAATACCATGAATCGTTATCATATTTTTCTTTTCTCTTCCTGTTATCTCCATTTTTTAAACACTGCAGGGTGTGGGGTCAGAGAGGAGATTCTCTATCTGTACTTAAGTTGTGGGTGTAGCTGAGCCAGCTGGAGCATCACAAAATGCCAACCTGGTGCAGCCTAAAGCAGGCATTCGTGTTACATGGAATTTTTAAATAGGTTGAGGAAAGTTCATAATTTTTAACATTACCAGGAAACATATAAAGATATTTTTTAATATATTATTGATTGACACTCTGTTTCCAAAAGGCTTTTGAGGTAGCTTTTTGTTGATACTAAGTTCCCATTTTCATTTAATGGGAGGAAAGCTTCAGGAGAAAGAGAAATGGGCAGGTAAAATTTTGATGGGAGAAAATGCAGCAATAAATCTGAAGTATTCACATCACAAAAGAAGATCTGCAGAAGCTACAGGCCAGTGGAGAAAAGTGACACATGTGCTCAGAAAAAGGGGTGGGAAAAAGAATTTCAAGTGGAAGACAAACTTTTCTTCTGTTGTGCCACATTCTATCCATCTACACAAAAAGCCAGAAACATTGTATTGCTACTGTGGACTTTAAAAGTAATACAGAAATAGAAATAACCTATTAATTTATCCTCTTAAAGTTTCTATCATATAGAATACAAAGTAAAATGTTAAAGCCCCAATTCCCTTATCTCTTCTACTCATCTACCCCAAAGATAACTACTTTATAAAGTTTATGGTTTTTTTCTAGGCATTTACATATTTTTTCAAATATAAATATGATTGCTATACATTTTTACATCAGCCCATGGAACTTTGTATTATTTTAAGCAGCTACATGTATACTCGATTATAAATGAACCCTACTTTATTTGACCATTTTTCTGTGGACAATGAGATTTTTTTTTCTACCCTGTTTTATTTAAGAACATTGCTTCATAATCATCATTATCTAAATCAAGGATCTGCATGTCTATGAATAATTATGGAAACTTATGGAAATGTAGAATTAAGGTCAACTGAATAGTTTTCTTTTATAAAGAGAATTGTGAAATGTACTAATAGAATTAAGACCAAGAAACACACTTATTAATAAATATATTAAAGTATTGTCAAAACAGACATCATTTCTCTGGAATGCATAGGGAAGACAGTCAAAAGAGAAACAGGGAGAAATAGCGAGGGATAAAGGAAGAGACATAAAATGTTTACACTTTCAGAAGTTCAATGGACACAGTATTAATAATTCACTTCGAAATACATTTTCTGAAATAAAGCATCTCAGCTTTCGAAAGTCCAAAAATATGAGTAAATTTGCCAAGTTTATATTTACGTGACCAACAAATATATGAAAAAAAGCTCATCATCACTGGTCGTTAGTGAAATGCAAATCAAAACCACGTGAGATACCATCTCACGCCAGTTAGAATGGCGATCATTAAAAAGTCAGGAAACAACAGGTGCTGAAGAGGATGTGGAGAAATAGGAACGCTTTTACACTGTTGGTGGGAGTGTAAATTATTTCAACTACTGTGGAAGGCAGTGTGGTGATTCCTCAAAGATCTAGAACTGGAAATACCATTTGACCCAGCAATCCCATTACTGGGTATATACCCAAAGGATTATAAATCATTCTACTATAAAGACACATGAACACATATGTTTATTGCGGCACTATTCACAATAGCAAAGACTTGGAACCAACCCAAATGCCCATCGATGATAGACTGGATAAAGAAAACGTGGCACACATACACCATAGAATACTATGCAGCCATAAGAAAGGATGAGTTCATGTCCTTTGCAGGAACATGGATGAAGCTGGAAACCATCATTCTCAGCAAACTAACACAAGAACAGAAAACCAAACACTGTATGTTCTTACTCATAAGTGGGAGTTGAACAATGAGAACACATGGACACAGGGAGGGGAACATCACACACATGGGGTCGGGGGCTAGGGGAGGGAGAGCATTAGGAGAAATACCTAATGTAGATGAGAAGTTGATGGGTGCAGCAAACCACCATGGGACATGTATACCTATGTAACAAACCTGCATGTTCTACACATGTATCCCAGAAGTTAAAGTATAATTAGTGTATTTTAAATATACTTATTAATATATATAATATATATTAAAATATAGCAGCAGAAACTTTCCTCAAATTCCCTATTTTCCGAATTTTCAGTTAAATATATATACACACACTGTGGACTAGAGAAAATGGCTTTTTAGATTTTACAAACCAGGAGTTAAATTTCATAGAACAATACCCTTGTCCTGCAATCCCCTAGCTTCTAGAATATTGTTACAAAATACTTTTTGTGTGTTTGTTTGTGATGGAGTCTCCCTCTGTTGCCCAGGCTGGAGTGCAGTGGTGTGATCTATGCTCACTGCAATCTCCGCCTCCCGGGTTCAAGCTATTCTCCTGCTTCAGCCTCCAGAGTAGCTGGGATTACAGGCACGCACCACCACACCCAGCTAATTTTTGTATTTTTAGTAGGGATGGGGTTTCACCATCTTGGCCAGGCTGGTCTCGAACTTCTGACTTCAAGTGATCCGCCCACCTCGGCCTCCCAAAGTACTAGGATTACAGGCATGAGCCACGATGCCCAGCCAAATGTTGTTACAAAATACTTTGGAAAGTACATTACATTTTTGTCTATATACATGAGCCAGCTTGTATGAAGCCAGGGTAGATATCACATATGAGGGATAGTTTATCCTCTCTTCTCATCTCCTGCAGCACTAGTTGCCAAACTTGGAATTCCTTTAAGGCTACATTTATAAAAATATGCAGTATCCAGTCATCAGGAAGCAGCTGAGGATCTAAATTTATCAGTCTGGAAAATAACTTGACATCAACCATCTTTGCTCCTTGGAGGCTGTAAGAGTCACAAGCAGAGTTTTGAGGCACAGACAAGGTCACAGACACATTATGGTCTCAATTGGCTCATTAAATTTTTCTACCAATTACCTTTTTGTGTGCATTTATTTAAACAACACTTATGTAGAACTTTCTATAGCCCAGGCTGTATTCTAAAGGCTTTGCCCTCATTGCCTGTTTGTCATCTGCAAACTGGGGATGAAAATAATTACACCTACTTGACAGAGCTGTGAGGTTATATGAGGTTAAGTAAGTTTGTCTGAGGCCGTATCTACTGCGTGGTAGAGTCACTTAGCCATGCTTCATCTTCTTTGGGTTCAACCTTGCCGTATCTACTGCGTGGTAGAGTCACTTAGCCATGCTTCATCTTCTTTGGGTTCAACCTTTTCTGTTTCCCTTAACCACTGGTTCATTCAGTCCTCCATTTCACTATGATGGAGATTAGATGGGACCTAGAAGTTCTATCCAATCCCATCTTTACTAGTCTCCAAGTTTTCTAGCACTTGTTCTTGAGTGCTCAGTTGAAATTTATGATTTAAGAAATTTAATATTTAAATCTTTTTTTTTTTTGAGACAGAGTTTCACTCTTGTCACTCAGGATAGAGTGTAGTGGTAAGATCTCA
Source organism: Pongo pygmaeus (assembly GCF_028885625.2). Classification (NCBI taxonomy): domain Eukaryota; kingdom Metazoa; phylum Chordata; class Mammalia; order Primates; family Hominidae; genus Pongo; species Pongo pygmaeus. The sequence goes on along the minus strand of NC_085930.1, from coordinate 164,893,500 downwards.
GCTCACTGCAACCTCCACCTCCCAGGTTCAAGCTATTCTCCTGCCTCAGCCTCCTGAGTAGCTGGGACTACAGGTGCCTGCCACCATGCCTGGCTAATAATATTTAAATCTTGAATTAAAATGTTATCATGAAAAAAAAACCTAAAAAAGTTAGGAGAGCCAGAAGAAAAAACTATGGAATTTTTAAAATAGTTTGAGAAACTATGAAAGCTTTTTCCCTTTAACTCTCATATGACAACAAAATTTGATATCTGGGAAAGAAAGTTTGCTGAAGCTTACAATGGATTTAGATCAATGTAAACCAGTTTGTGTTTTTCTGAATAAATTTCTCTGATTAGGGTAACTATTAATCACATGTTAATTATTGACAGTGACCCAATATTAAAGTCAAGAAACAAACTAACCAAAGATAAAACAATTAGTGTTGTAGTATATCGTTAGGTGTACACCATCGCCCCCCACCCCCTCACAAACACATCCATTTCCAATTATGTGCACCTCTCAAGAGTCACTGTTTACCTGCTACAGAATGCATGTTCAAGTCTCCTGGAGGCCTGAGCTGTCTCTCCTGCAGGCAGATAACTCATGGTTTTCCCCTCTCTAACACAGGTCCCCAGTGGTGTGACTTCTAGTTGTGGATTTACTTATACAAGTTAGGTAACATGGAGCTCGTTTCACCTTACAAGGTGCCCAGCTTCCCGAGACCTATTTAGTTCAAAACACCTGGTCCAACAAGGTCATTAAGTCAAACCACAAGATTGGGGTTTCCTGGTAGGCAACTGCTTTTCTGTAGTGTTTTCACTTTTTCTTCGGCTTTCAAGAACTTATGCTCCCTTGCAAGTACCAAAATCTTTTGCTTTTATCAAGACTTCCCTTTCACATGTCCCCAAGGCTCTGCAAATCACTTTTAAACCATTAATTCTATCTAAAAGTCCTATTCCTGGTTTCTTCAGGTACTGGTTAAACAAAATTACGGTTTAAAGTGCTGTTAGTTGGCCGAGCATGGTGGCTCACGCCTGTTATCCCAGCACTTTGGGAGGCTGAGGCAGGTGGATGACTTGAAGTCAGGAGTTTGAGACCAGCCTGGCCAACATGGTAAAACCTCATCTCTACTAAAAAATGCAAAAAAATTAGCCAGGTACAGTAGCATGTGCCTGTAATCCCAGCTACTAGGGAAGCTGAGGCGGGAGGATTGCTTGAACCAGGAGGTGGAGGTTGCAGTGGGCAGAGATCGCACCACTGTAGTTCAGCCTGGGCAACAGAGAAAGACTCCATCTCAAAAAAAAATAAAATAAAAATTATACTCAGAGGAGTATCATTTGGGGAATATTTTTTTTTCTCCTATGAAAGTAGCATGTGTTGTGGGGAATTTAGAAAATTCAAACCAAAAAGGGGGGAAAATTGGAATACTCTCTAATTTCATTATCCTGCAATAACTCACCAAAAACATTTTAATGAACATCCTTAAAATTTTTTTCATATGCATATTTTTGTAGAAATAAGCTTAACTACTACATAATGTTTCATATACGAAAAGTATCTTCTTGTGATTACAATTTTCTATCACATCAATTTTCATAATCTATTACATGGATGTACTTTAATTCATTTAACCAATATGCTGCTGTCCCAGGTTATTGGACTCTGAGAATTTGCACCTAGAAGAGACACCCCACTGGAGACCCTGAGAACAGGAGCCCATGGTGTGATGGGAGTTCTCTCCCATTGAGGAGAATCACAGTGCCTTTACAGCTAAGTGTGAAATGCATAGGTTATATCAGGTGGAGGATTCTTTGGAACTGTGTTTCCATTTATGGAACGAACAGTCCTATCCTGTGTTAAGAGGCCACAGCGTTTAAACACTAAACCTCTCTTGAGGTGTCTGCCCATCTCACAATGTGTTTATTTAAAAGTGACGTTACTTCAAAGCCATGTTTACCTTAAGATAGACACAGTTAGATAGATATCAAAACAATTAGAACCATGTGTATACACATGGGCTAATATACACTCATATTTCCTAGCTTGTCCACTGAGAGGGCCTGGAGGCAGTAACACACACCCCAGTAGCAACAAGCTCCTAGATCTTGGTTTCTATACCATTCTCCAAAAGAAACCAGAGCTCTTTGAAGAAGTGGCTGATTTTAGGGCTGGGGTAGGGAATATATAAGATGAACCTGGAATAGTACAGAAAGAAAGGCTTTACAAAAAGAAAAAAAGATCAGACATGTTAAAGCGACAAAGGTGCCAACCTATAAGAGCTCCCAGTGGCCAAAGTTGGAACACTTTCAACAGCAAAATAAATAACATAGTCCCAAAGTATAATAAAATAAATATCCACGAGTACATACTGGTCTAAACAAATGACTGAATGGGAGAAAAGAGCCAAATCTCCTGTAGAGAACTCTACTTTATGTAGATACTCCCACCATCCACTCTCTTCCCCCAGTTGCTTCCAAAGAGTAGAGTATAGAAAGGAAAGAATAAGTAACTTTATGGTGAAGGAACCTGGCCAACACTACCTTGGCGTGATAGTCAAGGTTAACATCACCAGTGCCAAGTCATAGAGATAGCATGTTCCTCCCGAAATGACATCATGAAGGCACTTCACCTCTGTGGTTTTCCTTACAAAATCCATAACTTCATTCTGAAAGAAATATCATGCAAACCAAAATTGAGGAAATATTATTTGGCAATAAAAGTAAATGAAATACTGGTACAATCTATAATGTGGATAAACAATGAAAGCATGCTCAGTGAAAGCAGTCACAAAAGACTACACAATATCTCATTGCATGTGTATGATATGTCCAGAATAGACAATCTTCTGCCCCAGCCCTAAAAACCATAGAGACAGAAAGTAGATTAGTGGTTGCCTAGGGTAGGGAAGTTTGAGGGGAAACTGAGAATAACCACTAATGGGTAGGGAGTTTCTTTTTATTTATTTATTTTTATTTTTTTCAAGTGGTCAGTCTTATTACTGAAGTTTTTTTTAGGGGTGATAAAACTGTTCTACAATTATCTTTATAATAAGAATTACAAAATACTGCCAAAAGAAATCAGAGATGACACAATCAAATGGAAAAATATTCCATGCTCATGGATAGGAAAAATCAATATTGTTAAAATGGCCACAGTGCCCAAAGCAATTTATAGATTCAGTGCTATTTCTATCAAATTACCAATGACATTTTTCACAGAATTAGAAAGAAACTATTCTAAAATTCATATAGAACCAAGAAAGAGCCTGAATAGTCAAAGTAATCCTAAGCAAAAAGAATGAAAGCAGGCATCATACTACCCAAACTATAATACAAGACTACAATAACAAAAACAGCATGGTATTGGTACAAAAACAGACCCAAAGACCAATGGAACAGAATAAAGAACCTAGAGATAAAGCCATACACATACCATTTGATCTTTGACAAAGTTGACAAAAACAAGCAATGGAAAATGGACTCCTTATTCAATAAATGGTGCTGGGATAACTGGCTAGCCATATGCAGAAGATTGAAAGTGGACCCCTTCTTTTCATCATATAAAAAATTAGGCTGGGCGCAGTGGCTCACACTTGTAATCCTAGAACTTTGGGAGGCCGAGGCAGACAAATCACTTAAGGCCAGGAGTTCAAGACCAGCCTGACCAACATAGCGAAACACCGTCTCTACTAAAAATACAAAAAATAGCCAGGCATAGTGGCGCACACCTGTAATCCCAGCTACTCAGGAGGCTGAGGCATGAGAATTGCTTGAACCCAGGAGGTAGAGGCTGCAGTGAGCCGAGATTGCACCGCTGCACTCCATCCTGGGGGACCGAATGAAACCCTGCCTCAAAAAAAAAAAAAAAAAAAACCCTAAAAGAAAACCTAGGAAATGCCTTTCTGGACATAGGCCCTAGGAAAAATTTCATGATTAAGACTCCAAAAGCAATTGCAACAAAAACAAAAATTGACAAATGGGACCTAATGAAACTAAAGAGCCCCTGCACAGCAAAAGAAATTATCAACAGAGAAAACAGACACCTACAGAATGGGAGAACATATTTGCAAACTATACATCCAACAAAGGTCTAATATCCAAAATCTATAAGGAACTTAAGTCAACAAGCAAAAAACAAATAACCCCATTAAAAAACGGGCAAAGGACATGAACAGACACTTCAAAAGAAGAAATACACATGGCCAAGAAGCACATTGTTGCTCAACAGCTTACTAATCATTAGTAAAATGCATATCGAAACCACAATGAGGCTGGGCACAGTGGCTCACGCCTGTAATCCCAGCACTCTGGGAGGCCGAGGTGGGCAGATCACGAGGTCAGGAGATTGAGACCATCCTGGCTAACACAGTGAAATCCGTCTTTACTAAAAATATAAAAAAATTAGCTGGGCATGGTGGCGGGCACCTGTAGTACCAGCTACTCGGGAAGCTGAGGCAGGATACTGACATTGAACCCAGGAGGCAGAGGTTGCAGTGAGCCGAGATCGTGCCACTGCACTCCAGCCTGGGTGACAGAGCAAGATTCCATCTCAAAAAAAAAAAAAAAAAAAAAAAAAAAAGCCACAATGAGATACCATCTCACACCATCAGGATGGCTATTATTAAAAAGTCCAAAAAATAACAGATAGTAGCAAGGTTATGGAGTAAAGAGAATACTTATGCTGATGGGAGTGTAAATTAGTGAGCGTCTGTGGAAAGCAGTTTGGAGATTTCTCAAAGAACTTAAAACAGAATTACAATTTGACCCAGCGATCCCATTACTGGGTATACACCCAAAGAAATATAAATTGTTCTACCATAAAGACACATGCACGCATATGTTTACCACAGCACTATTCACAGTAGCAAAGACACGGAATCAACCTAAATGCCCATCAACAGTGGACTGGATAATGCAAATGTGGTACATGTACACCATGGAATACTACACAGCCATAAATAAGAATGAAATCATGTCCCCAGAAGTAAAACGAATGGAACTGGAGGCCATTATCCTAAGTGAATTAAGGCAGGAGCAGAAAATCAAATACTGCAGGTTCTCACTTATAAGTGGGAGCTAAACACTGAGTACACATGGACACTACGAAGGAAACAACAGACACCAGGGCCTACTTGAGGGTAGAGGGTGGGAAGAGAGAGAATCAAAAAACTATGTATCGGGTACCATGCTTATTACCTGGGTGACAAAATAATCTGTACACCAAACCCCCACAGCACATAATTTACCCATGTAACAAACCTGCACATGTACCCCTAAAACTAAAATAAAATTTAGAAAGAAAAAATAAATAAAATAAGAATTATACTGGATAACGTTTAAAAAGTTAAACATATATCACAGCAATTTCGCTTCTAAGAATGTGCCCAAGATGAATGAATGAATATATCCATGAAAGCTTATATAACGTCATAGTGAAACTACCATTGCAAAATTATAACTGAGACAGCCAAAGAGATCTGACCTAACCAACTCCATCTTGCTTCTAACCTCCAAGCTGTCCTTGTTCATTCCTGGGCATAGGGCAAACTAACTTTGGGAGGAACTTAATTTAGAGTTTAAAACAAAGATGATGTAATCCCAGCACTTTGGGAGGCCAAGGCGAGCAGATCACGAGGTCTGGAGATCGAGACCATCCTGGCTAACATGGTGAAACCCCATCTCTACTAAAAACACACACAAAAAAAGTAGCCGGGTGTGGTGGTGGGCGCCTGTAGTCCCAGCTACTTGGCAGGCTGAGGCAGGAAAAATGGCGTGAACCCGGGAGGTGGAGCTTGCAGAGCCGAGATCGCGCCACTGTACTCCAGCCTGGGCAACAGAACGAGACTCTGTCTCAAAAAAATAAATAAATAAAAATAAGGAGACCTCCTTCTTGCCTAGGGACTAGATTGCCTTTGTAGGACTAACAAATTAGCCAAAAGATTAGAAATTATGGTTTAGGAGTCACACAGCTGGAGGCTACAGGATTCTGACCCTCCTAAACTGCTCCCAAGAGATATTTTGCACATCCTGTATGTGATGGATCAGCTGGCACCACCCAGATACATCAACTGGCTCATCTGATCTTGTAGCCCCCACACAAAAACTGACTCAACCCAAGAAGACAGCTTCAACTCCCTATGATTTCATCTTCCAACCAACCAATTAGTACTCCCAACTCGCTGGCCCCCCTACCCACCAAATTGTCCTTAAAAACTCTGACCCCCAAATGCTCTGGGAGACTGATTTGAGTAACAAAAAACTCTGGTCTCCTGCACAGCTGGCTCTGTGTAAATTACTCTTTCTCTATTGCAATTCCCCTGTCTTGATAAATTGGCTCTGTGTAGGCAGCAGGCAAGGTAAACCCGATGGGCAATTACAATAGCAACTCTTTTCATCACAGCCCCTTACTAGAAACAACCCAGATGTCGATCAGTTGGTGAATAAACAAATTGTGACATATCTTTTAAAAAAGAAAATGTTCTACAATTGATGGTGGCAATGGTTGCACAGCTCTGTGAATATACTTAAAACCATTGAATTGTACACCTTAAATGGGTGAATTCTGTTATGTAAATTCTATCGCAATAAAATTATTAAAAAGAAAACAAAACAAGGCGCATTCAACAAAGTACCTGACCAGTACTGATATAGGAAGTAAAAAGAAATTACTTAGGTAGATAGTGAGGGTAAGGAAGTCCTCGGTAAGGTTTTCCTTTTAATGAAAAGCTGCCCCAAAACAAAGAATAGCCTGTAAAAATCAAACTGCTGACACAGATAAGCAAGCTGGAAGCTTGCATGGGTGAATGCTAGCAGCTGTACCAATAGGAAAAGGCTATGTGGGGGTTAGGCATGTTCAACATGGCAGCTCCATCTTCCCTCTTCTTTGCCAACCATGTGTACAGTAAGGAGCAGATAACATGGTGCCAGCCAGGTAGAAAACACATTTGCAAAATAAAAATCTTAGGGTTGGGTGGGCAGCTTCTTTGTGTGCTATGTAAACATCACACCTGGTCCAACCAATCTTTGGGTTCTACGTAAATCAGACACTGCCTTCTCAAGCCAGTCTATAAAATCTTGTGCACTCTCAGCTGTGGACCAGAAGTCCCACTCAAGCACCCCTCTCTCTGCAGGAGGGAGAGCTATACTCCTTTCTTTTACTTTTGCCTATTGAACCTCTGCTCCTAAAACCACTCCTGTGTGTCTAAGTCTTCAATTTCCTTGGCATAAGACAACGATCCTCAGGTATTTCCCCAGACAAATGACATCCACGCCACTTCAGTACTAAACAAAACTGTCAAGGTCATTATAAACAAGTCTTAGAAATTGTTACAGACAAGGGGAGACTGAAGAGACATGAAAATTAAATGTAATATAGTGTCCTGGATGGGATCCTAGAACAGAAAAAGGAAATTAGGAAAAATCTAGTGAACTATTAATAAAATGTGCCTGGTTACTAATGCACAAATATGAGTTCCTTAACTGTTATAAATGTACCACACAGTAATGCACCCAGGCCTGTCTGACTCTACAGTTCGTTCTTTTAGCCACCAAACCACACTGCCTCTCTGTAACCCTAATTATGGAAGCTGACCCTGCCCTCATGTCGGAGGCTTATCTCTGTCTCATCCAGGCCCGCTACTGAGATCCCAGGAGGCCTCATCAAAAAGCTGCATGAGTTAATAAAGGAAACATCACTTCCTCCATAGCTCTGTCTAAAGCAGCATCAAAGTATCTGAGAACCACGTTATGACTCTTCTATTTCAGTATAATGAGGTGACTGAAGCATGGAGTTGGGCATTCAAATGTTGGTTAAATAAGTAAATGAATTAGCTTCTGAAGGCATTAAATTGCTCTTTTCTTCAAACACTTAAAAAGTTAGAATAAGAACACTTTAAAAGTTCTAAAACTCTTTTTAGAACTCTGCTTTCTAAAAGACTTCTAACATTGAAAAATCAGTCCCTATGATCTGATACAGATTAGCTTGAAGGGGGAAGAAAAACTTTTTCAGGTGATGTTTGTCTGCTAAAAGGACGCTGGTCTTTCTAAGAAAGAAGCAGAATGAGTTTATTTTTAAAGTGAACTTGATGGGGGGAAGGGGAAGCAAAGGCATATAAACAATATAGCAATGACCCAAGACATAGACAAGATTGACCAATGGAAAGAGGTATTTGCTCTCAAATGTGCTAGGAGGGGGCTGGGGGAAGTCTACCCTGACCATTAGGATCTTCAGGGCAGCCCGGCAGGCGGTCTAATATAGTGGTAAGTGCTCCCAGGCAGGAGTCCCAAGATGGGAGTTTTCTTTGCAGCTCCAGCTTTAACCAGAATGCAATCTTTCCACTGCTGGAAACTTAGTTGCCCTACGGGATAAAACTAAACGGTTTTCCTGGGTCCTTACCAATTCCCATCTTTTAGAAATCTGAAAGAACTAGAGATAAGCCTCAAATAACCTTGAGGCCAATAGTGTATTTCCTCCCCCACTCAAACTATGTCTGGGCTGAAGTTATCAAGAAATAAAACTAGGCCGGGCGCGGTGGCTGACGCCTGTAATCCCAGCACTTTGGGAGGCCAAGGCGGGCGGATCACGAGGTCAGGAGATCAAGACCACGGTGAAACCCCGTCTCTACCAAAAATACAAAAAATTAGCCGGGGGCAGTGGCGGGCGCCTGTAGTCCCACCTACTCGGGTGGCTGAGGCAGGAGAATGGCGTGAAGCCGGGAGGCGGAGCTTGCAGTGAGCTGAGATCGCGCCACTGCACTCCAGCCTGGGAGGCGGAGCGAGACTCCGTCTCAAAAAAAAAAGAAATAAAACTATAGTCAACGCTTGTGTATATAAGGTTCCAGGACTCCCGTGTATTCCAAAATCCATGCATACTCAGGTCCTCCAGTAAGCCCTGAAGAATCTGGGTATATGAAAAGCCAATCCTCCCTCCATAGGTTTCATATCCTGAGAATGCTATTTCTCCATCCACATTTGGTTGAAAAAAATCCAGGGATATGTGAACCCACGCAGTTCACACCCATGTTGTTCAAGAATCAACTACAGCTTGTGTTTTCATGCCTTTCCTTCTCAGTGACAAAGGAGCAGTTCAATAGCTAGGCAGTAAGAAGACAGAGGGCACGGGGCATAATTAGGACTGCATAGCTTTCAGATGGATAGATACCAAAACGCACTTTAAACTTATAATTGGACCAAGTCATACTATGCTAGCTTCAACAGCTTGCACTCACCAATTCATATACCCTATTTTTGTTTTTCCTAGGAAACCACAAAGATCTAAAAGAACACACACACACACAAAACAAAAACAAAAACACAAAACCTGACTTCACTTATTTCCCCTCAGATATCGGTGGTGCAAATTTATTTTAAATGAAGGCAGGCTGGCTTTTTACTAAAAGATGAAGAAAAGGAACCAATTAAAATGGAAACTCCTTTCCAGGTAGAATCAGAAATAAAGCAGGTAAGGTTTTGTGCCTCTCTAGAGCAAGGGGGTCCGGGAGGGTGTGGGGGAGGGGTGCACTGGAGGAGCTGGAGATTTGGGAGGTGTTTAACTCTTGTGCTAAGAGAACTCAGGTAAACCTTAACATTATTTCTTAACTATTACACCAGGATGATGAGTTTGATTATCCTAAACTGCAAAACTCAGTTTTTTCCTTCTGTCACCCACATTTTCAACACTTGCAGCCTCATTTAATGTCAACTTACATTCCTTCATCTGTGGATCCTTTGCTCTCTGGCTTGGTTCTTTTGGATAATAATGCCAAGTTCCCACCCATCACAGGAATCATGATTGGAATACACCAGCCCAGCACCCTGTACTCTGGTGCCCCAAGTGATTACATGTGAGCCTCCCAGAAAGAACAAATATTGCTCTTGCCACTCCTCTCCAATGCTGACAGGACTGAGTCCTGGGGCAAGTGGATCCGGGAATTGCACTGCAGACAATTTTGCAGTAATTCCCTGTCTGGAGAAGCACGCCAGTTAACACTAGTTAGACTGTCACAGCCCTAGGAGAGGTAAGAACAACAAAGCCCACATTACCACGATGTCTTCTGGTGGCAAGAAATCTTTCTCCCACCACCATCCCCTTCCTCCCGGAATCCCTTGCCCCTTTCTGTGTATCTCTTCTGCTCCCACTTGACCGTCTTACCCTGCTTACTCATAACCTCACCTTGCACAGTGCCAACATGGCCTCTCAAGACTCACTCTGATTTTTTTAGTTCTCATGCCCCTATATAACTCAGTGTTTCAGAATCCCCTAGCTTATTTTTATTTGTTTTTTAAGACAGGGTCTTGCTGTTGCCCATGCTGGAGTATAGTGGTGTGAACAGGCTTACTGTAGCCTCAATCTCCCAGGCTTAAGTGATCCTCCCACCTCAGCCTCCCAAGTAGCTGGGACCACAGGTGCGCATAACCATGCCTGGATATTTTAATTTTTGTAGACACAAAAGGACTCACTGTGTTGCCCAGGCTGGTCTCGAATTCCTGGCCCCAAGCAATCCTTCTCTCTCGACCTTACAAAGTGCTGGGATTACAGATGTCAGCCACTATGCCAAGCCCAAACTAAACTAAACATTTTTCAAGTCAAGGTCAGTAATTTACTTGTCTTTGAACTCTCAGAGCCTGGTTCATAAAATGTAAAAACTGAATAAATGAACAAGCTTATTTACAGTGAGGTATTAGAGATCAAATCTATGATCTCTTTGAGGAGTTTCTGCTTTTTATTTTTATGTACTTTTTATTTTCTATTTTTATGTACTTTTTATTTTCTTTTTTTTTGAGACAGTCACCCAGGCTGGAGTGCTGTGGCACAATCCCAGCTCATTGCAACCTCCGCCTCCCAGGTTCAAGCAATTCTAGTGCCTCAGCTTCCCGAGTAGCTGGGATTACAGGCGCACGCCACCATGCCTGGCTAATTTTTTATATTTTTAGTAGAGATGGGGTTTCGTCATGTTGCTCAGGATGGTCTCCATCTCCTGAACTCAGGCAATCCGTCCGCCTCAGCCTCCCAAAGTGCTAGGATTACAGGCATGAACCACTGCACCTGGCAGTTTCTGCTTTTTAAAAGAGACCTGCAAGAAGAGGGCAAGGCTTACATCAAAGGAATAAATGTCTAATAGTAGAATTCCAAGTATTAGACACCTAAGTGAAGAAGCTGAACGTGGGCAGGACTTAGCCTGCATCCTTGGCTTCACACTTCACCAAAAAGGAAACCCACTTATATTTTTTCCCTATGTATAGCTTCAGCCTTTTCTGTTACAGCCCTAAGTGCAATGCTGTTTTGTTTGTTTGTTTTCAGAACTCTACATAGACAATCTGTGCCTTGGCAGATTGTCTGAATTGTAAATTAAAATATGATAGCATGGAGAATAGCATGCAAGTTTGGAGACAGGAGTCTGTATACTGTTCTGTTAGGGTTAATATCATGTGGCATAAATTTCATAATGATGCAAGTATAAGCCCCATATAGTTCAAAGCAAGTGACCCCACACCACCTTCAAAATCTGGGACTCTGTCATAGTCTAAATTTATTTGATTTGTCCCAGCTAATTGAGCACAATGAGATTATTAATCCTACAGCACTCGTTTCATCTGCACTGCCATGTTTTAAATAAGATATTATGCTTATTTTATACATAAAGCATATTCTCATGCATATTTTTATACTTAATGTACTGGTAAATCAATTCCTTATACATTCTTTCACTTGACCCACAGAGGCAGTATTATTCCTACATGAGTGATTTGGTGCCAAGGAGATTGTTGCCTTACCCAGGGTTACACGGCTACATGGAGTCAGTCAGAAATAAGATACTGGATTTCACGCCAATGTTTTACCAACAGATTTAGACCTACATGTTATGAGTGAATATTCTAACATACTAGAACAAATATTAGATAAAATAGATTCCCAAGATTATACCTAACTCAACCAGGAATCTTATTTTTATGTCACTGATACTCTGAAGATGCCTCATTCCTATTTCTCAGAGATAAAATTTTTACATTTTCTATAATGGTCTTCTTCTGAAATTCAGGGTAAAGAAATCACACAAAGAGGAAAATATAAAGATAGTTATGCTTCTTTAGTAAGCTTTTGAAGTGCAACTTATTTCCAAACTAATGTGAGCAATGCTGATTCCCTCTCTGCCTTACTGAACGACATCTCTAAACTCAAACATATCCAAAGGATGGCCATTATTGTTTACTTAACAGGAAAAATTTAAAAATACATGTGGTGACCATTTCCCCTTACTTTACAAAGGGAAACCAATAGAGTAACAAAACTGTAAATAGCATATCTGGCCTTTTCTAAATCCAGTATATTAGAATATTCACTTCTGTCATAATGGTCTAAAAGGTAGGAGATAGTTTTAAATCTCTGTAGTAATACCAGTTACCTGACAAAGCTAGCTCCAAAGTGAATTTAAGTAGGCTTTAAATGTGGATCTAGGGACATTCTGTACATGTCTACTTTAAGAAATATATGGGATGTCTGTACCTCTACGCCAGGAAGATGCAATAAGATTCTTAAGTATCTATACTTTTGTAAAATATTCCAACTCTTAAATGTCAAAACAGCAAAGACAACACTTTCAGTATTAAGGAGATACATATATATTTCTTTTGAGACAAGGTCTCGTTCTCTCAACCAGGCTGGAGTGCAGTTGACATGATCACAGCTCACTGCAGCCGTGACATCCTGGGCTCAAGTGATTCTCCCGCCTCAGTCTCCCAAGTAGCTGGGACTAGAGGTGCACACCTGGCTAATATTTGTGTTTTTTTGTAGAGACGGGGTTTCGCCATGTTGCCCAGGCTGGTCTTGAATTCCTGTGCTCAAACGATCTACCTGCCTTAGCCTCCCAAAACGCTGGGACTACAGTAGGCATGAGCCACTGCAGCCAGCCAAGGACACATATATATTTTAAGATATATCCTTCAAAGTTAAGAAAAATTGAGAAAAGAAAAAAAAATCACAATAATCAGACACCATGGTTCCCAAACTGTGCACCAATGCAACTCCAAGCCACTGTAACAAACTCACATAGACACGAAGTGAACTATTAGCTTGTGGTCAGTTTTCAACACAGCATCATGCTACATTCCATTTAATGATGTCATGTTTACAACGCTGGCTGGGTTTTCAGTGGCTGTGGTGATTAAAAACATGTATGGTGCAAAAATCAGCATGAAACAGAAAATGAAGATGGCAGTGATTTGATAAGCTATACAGTGCTCAACAGATGCATATATCCCATTCACAGTTTAAGAATGAAAAGAATGAATTTTTTCATTTACATATAATATTTTTTCAAATGGCTATGTTGTTAGCACATTTTTAAGTTGTTTCATAACTATTAATAAATGGAACTGTTACTTATTTTGGCCTAGGGACACTACTAAAATTACTAAGGCAACTGTCAAAGGAGAAAGTTTGGGAACCTGTATACTAAATTCACATCAGGTACTCTAGCAGCCTGACCAGAAAAAGAAAACACAAGTAAAAAATGCCATTCAAAATGTATTTTATTCAATGATGAATCTTTAAATTTCTCTTTAAGCAAAATCTAACGGAAAATAGGCCAGGATAGCAGCATAACCATTAAATTAAGTAAATGACTTATCCAAGCCATCTCATTTCTTTAAAAAATCTCTGGGTACTGGCCAGGCACAGTGGCTCATGCCTATAATCCCAGCACTTCGGAAGGCTGAGACAGGTAGATCACTTGAGACCACAAGTTCAAGACCAGCTTGGCCAACATGGCGAAACCCCATCTCTACCAAAAATACAAAAATTAGCCAGGAGTGGTGGCCTGCGCCTGTAGTTCCAGCTACTTGGGAGACTGAGGCAGGAGAATCACTTGAACCTGGGAGGTGGAGGCTGCAGTGAGCCGGGATCACACCACTGCACTCCAGCCTGGGCAACAGAGCAAGACTCCATCTGAAAAAAACAAAAAATCTCTGGGTACTTATTGCCAACTTTTCAGAAATCTCAACCGTGTGCTATATGGCAAATTCAGTCACTAAGAAATCATGTTATTCTAATTCTTGAGTCTGAGTAATAGGAATACTGGGGTGTGCTAATTGCATTATTCTACTTTTGTGTATGCTTGAGCATTTTCTTTTTTTTTTTTTTTTTTTTTAAGATGGAGTCTCGCTCTGTCGCCCAGGCTGGAGTGCAGTGGTGCAATCTCGGCTCACTGCAAGCTCCGCTTCCCGGGTTCACGCCATTCTCCTGCCTCAGCCTCCCGAGTAGCTGGGACTACAGGCGCCCGCCTCCACGCCCGGCTAATATTTTGTATTTTTAGTAGAGACGGGGTTTCACCGGGTTAGCCAGGATGGTCTCGATCTCCTGACCTCGTGATCCACCGCCTCGGCCTCCCAAAGGGCTGGGATTACAGGCGTGAGCCACCACGCCCAGCCTGCTTGAGCATTTTCACAATAATTTTAAAAAGGTCGTTGAACACCTAATAATCATGATATACATAATTCTTGGTACTCTCCCATAAACAAAATAAGCAATATAAATAAGCAGTTCAATCTATTACATCCTCACTACTACTCACAATAAAATAGAAGCTGTTTTCCAAAAGAATCAAAAGATGAGATTTTCTTAGCCAGATACATTTTTAGTCCACTGAAACTTTCTTCTTATTCAGAATATCAATCATCCTAATGCAATTAGATAAGGACATCTTGACAAAAGGTTCGTGTTTTCCACACCATTTATGTAGCCATATTAAGTGGGAATTTTAAAAAGCTTTCTCTAATAATGTTATTTTTTAAAAAAGAATGTTTTGGCAGGTTTCATATTGCCTAAAAGAACAGTAATATATACACATGGAATGGCATTCTGAAATATAAAAAAAGGATTTAATGGTTAGAATTTGACACACTACTTGAAAACAGTGAGGTTAACATAAGATTCCTAGCTGCTTTTCTTAGAATATAATCTATATAAATTCATTAGAATAACTAATAATCTACCAAAAAAAAGCAAAAACAAAAACAGCTGTGTGGTGTTTAATAGCTTTTGATAAAAGGAGTATTAAGAGACAGAATGTCAGTTTTGAAATATAGGAGTTCAAGATTAAAAACCTAATACTTTTGTTATGAGTTATGCTAAAACAGTAAAAAAATTTTCAAAATATAGTTGTCTCAAATACAGTCTCCTCAGATAGCAGAAGGCCAGGCAAGGGCACTGACTTGAAGGGAAACAAACCACAGTAACATGACTGCCTGAAAGTAACTATGGAATTCAGTTTCTCAGCGTGATTATTTCTTCTAATCTTCATATTGATGACTCACTAGTACACTTACTTTGATGGGTTTAATCAACTCTGATAACATAGTTCCAAACAATTAAAAGGATCTGATTTATGTATTAAATAAGGGTTAATTTGTTCTTGAGAAATTGACAAAAGATTTGATCAAATGTAAATGAATATGCAATAAGTCACATAAGTCTGTGTATATACATATATATGACTTTAATTTTATAAATGCATGTGTATATGCACACCTTTAGCTCATCATTTAAATAAAAAGCTATCCAATGTTTTATGTCCATTATGTCCCCCGTTAACACTGAGCAAAATGTTAACCCCTCCTATATATGCAAGGGAAATAAAGTAAGTTGTTATATAGAAACCCCTGACACTATATGCAATTTCTTATGTCCCATATTCTGATAATATCTGTCCTCTTGGCTCTTACTTCTTGGACTTTCTCATAAACACGGAAGCTTCGTGACAAATTGTGAAAATCATCATTTCCTCCTTTATGAAGTATATTGAAGACAAAAGGGATTAAAGTCATTTCACATTTAGCAAAGCTATTTTATGGCAACATTGTTACAACACAAAATAGACATTGCAGTTTACAATTAACAATTACACAGTGATTTCATAACAATACTACTTACTCCAATTAACAAAATATTTCTTTATAAAAAATATGTTCAAAAGGAGGTTTACATTCACTTCTTCGTTTAATATCAAGGTTGTAACAATGGTCTTAGGAGATGCAAAGACGGAAAACTACTTACCTTAAAAATCTGTATTCTTGAAGATATATACTCCACTTGAATAAGATACTGCTCAAGGTTTAGGCTTCCTGGACAACTCAAGAGGATTTTGTAGGTGTACTTAATATACCCAATAAATAGCCAAATTTCCTAAACTCTCAAAATTTTGCTAACCAAGGGCCCTTAACAAAGTTAAAAGACACCACAGGGTTCAAAAGTGAACAAATATGTTGTTTTTGTTTTAAGACGGAGTCTCACTCTTGTCACCCAGGCGGAGTGCAGTGGCCAGTCTCTGCTCACTGCAACCTCCATCTCCCGGGTTTAAGTGATTCTCACAACTCAGCCTTCCGAGTAGCTGGGATTACAGACGCGCGCCACCAAGCCCAGCTAATTTTTACATTTTTAGTAGAAATGGGGTTTCACCATGTTGGCCACACTGGTCTCGAACTCCTGACCTCAAGAGATCCGCCCACCTCAGCCTCCCAAAGTGCTGGGATTACAGGCATGCACCACCGCGCTTGGCCACAAATGTTAATGAGTTAATTAAGATGGTGCTGCTCAAATGATTCTAATTCAGGAAACTTAGGTTGCAGGTAGGTAATCTCTAGTTCTCTAAAGAATAATACCCAAATGACAGGATTTATGTGTTGGTGCAATAATAGCTCAGTCTGTTTCATGACCTAGCTAGAGTCAGAATTGGAGCGGTGGCTACAGAACAGGGGTGGCTTTCTCCTCTCTGAAGGAAAAGTAAAGTAGGAAGAAAAAGGTTGAAACAGCAGCCTACACAGTTGTTGCCCAGATCTTGAAATTAGCAACAAGTATGTCAGCTGTCCTAATTATTACCAAACAGGTTCTGCAAGTGTCTGACACACAACATAATATAGGTACAATCAGTTCCAGAATCTGGTTCCTGGATCTGAACTAATTTAGCTATAAGACCTTCAGCAAGACCATCTCTATGGCCTGCATTTCTCTCCTATAGGTTTGACAAAGATTCACCTATAAGTTTGATGAAGATAGGCTAGGTATGGCCCTCAATAAGAATTTATTCTGGTTGGGAGATTTAAAACTGTAAATGCTTGCCGGGCACGATGGCTCACGCCTGTAATCCCAGCACTCTGGGAGGCCGAGGTGGGAGGATCATGAGGTCAGGAGATCGAGACCATCCTGTCTAACACAGTGAAACTCCATCTCTACTAAAAAATACAAAAAAATTAGCCGGGCGTAGTGGCAGGCGCCTGCAGTCCCAGCTACTCGGGAGGCTGAGGCAGGAGAATGGTGTGAACCCAGGAAGCGGAGCTTGGAGTGAGCCAAGATCGCACCACTGCACTCCAGCCTGGGGACAGAGCGAGACTCTGTCTTTAAAACAAAAAACAAAAACAAAAAAACTGTAAATGCTTGAGTTCTACCTCCAGGTTCTAATTTTATTTAATTGGACATCTGGTTATTGTATTTTTTAACTCCTCAGGTTATGTAATAATAGGCATCCAGTGTTGAGGAACACTGACAAAAAGGTTAGAGTTCAGTGAGTCACTGAGGCCTCTTCAGTACATAAAATAGGGTTGGAAGTTAGCATCTTGACACTCTTTGGGGGATTCTATATCTCTTCACTTGCCATTAAGTGAAAAGTTCAGAAATTTAAGAGTCAACAATGCCGCTATTACTGCTGTCAAAGTCCTTCAGTGATTAAAAAGATACCCTGATCCCTCAATCATCTGGTGGTGTTAAACTACTTCAGTAAGAACAAAAGATGTGCTTTCCAAGCGTGGAGACATCCAACTTGTATTCAGTTCCCCATTACATTCCGGATTTGGGTCAATGAAAGAAGCATCCATTGGGGTGATAGCTAAGGTGTTCCTCGCCACATATCAGTGAGATTTCTGGAGGGGAGTAGTGTGGAAAAGTGGTTATAACATTGGGCAAGCAGATGTCAGAGAATTTCTGAAAGACAGGGCTATCTCTAGAAACTCACTGTAAGTAAGGAGATAATTTAACACTTTCGAAGCCCATTTATCCCTGATGGTCAATTTGACACTAAGAACTTCCTTTTAAGATTTGCCCTGAAGGGCCCTAGAGCATTACCTCTTCCATGCAGAGAATCAGAAAGCTTGGATTCTAGCTCTAGTTCCCAACAATTAGCTGTATGTAATTGATGATGGGTGACTTCATTAGTGTCAAAGCCAAAGCATATTCTCTGTCAGCTTTTCAAAAAAACACGCAGTAAAGAGAGATTCCTACCAGGAAAACTTTGATGGGTGTTTTTCAAGTGTCATCTCACAGCAGAAGATTCCCCAAGTGGTCAAACCTTGCCAACAGCTTTAAAAAAAGTAACTAGGATTTAACTTTACGGTGCATTTTGATGTTTCCCTTTGTGTCATATCTGATGATAAAAGAACCTTAAAAAAAAAAAAAAAACACTATCCAGCTTCTCCATTCTGTCTCCTGCTTTGCTTTTTCTTGTTTATAAAATACAAATTTATAGCTGGATTTGATGTTGAAAATTTAATAGTTACCTCATGTCACAGATAAAGAACAGAAATGACTTGACCAAGTTCACATTGTTGTTTACAAACCGGCAGGAAAAGCACTAAAGATGGATAGTCCTGCCTTCCTAATTTGAATGCCCTTATTCTCTACAGGTTAGGGTCAAGTTATTCAGTAAAACGGGCTATCAGGAGGTTAAGCCCAAACAGTGAGGAAACAAACTTTTATGATGCTTGTTTGACTAAATGCATGCAGTTTACCTCAAGATTAAGGGATTTAAAAAAGGTTGGAAAACAGTGTAACCCTATCTCCTGGATATATCTACAGACCTGTATTTAGGAATTATGCCAGGCTGTTATTTCTAACAGAGCTGATGATCATAGATGGGGCCTTTAAGGCAGGACTGGGTATTTGGTTCTTAAAAATGATTCTGTGCCTGCCAATCTTAGGAATAAATAATGCTTTCAATGATCTGCATTCTTCTGTCTACCTAAAAGGTACAAAGAAAAAGAATATATTTAATTAAAGAGAGATGTGTCCCAGGTAGATGGTAAGCAATGGGAATAAAGTCATGATATGCCCAGAATAACCAATGATGCATGTTATTAGCCAGGTAGCCACCATTCTAGTCTTAGTCAAAAATAAGCATCCCATAAGTTTATATAATTTTAGGTGTCAGAATACACATAAGGAAAGGACAATCTGGACTAAGGAGACCTGAAATTTAATTCTGAAATTAATTAAGTAACCATGCCTAAGGTGAGCTTGTTTTCTTAACTGTAAAATGGAAGTGCAACCTTTAACTTTCCTTAGTGGCTCAGATGAAATACTGTGAAGGTACAGAGTAATGCTATATGGCACAAAGCAAAAAGTGCTGTGCAAAAGAAGACAGTGTGCTAAATATTAGGAAATTTCTGAATTCCAAAAAATTTAGATTTTTAAGAAACTATGTCATGTCAAGATGTGTTTTGGAGTAACAATTTTCCCAATATTATATTAAGTATATACTAAGTATATATTAGGAGGGATTATATAAAAGGTGTTCAAAAAACAAATATCAGGAAAACACTAAATTAAGCAGAATTTAACAATTGTTTTTAACTTCAGAATTTCTCAGAGCTTTGAATATTATATACCATGAATCTCCAAGAAAGGACAAGTGAGCTTATTTTCCCCAAACTTATATGACCACCTAATCCTTTTTACATGGACCTTCTCAGGGGAGCAGTGTTCCATAGAACACACATTCTTACTATCTATTTTTCCAAAATTCCTACTGTTTGCTTCAACACAAAATCATAAGACACTGTGGCTAGAAAATTTTTTTCATATAAACATAAACGTGTACTGACACATGTTGGTAAGCATTTTATAGGTTGTCTATCCTAGCTCTCAAATAACATGACTCTAAATCTCTAAAGACCAGATCACTACCATAGCCTCTTTCCAGAAGGCCATAATGAGTACCTCCTCATCAGGATAGAGAATGTACCCTTTAAGTTTTGTAGGAGTCAAGTACCCCTTTGTCTTGGGGACAGATTTCTGTTAAAACAGACAGAAACTCTTCCCTTGCTGGTCTAGCAGCAGTTTTCTTGTTCCCTGGACCAGCCAGAATAAAAAGATGACTTCTGCCACGCATCATTTTGTTGTTTATCTAACACTGAATCCCAAATAAAATTTCATACCTGATTAATAGATCTGACCTTTTAAACTAGAAAAGCAGCAGCAACCTGAGATGGAATTGTTAAGAGAAAAATATGGTAACATTCTTAGCTAAAATACTGAGAGAAACGGAGAGTTTAAGTCTACTACTGTCTACAGTACTTATGTGAATGTTATAAAAGATCTGTTAGAAACTGGTGGCAATGGCAACAAGTCCTGCACCAGTTCTTAAATCCTCTCTTATAGCTAGTAGAAAGGATTACAAAGTTTGGCAAACATCTTGCATGGATCAAGACTCTTCACAGGTGTCTGAGCAATGAATAATATGTCTATAGATTAAAGAGCTCATTTTACAACCGTTTACTAGATGATATAAACATTTTTCCTCTCCCATTTGTAAGCTGTAGGTATGCACCATGGCTTCTGTGATCTCAGAACTGTTTCTCTGACCAGCAAAAGAAGAGATGAAAATGCTCCTCTTGACCTCTATCTGCACTACACCAGAAATGTCATTGAGCCAGTTTCTTCTAAGGAGATAACAGAAACTTTCTATGCAAGGCTGTGGAGGGCTGGTAATATAAGGCTAGGAGGATAAAGCTCCTTACTAATGAACAAGCTGACATTGCATAACATGGCATCTATGTGCAACATGGTTTGAGAACATTTTAAGACCATTCATAGACATCTGAGACCACTCATAGTTTCTTCCTCCCAAGGCTGTGAAATAAAATTCAAAAGTACATCAACAAATTCCTGGTGCTTTTCCATCTTATGGTAGCTTACATTTTATACCCTCAGTGTCCTTCAAAAGTGGCTGGAATAGCTCGGCTATACCTTTATCTGATATGTTCATCTCTTTTTCACCCTTTGGAGAAATAAGATTACTTATAAGAAAACTGATTCTCCAAAAAGTATATATACATAGTTAAGTAACACTGGTAAATAATGGGTGTTTCTAACAGTTCTTAGAAACTGGTAAGGAGACAGAAGCCCATAATTACCCCCAAACTCACCCACCTTCATATATCTTCACAGAGACATCAACAGTGAATTTATACATAAAGAATAAGTGAGGCAAAGGCAAAAGCAGTATCAATCTGTCTGAGTGTAGGCAATGGTGCTTTGATTATTTACCCGTACAAACTCTTCAGTCCCTTTTGGTTATCCCCAACTCAGCTCTTAAGCCGTAGATTTTTGCTGTGGAGAACTCAGATGTGATGTAGCTGCTCCAGTAACTCTTTTCACAGTACTGCATGTCAATAATGGGAATGATTTCTAATCAATTTAAACTGCACACGGTACTTTAATAGAACAAGAAGTTTATTACTCCCACTCAGTAGTTCCTGGGGGCTTTGATGTTAAGTCATACATAATTCGAGAAATACCAGGAATCTTCTTAATCTCAGTGACCATCTTTAATACCACCTATTAAAAAAAATTATAGAGAAAAGTCAGTATCCACTGCATGTCCAGCAGTCCTAGAGGGCTTACATTTGTAATTTAAAATTAAAATTTGACTATTTGCACTATTGTCCTCCATGTATATGGGATGGTTTCTGATTAATCTTATATAATGAACCTATTCCCCTCTGCAGGGATAGGTTTAAGTTATTAAGGTTTAAAATATTAGTGACTTAAACTCAGTACTACTCAAAGTGTGATCCACAAACAGGTGCTAGTCTGCAAGCTGTGTTTGTGACTGAGCCACAAGTGCTTAAGAACATATAGCGATTTGACATTGCTGTGGCATCCAAGCATGTGATTTTATGTGTTTCAGCCAATGCTCTGCAAATTATCTGCAGCTTAAACATACAACTCTAAGGGCCACCGAGGTGGCACAGAGTACACTGTAATAATCATTATCAAGTATACAGGAGGAGAAGATAGCCTGCTCACTTGTCAAATTTGGCAAATTTGAGCCTAAGAGAAAACTGACTCTAAGCCACGTTCCGAACCAACCCATCTACCTAGCTATCACGACAGCCTCGCATTAGTGCACTGGAGGGCAGTGGCCCAACTAATAGAGTCTCACTTTGATTTTCACTTGCTATTATGCAAGTAGCTCCTTTGGAATGTTCTGGTGAAGACAAAGAAGCATCAAAAATTGAGTTGGAATTGGTAGTAGGGAGAACATTTAGGCAATTCTTCGGTGTCTGGCCATAAAGCTATCAAATTGCATCCTTATTTCTAACAAACTCTTCTTCACTCCTAGAGTTTTCTTCTTTATTTGGGAAATACTATTTGTAAAGTAGAAATTGGCAGGATTAGATAAAATTATTACAATCAATTACTTTTTATATAGTAATCAGACATTTGGAGAGCATATATAACTTAAGGCCTTCTTCTGCCCCAGTGTCTTAATCAAATATGTGAAAATTAAAAAAAAAAAAAGCCTATCTTATGAACAGAAAACCAACATAAGAAATACAGCACTGGCATAGCCTATTCCATTCACCACGTTATAAAATGTAAGAGGTACTGAGAACGTGCATTAGAAAAAAATATATAAATTACCTCTACAGGGATCTCATTGCCAGGTGTTGCAGGTATACCAGTCATGAAGTCACTAGTAATAAAGGTTCGAATAACCACAGATCTCTGGCATGAAGGCTGCTTTTGAAGTGGGTCCCGATCAAAATGTAATGGTGTCAAAATCACCGGCATCTGGCTGATTTTCCCAGCATACCCTAGAGAAAGGTATATGTAGAACCAATCACCGCACCATAGAAAAGCACTCTAACTCAGTTCAATTAAATCCTCCCAGGCAATATCTGAAATCACATATACACACACAGCGTAGTTAAGACTGTCATCATGCATTGATTTCAGCTACTCGCAGAGCATTTTAATTGGACTTAATCACAAATGCAAAAAACAGAATTTGATCACATCAGTGATGTTTCACTGATGTGCTATAAACAGAAACAGTCCGGTCTCATTATTCTCTATTATAATTTGCAGTATAGTTTTCATCAACTGATTAATATATAACCTTGTTTTATGTGTTTCTGATTTAAGACACTGTATTTAATATTTATTATAGATTCATTAACACTAAACTGACAATCAACAGCTCTTTAACTCATGCCTGAATGAAGTTTATCTAACACACAGATTTTCTCTGTAAGGTACCTCACAGCATTCCTGTGCTTAGGAACCCAGACAGCACTTCAACACTATACTTGAGATCCATTTTAAACAGCAAAATCACCAACAAAAGACATAAAAATGCAAAAGATATAGCATCAAGGAGACCATGAAAAAGACTTGTTCACATTATGAGAGCTGAAACAAGAAGGCATAGCGTCACCTTGTTCAAACTCAGCTGGGAACATCTAAGTCTGGAAATTCAAATTTTCTGCTGCTCTGTGCATGTCCACAAATGGCCACAAAGGTGAATATATTTTATTTAGAAGCAACACTATAGGCCAGGTGCAGTGGCTCACGCCTGTAATCTCAACACTCTGGGAGGCCAAGGCTGGCCTGACCTGACTCCTGACCTGATTACCTGAGGTGAGGAGTTCGAGATCAGCTGGCCAAAATGGCAAAACCCCATCTCTACTAAAAATACAAAAAACTAGCCAGGTGTGGTGGCAGGTGCCTGTAATCCCAGCTACTCGGGAGGCTGAGGAAGGAGAATCACTGGTAACAAGAGGCGGAGGCTGAAGTGAACCAAGATTGTGCCACTGCACTCCAGCCTGGGTGACAGAGCAAGACAGACTCTGTCTCAAAAAAAAAAAAAAAAAAAAAAAAGCAACATCATAGAACATTCAAAGATTTAAATAATAAAAACAAAAGCATCTAAAAAGCAAAAGCCACATCCTCCTACTCTTAATGTCAAGCTTCCAAAAACTAGTTTCAGAGGGTAGCATTCAAAAACATGAGCAACTTACCAGACTCCCTGAGAATGTTATGGGCCTCAAAATCAGCTTGGCGTAAAGTACTGAGCACCCCTGTTGTCAAGAAAGTGGGAGTAACATCTGTAGGAGGTTCTTTAACTGGTGGGCCAAATATATAAACAACTCTGGAAACAGAGGTAAAAATAATAGAGCAATTACATTTTAAATGTAGAAATTACATTTTAGTATGAGAAGCAAGGCACTTAGAACAGTAACATTCTTTCCATTTCCCACTTAGTTTTAGGCCCTTCTCCTGCCCACTTCAACTCCCCAGACAGATAGGACAAGATATAAGATTATAGGAAGGTCTGTGTTCTACATGCTTTCCTCAAAGTGTGTTCTCTGGAATATTCTGTATTTCAGAATGTGCAAAGATATAAGTGATTATTACAACTCTCTTTTCACTTAATGTACTGGGTTGAAGAGTATACCCAAAACTTCACGTCCACCCAGAATCTCTGGGGAGAAAAAGGGTCTTTGCAAATGTAATCAAGTTAAAATGAAGTAATACTGGATTAGGATGGGCTCTAATCCAATGACTAGTACCCTTCCAAGTACTGGGAAATTTGGATACACAGACACCCACAGGGGAATGAGGGTCATGTGAACACAAAGACAGACTGGATTATGCTGCCACCACTCAATAGTAGGAAGAAGCAAGGAAGGATCCTCCCCTAGGGTCTTCAGAGAGAATATGACCCTGCCAACACTGAATTCAGACTTCTGGCCTCCTAAACTGTGAGAGAATAAATGTCTGTTGTTTTAAGCCTCCTAGTTTGTGGTAATTTGTTATGGGTAGTCCTAGGAAACAAATACACTTAGTTAAAATTTAAAAATAGGTGTCTTTATGACAAGACTTCAGAAACTATTAATATACTATGCTAACATGCACTGGAAATCTCCAAGAGGAAACTACAGTGAATTTCCCAAAATTAGTAAACTCATCTTTTTTTCTCTACTTGAGAAACAATGATTCTAGAGAGATTCTCATTTGCACTTCATTAAAAAGGCCATTGAAATAGGACTTAGTATCCTACTACTTCCTTCCAAAAAAATGATTCATTACTGTTTTATATAAATGTCTGTTTGAAAGACATGAATATACACCACAAATATCTTCATGTTAATGAGAGTACAGTTTGGAACATAACTTGAGGAAATTAGAATCAGACAATTTTAACAACTTGAAGTGTAGCTGGCCACTGGTTTGAAGGGATCTGTTTCACAATCTTCACCCAGAAAACAGGAGGGAATCAGGGTAGAGATATGAGTGCCACTTAGCTAGTTCTCCCTACTCCAGCAAGTAGACAATTGTCACTTTTCCTTAGTCCTCTTTTTAGCAAAGAAAATAAATCTCCCCGGCAACTATCATGGTAAAGTTTAACGTTTTTTCTTCTTTTCTTAACATGTACTTAGGTAAAATACACAAAAGAAAACCATATTAGCACAAAACCACCAGTATCACCAACTACTTTATTGTCTCCTTCCAAACATACTACAACAGAAGCAAGGTTTTTGACCCATGTATAGACAGTAAGTTATACTTTTTCTAAACAATATAGTTCCTAAAGCTCATAAAAGATCTTTACAGGAGAAAGTTAAGAGAATGCCATCAACCTGCTCTTTTCACCTTCTCATTTCTTACAAACAAAAGTAATCACTAGAGTGTACTGGGACAGGTATTTACCCACACTATATATGAACGTAAAACTGGAACAGTCCCTCCCTGTACAAAGATTCCCTCATCCAAATTAGGAAAAAAACTGGCAGCGCCTCTGCCTGACCACTCCGTCTGGGAGGTGAGGAGCGCCTCTGCCCGGCCGCCCCGTCTGGGAGGTGAGGAGTGCCTCTGCCCGGCCGTCACCCCGTCTGGGAGGAAGTGTGGAGCACCTCTGCCCGGCTGCCCCGTCTGGGAGATGAGGAGCACCTCTGCCCGGCCGCCCCGTCTGGGAGATGAGGAGCACCTCTGCCCGGCCGCCCCGTCTGGGAGATGAGGAACACCTCTGCCCGGCTGCCCCGTCTGGGAGGTGAGGAGTGCCTCTGCCCGGCTGCCACCCCGTCTGGGAGGAAGTGAGGAGCACCTCTGCCCGGCCGCCCCCTCTGGGAAGTGAGGAGCGCCTCTGCCTGGCCGCCACCCCGTCTGGGAGGAAGTGGGGAGCGCCTCTGCCTGGCTGCCCCATCTGGGAAGGGAGGAGCGCCTCTGCCCAGCCGCCACACCGTCTGGGAAGTGAGGAGCGCCTCTGCCCGGCCGCCCCCTCTGGGAGGTGAGGAGCGCCTCTGCCCGGCCGCCCCGTCTGGGAGGTGAGGAGCACCTCTGCCCGGCTGCCACCCGGTCTGGGAGGAAGTGAGGAGCGCCTCTGCCCGGGCGGCCCCGTCTGGGAAGTGAGGAGCACCTCTGCCCGGGCAGCCCTGTCTGGGAAGCGAGGAGCGCCTCTGCCCGGGCGGCCCCTTCTGGGAAGCGAGGAGCGCCTCTGCCCGGGCGGCCCCGTCTGGGAAGTGAGGAGCGCCTCTGCCCGGCCGCCCCGTCTGGGATGTGAGGAGCGCCTCTACCCGGCTGCCCATCGTCTGGGATGTGAGGAGAGCCTCTGCCCGGCCGCCCCGTCTGGGAGGAGAGGAGCGCCTCTGCCCGGGCGGCCCCGTCTGGGAAGCGAGGAGCGCCTCTGCCCGGCCGCCCTGTCTGGGACGTGAGGAGCGCCTCTGCCTGGCTGCCCTGTCTGGGAGGTGTACCCAACAGCTCCAAAGAGACAGCGACCATCGGGAGCGGGCCATGAGGACGATGGCGGTTTTGTTGAAGAGAAGGGGAGGAAGTGTGGGGAAAGGAAGGAGAGATCAGATTGTTGCTGTGTCTGTGTAGAATGGGGTGGGCATAGGAGACTCCATTTTGTTCTGACTAGGAGAAATTCTTCTGCCTTGGGGTGCTGTTGATCTATGGCCTTTCCCCCAGCCCCATGCTCTCTGAAACATATGCTGTGTCAACTTAGGGTTAAATGGATTAAGGGCGGTGCAAGATGTGCTTTGTTAAACAGATGCTTGAAGGCAGCATGCCCTTTAAGAGTCATCACCACTCCCTAATCTCAAGTACCCAGGGGCACAAACACTGCAGAAGGCCGCAGGGACCTCTGCCTAGGAAAACCAGAGACCTTTGTTCATGTGTTTATCTCCTGACCTTCTCTCCACTATTATCCTATGACCCTCCCATATCCCCCTCTCCGAGAAACACCCAAGAACGATCAATAAATACTTCATAAATTTAAAAAAAAAAAAAAAAAAAAAAAAAAAAAAATTAACTTTCTAATTAAAAATCATTGTAGATTCACATGCAGTTGTAACCAAGAATACACAGAGAGCCCCTGCACCCTTATCCAAAGGTAACATTTTAGAAGACTATAGTATGATACCACAACTAGGAAACTGACACTGACACAATCCAACAATATTCAGATTTCACCAGTTATACATGTAATCATCAATGCAATTTTATTACATGTAAAGGTTCTGTACTGGCCATCACAGTCAAAATGCAGAACAAGTCCATCACCACAGGGATTCCTTCTGCTGTCCTTTTGTAACTCCACAT
Organism: Pongo pygmaeus; assembly: GCF_028885625.2. Taxonomy (NCBI): domain Eukaryota; kingdom Metazoa; phylum Chordata; class Mammalia; order Primates; family Hominidae; genus Pongo; species Pongo pygmaeus. The sequence continues at coordinate 164,865,870 of NC_085930.1, read as the reverse complement.
ATCCCTTTTACCTCCCTCCTTCCTAACTCCTAGTAAGCACTGATCTGTTCTCCATCTCTATAATTCTGTCATTTCAAAAATGTTGTATAAATGAAATCACACCATATGTAAAAAAAAAAAAAAAAAAAAAAAAAAAAAAAAAAAAAAAAAAAAAAAAAAAAAAGGAAAAAAACTGGCAAACATGGAAGAATATTTTTAAACTCCAATTCATCAAAAAGACCCCAGCAAAGAAATCTAAAGTTCACCAAGATTCTTTTTTTTTTTTTTTTCCTGTTTTTGAGATGAAGTCTCGCTCTGTTGCCCAGGCTGGAGTGCAATGGTGCAATCTCAGCTCACTGCAAGCTCTGCCTCCCGGGTTCACGCCATTCTCCTGCCTCAGCCTCCTGAGTAGCTGGGACTACAGGCACACACCACCATGCCTGGTTAATTTTTGTATTTTTTGTAGAGATGGAGTTTCACCATGTTGCCCAGGCTGGTCTCAAACTCCTGGGCTCAAGTGATCCACTCACCTTGGCCTCTCAAAGTGATGGGATTACAGGCGTGAGCCACCATGCCTGGCCCCCATTATTGAAGATAGTAATAATTCTATTTTTCAGCATATTAAAGATGCTTCTGTATTTGAGGGTCTTCCGTTCATTTGAGTAAGCCTTTGAATGAGCATGTTCCCATCGGTAAAAACACAGCTTTCCTGTAACTCCTTATCTCGAACTATACAGACTCTGCTAGGTTAATATTAAAAGGTAAGCTTCTGATTTCTGCAGCAATTTGAGTAAAATGAAACCTCAAGTAATTCTTTTTGGTTGTTAACTGCCTAACACCCATGAAGAAAATTGAAGAGAGAGAATAACTGTGAAATAAGAACATTTAATTAGCAATCTAGTACAAAATAAGTGAATTTTTGAACTATATAAGGTACGATGAAATTGAGGATTAGAAATAGATTATAAATCAGCTGTTGATACATCCAATGTAAGAAATTAATATGCAAATTAAAGGAAAATTTATCTAAATGTAAATTATATATTTAAATGTAACTATTTTAATGCTATCTGGCACATACCTATTTCTTTTCTTTGATTTTCTTCCTTGGGGTTACTACTAAATTAACCAAGTCTCCATTTTTGTTTGGGGTGGGGGTTGTTTGTTTTGTAGGGGGGTGTGTGTGTGTGTGTGTGTGTGTTACTTTATTTGTAATTCTGTAACCTGGACATACTTTTTTCAGTCCTTCTGGAATAAAACATGTTACCATAAAACCAATAGCTAATATAAGCCACTAATTTAGAAGATGTTTTACAGCTGTCTTTAATATTTTACACTAAAATAAAAATCTTTCTCCTTTAAATAATTTTTAACAGATGATTACATTGTGATGAAGAGTCAAAACACAAGATAATATTAAATATCTACTTAACTGCAACCTATGTGCATATTTGAATTACACACACAGCCATTTACTCTTATCTACATGACCTACCTATATCTACATTTGAGCCTTTTGGTCTTCCATTAATTGAAAGCCCTTAAGAAATACATCCTTCCATTACACAAGCCCCCACCCTAGCTCCTGTGAAACACACCTGTTAACATTGTGACACATGCGAGGTATAAGCCTAGCCAGAAAAATAAGTGATTCCCAGTCAGGTTCATCTTTACTGGAGATTCCACACACGTAACTGTAGGAACGACAGTCACCCTGAAAATAAAAAGATAATCAATAATTTTTAATAGTCAAAAGATACATCAGTTTAACTTGACAAAGCTTTTTTTTAAAAAAAAAAAAAAAGATGCATTGAAAAATATCTTATGCATGGTGACATTATTAATAGATTTTTGGAAATTTGAATGAAAATATATACTAAATGCTTCTTTAATGGTATAAATAAATTCCAAATTAAAATCCCATATTAAAATCCTACCTGAATCAGTTAAGACATACATAAAGTATCATGGTAATAGCAAGAATTTAGGCTGGGCACAGTGGTTCATGCCTGTAATCCCAGCACTTTGGGAGGCCGAGGTGGGCAGATCACCAGAGGTCATGAGTTCAAGACCAGCCTGGCCAACATGATGAAACCCCGTCTCTACTAAAAATACAAAAATTAGCCAGGCAAGGTGGCATGAACCTGTAGTCCCAGCTACTCGGGAGGCTGAGGCAGGAGAATCGCTTGATCCTGGGAGGTGGAGGTTGTAGTGAGCTGAGAGATCGCATCACTGCACTTCAGCCTGGGTGACAGAGTGAAACTCTGTCTCAAAAAAAAAAAAAAAAAGTATTCAACATTCCCATTACCTGCATAACTGTGGATAACCAGCATATTTAATTTGGCAGACAAGGCCAGGTATAGAAGCTCACACCTATAATCCTAGCACTTTGGGAGGCCGAGGTGGGTGGGTCAGTTGAGCCCAGAAGTTTGAGACCAGCCTGGACAACATGACAACACCCTGTCTCTACAAAATATACAAAAATTAGCTGGGCAGTGTGGTGGCATGCACCTGTAGTCCCTGCTACTCAGGAAGCTGAGACAGGAGGATCACCTGAGCCCAGCGAGGTCGAGGCTATAGTGAGCAGTGATCATGCCACTGTACTCTAGCCTGGGCAACAGAGTAAGACCCCATCTCAAAAAAATAAAATAAAATTATGAAAAATTATAATTTGGCAGACAAGATCTGCCCGTGTTTTTTGAGTGGATAAAGAATTCTTAAGTGGGAGACAAAAACAATTCATAAACATTTACTTATCAACGTGTTTAAGTATCAGCTTAAAAGTTAATTTTAAAATAAGTAAATAAAACTGATAATTTATTCTCTTTTCCTGTGTCCTGTTTAATCCAAGTAATTTGCTTTTTTTATGAAAAGCAATTTTAAAAAGTAACAGATTAGAGAAGTACCTAATGCCCAGAGTGGCAGGTACTAAGAATGTGAAAATTCAACATATGTGAATGCTAATGTGATAGTATCTATAAAAGTGTAAAACGGGCTGGGCACAGTAGCTCATGCCTGTAATCCTAGCATTTTGGGAGGCCGAGGCGGGTGGACTGCCTGAGCTCAGGAGTTCGAGACCAACCTGGGCAACGTGGTGAAACCCCGTCTCTACTAAAATACAAAAAATTATCCGGGTATGGCGGAGTGTGCCTGTAACCCCCAGCTACACAGGAGGCTGAAACAGGAGAATCGCTTGAACCTGGGAGGCGGAGGTTGCCATGAGCTGAGATCAAGCCACCGCGCTCCAGCCTGGGCAACAGAGCAAGACTCCATCTCAAAAAAAAAAAAAAAAAAAAAGTGTAAAATGCACATGCACAGAAAATGATCCTATATAAATACATGGATAACTGATGGGATGCCTATAATAATAAAAAACTGAGAACAGTTTAAATGCCCATTGGTTAGAAGAATAGTTAAATAAATGATGGTATGCATAGAATATGAGGGAACAGTTAAGAACAATCTACCTGGAAAGGCACAGAAAGGTAAGTTCATGATGTTCAGTTAAAAGAAAAAAGTTGACAATGTGTACCACAAATCCCCTCTTTTATTTTCTTTTTAAAGTGTTTCTGGAAAGACACATACAAAACTGGAGAGTAGAAATACAAATAATTTTTTTTAATGTATTTTCATTTTTTACAAATACGGTTTACCTTGGTATTTAGAAAATAAAATGCAATGTTATACTAACCATGAACCATCATTTTCATCTGGGCTTGCAAGGGTCTAAGCTTCAAAGGGTAAGAGACTAAATTCAGTTATCCAATAACAAAAGGAAATTTTATTTTGGTGGGAAAAGTAGTAGAGCCTGAATAAGTTTCATTTTCAAGAAAGAAATCATTCATTCATCAAATTATCTCAAATATCTATTTTTTGTAACAATTCTCTAGAAAGAAGAGTGGGGAACTATTTCAACTCCCTTTGTAGCAGCAGTTAGCACACAGACGTGGAAGTTCTCTATAACAAATCTACTTAAAACTGGGAAACTTTTAAGAATTAAATAACCTGTCCACAATTCTATTTTTATATATTAGGGTAATACTGCCTGTAAGTATCACTGCAAATTTCAAAATAAATTTATACATGAATGAGATAATCCATAAACCACTGAAAGAAAGTATCAGTAACTCCAAGTAAGGTTATTTCAATAGTGATTTTAAAACAACATAAGCAGCTTACAACATTTGGCCTTTAAAAGGAAGGCAAGAGTTCCTTAACCCAATAGCTGGCTCTATCACTTTCATGAAATAAAATATTTTAGTTTACTTTAAAAATAACAATCAATTTTTTTTTTTTTTTTAAGATGGAGTTTCACTCTTGTTGCCCAGGCTGGAGTGCAATGGCGCAATCTTGGCCCACCGCAACCTCCGCCTCCTGGGTTCAAGCAATTATCCTGCCTCAGCCTCCCGAGTAGCTGGGATTGCAGGCATGTACCACCACACCCGGCTAATTAGTAGAGATGGGGTTTCTGCATGTTGGTCAGGCTGGTCTTGAACTTCCGACCTCAGGTGATCCGCCCGCCTCAGCCTCCCAAAGTGCTGGGATTACAGGCATGAACCACTGCGCCTGGCAACAATCAATTTTTATCTTGTTTTATTTACAGGCAGAACTGTACGAATTCAGAGCAAAGGAGAATTTAAACTGACAGATTTGTATATCTAGAAAAAATGCTTATTAGGTTTTAGAACAATAATCTCTGAAACAGTAGAATTTCTTTCTACACATAATTTTACTGTAAGAGGACATTATAAACACATTAACCCAATAACTGGCACTTATACCATTTTTGAGTTGAACTCCTGACACCTCTTCTAGTGTCTCCATTTACCCACAAACTTGAAATAAAAGAAAATAACCTTCCTCTTCCCTACCCTCCCACACTTTTGCTCCCCAAAAACTCATTTGACGATCAGATAAAGAAGGCCGGGCACAGTGTCTCAGGCTTCCAATCCTAACACTTTGGGAGGCCAAAGTGAAGGATCACTTGAGGCCAGAATTTCAAAGCCAGCCTGAGCAACTCAGGGAGACCCTATCTCTACAAAAAAATTTAAAAATTAGCCAGGCATGATGGTGCTTGCCTGTAGTCCCAGCTACTTCGGAAGCTGAGGTAGTAGGGTTGCTTGAACCCAGGAATTCAGGGCTACAGTACGCCATGATCACATCACTGCACTCCAGCCTGGGCGACAGGGCAAGACCCTGTCTCCAGAAAAAAAGAGGAGAAATTAACATACTATCTTATTAGTTATTAGTCATTTTGCAAGTAGTATTTTATAATTGAGAACGATATTATTCTCATGTTCTTTTACAACTAGAAAGGCAGAATAAACACAAAAAACATCAGTAGAACATGTTCCCTAGTACAGGGAATACACACGCTGAGAACAACACCTAAATGGTGTAACTTATTCATCTGGAGGCCTTCCTGCAGTTAAAGACTTCTAAAACCACAGTATATTTCACACCTAGAAGGATACATGACCTCTTGATCCCTGCCCTACAAGGCAGAAGTAAGCATGCCAACCCTATAGGAAAGGGTTGCTTTCAATATTTACCTTTGGTTAGAGTTCATAGATGTTCCAAAACTACAAAATCTCAGCCTGACTATTTAGTTCCTGTAACTATTCACTCCCTAAACATTCTATAAAAAATTACCTTCTTATTTCTCTAAACTTGGTATATATACTTACATATTTCATTTTCCTAAGTAATCCTTATTTCAATATTAGTAGAAAGAGTGCTTGAACCCGGGAGGCGGAGGTTGCAATGAACCGAGATCACGCCACTGCACTCCAGCCTGGGCAACAGAGCGAGACTCCGTCTCAAGAAAAGAAAAAAAAAAAAAAAAAAGTCTATCACTGGTGAATGAATTCACACAACTCACCTGCACACCTACAGTTTTAATTGGCAGCAAGAAGGCATTCAGTGAATGCAGACTGGTAATTTGCATCAGCTTCTCCTGATCCTCTTCTGTCGTGCAGGCTTTGACTCTCTGTAATAGGGTATGTGGCTGAGAAAAACCAAAGAGGCATTTTTTCAGTTTTAAGAAATAAGGTATTCACTCTTTTATTATCTACTACTATCTTATGTATTTTACTGGTTTTTAGCAGTGGATTGTATTTGGTATCTGCTTGAGTTGTGGGTGCTATGCACTATGCCAGAAATTCACACCTGAGGGCCAGGACTATGAAGAAGTCTTAGGATAAGAAATGCCGATTATATTTACATACATTCAGGCTTTAGTACCCTGTCACCAGCAAATGATGCACCTTATCTGAGTCAAATATTATCTCTAATGCTTTTTGCCATAAAGTCAGTTTTGTCTGAAATTAATATAGCTCTAGCCATTTCTTTTTTATTTACCTGGTATATGTTTTTCCATTCTTTAATTTTCACTCCTACTATCCCCAGGTATTAGTAATGCCTGTTGTGACTAGACTATACTTTTCATATCTACTATTCTATACTAAGCAGATTTTAGTTTTCAATCTAGTTTGACCGTCTATGTCTTAACTAGGGATGTTAGTCCTTTTAATTAATTATAGGTTAATATAGTTGAATTTCATTCTACAATCTTTTTCTGTAATTATCTATTTATCCCATTTTTTACTCTTACTCCTTTCTTGCTGTCTTTTGAACTGGTGATTTCTCCCAGCTCATTTATTTCCTCTTTACCAGTTTTGAAGTTAAATCCTCTATTTCTGTTCTTGCAGTAGTTGCCCTTAAGTGTTAACAAGGATACTTAAAAGATAATCAATCTTCAGTCCTTCTGGCAAATAACACAGACATCTTTGAATTCCTTAGCTCAAATCAATCCCTTTGTGGCTTACATGTTACTTCAGCTAAACATTGTTACATATTTTCTAATAAACAGGAAGAAGTGGATATCATTTTTACCTCTACTCTCGATTTTATAATTATTTTTATCATTTTATACAGTCCATGTTTGTTTCAGTTTTAGTCATTTACCATTTTCTTTGCTTAGCATTCCTTCCTGTATCTCACGACTTTCTCCTGGCATCCTGCTGCTTCTCCTCAAGTCAGTGCTTTAAAACAATGGTTCTCAGCCGGGCGCAGTGGCTCACGCCTGTAATCCCAGCGCTTTGGGAGGCCGAGGCGGGTGGATCACCTGAGGTCGGGAGTTTGAGACTAGCCTGACCAACATGGAGAAACCCCGTCTCAACTAAAAATACAAAATTAGCCAAGCATGATGGCACATGCCTGTAATCCCAGCTACTCGGGAGGCTGAGGCAGGAGAATCGCTTAAACCTGGGAGGCGGAGGTTGCAGTGAGCCAAGATCGTGCCATTGCACTCCAGCCTGGGCAACAAGAGCAAAACTCCATCTCAAAAAAAAAAAAAAAAAACAATGGTTCTCAACCCTAACTGCACAAATTACTTGGGATGCCCAGGTCCCATCTCAGACCAATTAAATTCTAGGGCTATATGTCAAGAATAGTATACTTCAAAAGCTTCCCCAGATGATTCTTACAGCCAGCGTTGAAAATCATTGCCTTTAGTTTCTTAAGTAAGGGACTGTTGGTAGTAAATTCTGTTTAATCTCGAAATAACTTTATTTTGCCCTTGTTTTTAAAAGACAGTTTAGCTGTTCACCACAGTTAATTATTTTCTCTTGGTATTTTGAAGTCTTGCCTTTACTGTTTCAGTATAATTTCCTGGGTAGGTAATTGATCTGTTCTCTGCAGCTGCTCTGTCTTTGGCAGTCTTTAATTTCTCTAAGATGTGCTTACTAGGTGTCAAATTCTTTCCCTTTATTCTGCTTGAGATGTGTTACATTTCCTGAATCTGAGCCATCATGTCTTTTACCAGTGTGGAGGAATTAATACATTTTTGTCTATTATTTCCTTCTGGACATATGTTAGCACTTGCCTTATCCTTCTATCTTAACCTTTTCTACCCATATTTTCTTTATGATGATTTGTCCTAATTTCTGGAAAATCTCTAAACAACTTTCTTTTAGTTCATTAATTCTCTCTTTCAGCTGTTTTTCAGTTATTATTTTCATTCCCAGAACTTAGATTATTTTCAAATCTGCCCAGTTATTTTTAGTAGTCTCTTATACATTATTCTTATTATGAATAGCTTATTTCTATTTACTTTACATATTGCTTGTTAATTCCAGTAAAGTCTTGAGGGTCTTGTTCTGACAGTTTTTTCCTTTCTCGTTCATGGTGCCATACTTCTATATGTGATTTGTATTTTTTATTATAACCTCATATTTGTTGGAAATCTATCTATGAGAATCCTTTGGGACCTGGGTGAAGATATTCTAAAGAGAATCTGCATTTTTCCTTGTCTAACTCCCATAAGCACTACCAACCCAGATCCACTTTAAAATTCTTATGTTGCAATTTTCAGACCACACACATTACATAAATTAAAACCCCAAATCTGTAGAATAAAGTAGACTGGGGAATTTTTCCATCCATCTTCAATTTGGAGCTAAAGGGTTGCATAGTGTGAAGATATCTGATCCAATCTCTGGCCCTTCTTGGACCCAGTCTCATACTGAGACACCTGTACATGAATGAAATTGTTAAAACCCAAATCCTAGACCACACAAAGGATTAGTAGCTGTCCTCAGAGGAGCAGACAGCTTTGGTTTCTTGAAATGATGCTCCCAATAAATTCCTGACTCAAAGGATTTCCCTTACGATCTTGAAATACACATAAAAGAGTGCTTTAAAATACTTTATCTGACATTTTTAGAGACTCAGGATATCCAGTCTTGTTTGGCTGGAAAGAAAAATGTGCATATAAGAATATCTGTGGAATATTTTCTCCACAGTCATTTCAAAGGTTATATTACACCAAATTTTCAAATAATAAAACCCTAAAAATTTCATTATAAATGCTGGTATATAGTAAGAATCCATTCAATTTCTTGTAATGATTAGCTGTATCAAAGATTACCTTTTTAACACTTGCAGAAAAATCAGCTACTATTTTCAAAATATTGTTGGTTTCAGGAAAGTCCTTACAAATATAAGGTTCTTCAGCACATATTACTCTGATTGCCAGGCCAGGACCTAAAGGTAAGAGTAACAACAGTATTTAACATTAATGTTATATTTCTAATATAAAAATCTAATATAAAAATGCCACTATTTTCAAAATATAAAACCTTTCCAAAATTAAAATCCATCTGCCCATCATAAGTATCCAAATGTAGCTATTAGTTTCCCATTCAACTCAGCATTTTTTAGAATGCTTCAACATTCTAAAAATGTTGTAACATTTAGAATGCTGTAACATTTAAGTTATGCATACTTTTTAGTCTGCATAACTTTTTGGCATATTAATCTCTGTCCCTGAGTTTCTTCATCTATAAAACAGGATAATACTATCATAGTTTCCATTGTGAGGCTCAAATAAGACAGTATGTTTAATTCTCTCCCTATCATTCCTATCTCCCTTTTTTTAAGAGATAGAGTCTTGCTCTGTCACCAAGGCTGGAGTGCAGTGGTGCAATCATTGCTCACTGCAGCCTCAAATTCCTGAGCTCAAGCAGTCTTCCCACCTCAGCCTTCTAAATAGCTTGGATTACAAGGACAGGCAGCCACGCCTGGCTAATTTTTTCAGTAAAGATAGGGGTTTCACTATGCTGTTCAGGCTGGTCTTGAACTCCAGAAGCTCGGCTTCTGGAAATGCTGGAATTACAGGCATGAGCCACTGACTGCACTTGGCCTATCCTATTTTTACAGTCCATGTATTAAGTATCACAAAATTATCCAGTAAATATTTTTAGTTTATAACATATGTGCCCATCTATTCAAAGTTTTTAGTAAGGGAATTTTCCAACATATACATAAAGAGGACAGTATAATTAACTACCTTACTCATCATCCAGCTTCAACTATCAATCTAATTTTAGGAATGGTATTATACTGTTAAAATATATACATAATCTAATAAATAATGTGAGTTTTTAATACCAAAAAATGTGAACTGGTATTTCTATTTTATTTTATTTTGACAGACTCTCATTCTGTCACCCAGGCTGGAGGGCAGTGGCACGATCTCAGCTCACTGCAACTTCCACCTCCCGGGTTCAAGAGATTCTCCTGCCTTACCCTCCCCTAGCAGCCACCAGTGTACCTAGTACAGGCATGCACCACCATCCCCAGCTAATTTTTTGTATTTTTAGTAGAGATTGGATTTCACCACGTTGGCCAGGCTGGTCTGGAACTCCTGACCTCAAGTGATCTCCCCGCCTAGGCCTCCCAAAATGTTGGAATTACAGGCATGAGCCACTGCACCCAACCTCTATTTTACCAAATACTTAAAAGTTGGTAAAAACATAAGGTGTGCATAGATCTATGGAAAACTGGATCCTGCTGCTTTACTACAACAGAAAAGGCATCACTTGAGATGCCTAGTTATAGGCAAAACCTCAGCTATGTCCAATTAATTCCCTAGTCCATTCTTTACCTTTAGAATAAACAGCATATTTAAGATAGTTTTTAAAGCAGCAAAACCATTTTTGCCAATGAAATCTTACATAATAGAAAACTCAACATACAAAATAGATTTTTAAAACATCAAGTGAGTCTAGATGAAATAATGACCAAGGACATAGAACACTTGGCTTCCCTCCCTTACATTCACAGATCATTCTTTTCTTTTTTCCTTTTTTTTTTTAAGATGGAGTCGTGCTCTGTTGCCCAGGTTGGAGTGCTGTGGTGTAATCTCGGCTCACTGCAACCTCTGCCTCCCGGGTTCAAGCGATTCTCTTGCCTCAGCCTCCCAAGTAGCTAGAATTACAGGCACCTGCCACCACACCTGGCTAGTTTTTCTATTTTTAGTAGACTCAGGGTTACAGGCATGAGCCACCACGCCGGTCCACAGACCATTCTTTGCCGGCATGCAGGTTAGGGACTAAAGATCTCAATCTGATTACTAGATTTGAGAACAAGTGCTAATCACCACATAGTTTATACATTTGTAAAGCTGTTTATGGAGCCAATATGATCGTTAAGAGTATAAACTCTGAGATAAAAATTATTGGGGATATCATTCTGGCTCCACTCCTTTCAATCTGCATAACTTTTGGCAAATTCGTCGCTGTCCCTAAGTTTCTTCATCTGTAAAACAGGATAATACTAGTTTCCATTGTGAAGATTAAATAAGACAATAAAATGTATTTAGCAGAGTGCCTAGCACACAGAAAGTACTTAAGAAATGTTGGCTATTATTATGCTTTTCAATTCAATTAGGTCATTCTCCCAAATCATCCCCTAATCACTATTACAGTGAGCTAGAACCTGAGGTACAGATTTGCCCAACCTCTCAAGAACTAGTAACAAAAATAGGTTAAGACTTGCAGTCCTAACTTTAAACAAGTATCACCTCTAATTTTTTTCTATATGACAGCAAATGAAGTATTATTTGTTCAGGAATTAGTTACATTGTGCCAAGAATTCTCTGCACAGAATAAGTGGTTCATCCATTCAAACAAGTCAGACATAGGACAAGGATTTTAAAGAGCTAAGTTTAAATCCTCACATCTTCCATGGAACGCACTACGGTATGGTACAAATAATATAACAAATCCTAGCTCTACTACTAGGACTGTGTGGCAATATTATTAAAATATCTTTATGTCTTGGTTTTCTCATCTGATGGCAACATCAGATGCCAGACTCCCAAGGATAATGTAACACTTAAATGCAGATACAATGGAAAATGAGTATTTAATAAAATGAAGTAAATACAGTAGATATTCAAAAGATTTCAATTATTCCCTAACCATCCTTTCCTTTCTCTCATGTTACATATTCCCTGAGATGACAGATTATTTCAGAATTGTCTGAATTGATTTTTCTTCAACATGAAGGTCTAAAGATGAATCAAACAAAATTCAGTTCTAATTTTTACCTGGAAATGGATGCCTGGAAACTAACTCTTCTGGAAGTCCAAGTTCTCTGCCCAAAATTCTCACTTCATCTTTATGAAAATCTTTCAGAGGTTCTATTACTTTTCCCTACAGGGAGGAAAGAAGCCAACCAATATAAACTAGTAACCAAGATGACATGGAAAACAAAGCATAATAAATTATTGGCTTTTCCTGTTACCACTTTTCTTAGACTAACAGATTATTATTAAAAATGCATCTTTTAAAGTATTTGCTCCTAAGTGCCTATAAGGAATTAGATGAATATTTTAGTGGTATTATTTCTCTTCGAAGCACATTTTAAACATAAACTTTTTAAATATAAATAAATCAGGGTAAACCAATCCATCATCTCTGATCTAGTTCTCATTAGAATACAAAGCAATTAGAAAATATACTAGTGTTCCAAAATTATAATTCTCCAAATGTTATCACTGAGAAAATGAAAAGACAATTCACAGAACTAGAGAAAACATTTGCAAATCATATATCTGATAAAAGACTCGTAACCAGAATATATAAAGACATTTACAACTCAATAATAAAAAGATAAATAAGTCAATTAAAAAGCAAAGCTAATGGGTACTAGGCCTAATACCTGAGTGATGAAATAATCTGTATAATAAACCCCTATGACACAAGTTTACCTATGTAACAAACCTACACTTATACCCTCGAACTTAAAATTTTTTTTAAAAAAAGGAGCAAAGGATACGAATAGACATTTCTCCAACATACACAAATGGCCAATAAGCAAGAACATGAAAAAATGCTCAACATCATTAGCTACTAGGAAAATGCAAATCAAAATGAGATACACCACTTTATATACACTAGGATGACTAATATTTTTATTTACTTTATTTAAAGACAGAGTCTCGCTCTGTTGCTCAGGCGGGAGTGCAGTGGCATAATGTTGGCTCACTGCAACCTCTGCCTCCCAGGTTCAAGCAATTCTCCTGCCTCAGCCTCCGGAGTAGCTGGGACTACAGGCATGCACCACCAAACCTGGCTAATTTTTTTGTATTTTTAGTAGAGACAGGGTTTCACCATGTTGGCCAGACCGGTCTCAAAATTCCTGGCTTCAAGTGATCCACCTGCCTCAGCATCCCAAAGTGCTGGGATTATAGGCATGAGCCACTGTGCTGAGCCAGATGACTAAAATTTTTAAAAGTCAGATAACACAACCATAAAAAAATAGGAAATAACAAATTGTAAGCATTTGGAAAAACTGGAGTCATTATGTACTTTTGGTTAGACTGTAAAATGGTGCAATTGATATGGACAACAGGTTCTTCAAAAAAATTAAAAAGAGAACTACCATATGATCCAGCAATCCCAATTCTGGGCATATATCCAAAAGATTAACAAAAATGGATAAGCAAAATGTGGTATATACATATAGTAGTACATTACTCAGTCTGCTTTTTTTGTTTGTTTGTTTTTTTGAGACGGAGTTTCGCTCTTGTTGCCCCGGCTAGAGTGCAATGGCAGTCTTGGCTCATTGCAACCTCCGCCTCCAGGGTTCAAGCCATTCTCCTGCCTCAGCCTCCCAAGGAGCTGGCATTATAGATGCCCACCACCACGCCTGGCTAATTTTTGTATTCTTAGTAAAGACGGGGTTTCATCATGTTGACCAGGCTGGTCTCGAACTCCTGACCCCAGGTGATCCACCGGCCTCAGCCTCCCAAAGCGCTAGGCATGAGCCACCGTGCCTGGCCCATTTTTCAGTCTTAAAAAAGAAGGAAATTCTGTCACATGCTACAACATGAATGAACCTTAAGGACATTATGCTAAGTGAAATAAGCAAGCCACAAAAAGGCAATACTGTATGATTCCACAGCAATACTGTATGATTCCACCTATATGAGGTATTTAAAGTAGTGAAACATAGAAACAGAAAGCAGAATGGTGGTTACCAGAGGGTGGCAGCCAGAAAAAAGGGAGAGTTGTTTTTTAACGGGTATAGAGTTTGTTTTGCAAGATGAAAAGTTCTGAAGATCTGTTTTACAACAATGTGAATACACCAATGTGAATACACCTAACACTACTGAACTGTATACTTAAAAACAGGATGACGCTGGACGCAGTGGCTCACACCTGTAATCCCAGCACTTTGGGAGGCAGAGGCGGGTGGATCACCTGAGGTCAGGAGTTGAAGACCAGCCTGGCCAACATAGTGAAACCCCATCTCTACTAAAAATACAAAATTAGCCGGGCCTCATGGTGCATGCCTGTAATCCCAGCTACTTGAGAGGCTGAGGCAGCAGAATCGCTTGAACCGGGAGGCAGAGGTTGCAGTGAGCCGAGGTCGCATGACTGCTCTCCAGCCTGGGCAATAGAGTGAGACTCTGTCTCAAAAAAAAAAGAAAAATCAGGGTTAAGATGGTAAACTTTATGTTATGTGTTTTTCACAATAAGAAAAGAGATAACAACAAGTCTTGGTGAGGATGTGGAAAAATTTGAATCTCATAGATTGCTAGTGGGAATGTAAAATTGTATCGTCATGTTAAATAATAGTTTGGCAGTTCATCAAAATGTTAAACCTTAAGACCTAGCAATTCTACTCCCAGGCATATACCAAAAGAAATAAAAACACATATCCACAAAAACTTATGACCAATATTCATAGCAGCATTACTTATAACAGCCAAAAAGTGGAAATAACCCAAAAGCCCATCAGCTGATCAAAGGATAAATACAATGCTTTATACCCATAAGATGGAATATTATCTGGCAATAAATAGGAATAAAGTTCTGATACATGCAGCAACATGGATGAACCTTGAAAACATTAAAAAAGAAGCCAGTCATAAAAGACCACATATTGTACAATTCCATTTATATAAAATGCCCAAAATAAGCAAATCTATAGAGACAGAAAATAAATTAGTGGTTGGTAACTGCCTAGAGCTGGCAAGAAAGGAGGAAAGGAGGAGCTGGGGGGTGGAGGCAGGATGACAATGACAACAACAGGCAGAACGAGGAGCGACTGCTAATGGGTATAAGGTTCCTTTTTAGGGTAATGAAAATGTTCTAAAATTAGATGTGATGATGGTTGTGCAATTCTGTGAATATTAGGAGGGAAGAGGAGGGAAGAATGGAAGACTTTCCATGTATCTACTTTATGAAAAAGTTCTCATAAACTTTTACCTCCTCTCTCAACTTTCTGATGAGCTCTGTGTCATTGTGATGGGTTTTGATGAGTTCAGCTTTGCCACTTGCAACAAGGGATGCACTTTCAATTAGATCAGGCCGTAAAGTACCTTGGGCAAGGAAAACCTCCTCTGGTTTCAAGTTCATTTCTCCAATTACTTCATTGGCAATCTATAATCAACAGGAGTAAAACAGCCTTGTAAGAGATAACTTTTTTTAAAAGCAAAAGTTTATACTTTCAGCTAAACCTCTTAGAGTCCTTTAGAAATACTGATCGGAAAATAAAATCCACCAATCCCCAAAATAAACTCCTTTATGAACATATCCTCTAACATGATTCAAAAAGGTACATGAGGCCGAACACAGTGGCTCACGCCTGTAATCCCAGCACTTTGGGAGGCTGAGTGGGGCGGATCACTTGAGGCCAGGAGTTCGAGACCAGCCTGGCCAACATGATGAAACCCCATCTCTACTAAATATACAAAATCAGTGGCCAGGCGTGGTGGCTCACGCCTGTAATCCCAGCACTTTGGGAGGCAAGGCAGGTGGATCACAAGGTCAGGAGTTTGAGACCAGCCTGACCAACATGGTAAAATCCCATCTCTATAAAAATACAAAAACTAGCCGGGCATGGTGGCACACGCCTGTAATCCCAGCTACTCACAAAGTTGAGGCAGGAGAATCGCTTGAACCCTGGAGGCAAAGTTTGCAGTGAGCCAAGATTGCACCACTGCACTCCAGCCTGGACGGCAGAGTGAGACTCCATCTCAAAAAAAAAAAAAAAAATTAGCTGGGCATGGTGGTGCATGCCTGTAACCCCAGCTACTCGGGAGGCTGAAGCAGGAGAATCGCTTGAACCCAGCAGGCGAAAGTTGCAGTGAGCCGAGATCACTCCATTGTACTCCAGCCTGGGTGACAAGAACAAAACTCCACCTCCAAAAAAAAAAAAAAACAAAGGTATGTGAACATTCCATTCAAGAGCTTGAAATTAGCCATTGAGATAACCAATGAATTAAAGTCTATGATAAGCTGAAGATATCTATTCTTAAAGACATCTATTCTTAAAATAACAGCCTGGCAATGTAAGCAAACATGTTTATTAAAACATAAAACAGTTGGCTGGGCATAGTGGCTCACACCTGTAATCCCAGAAGTTTGGGAGGCTGAGGAGGGCGGATCATGAGGTCAGGAGATCAGGACCATCCTGGCCAACATGGTGAGACCCCCGTCTCTACTAAAAGTACAAAAATTAGCTGGGCATGATGGTGCACCCCTGTAGTCCCAGCTACTCAGGAGGCTGAGGCAGGAGAATCACTTGAACCCAGAAGGCAGAGGTTGCAGTGAGCCGAGATCATGCCACTGCACTCCAGCCCAGCCTGGTGACACAGTGAGACTCTGTCTCAAAAAAACAAAACAAAAAAAACAAAAAAAAAAAAACCCAAAAAAAAACAATAACAAAAAAACATAAAACAGTTTCTACTGGTCAATATAATGACAACATACAATAAAACTCTCAGCCACATAAGAAAAAGGATTAAAATTAGCAAATTTGGTTATTTGATATAGTGACAAGGAAAAACAAATACTAAGATTCACATCAAAAATAGTACATGTTGAGGATATTAAAAACAAAGGTACCTTAACAAAAGTATCCCCAATGATTTTTCTTTTCTCTTCAGGACTTGTGGTCATATTTAACGTTTTGCTAATTCTTTTCCGTGGGGTTCTATCTTCATCTGATATTGGTAGGGTTGTTGTTCCATTGTAGAAAGAATGAGCAGCATTTATTACTGGAGGAAAGGGGAGAAGCATTTTAAATTGGTATAACATGTTTTTTAATCAAAAATAACAAGTCAAAACACAGAAAGAAAAGCTGTTTCTTTCCCAGGCTGAAGAGCAGTCCTTTGAGCTCCCCTAAATCTGCCTACAGATTTCAATAAATTTTCATTATTCAAGAATTATCAGCTGGGCCCGGTGGCTCATGCCTATAATCCCAGCACTTTGGGAGGCTGAGACAGGCGGATCACAAGGTCAGGAGATCAAGACCATCCTGGCTAATATGGTGAAATCCCATCTCTACTAAAAATACAAAAAATTAGCTGGGTGTGGTAGCGGGCGCCTGTAGTCCTAGCTACTTGGGAGGCCGAGGCAGGAGAATGGTGTGAACCCGGGAGGCAGAGCTTGCAGTGAGCAGCGATTGTGCCACTGCACTCCAGCCTGGGTGACAGAGCGAGACTCCGTCTCGAAAAGAAAAAGAACTATCAATAAATCCTGAGTAAGAGAATTCAGATACAGGCACTCATTAAATTTTGTTTCTGTGAGAATCTCCTGGCATTTAGATCTAGGGCCATGACATCACAAATTATGCTGATTAGGGCCGGTGCAGTGGCTCACACCTGTAATACCAGCACTTTGGGAGGCCAAGTTGGGTGGATCACTTGAGGTCAGCAGTGTGAGACCAGCCTGGCCAAAATGGCAAAACCACATCTTTACTAAAAACACAAAAATTAGCGGGGCGTAGTGGCACATGTTTGTAACCCCAGCTACTTGGAGGCTGAGGCAAGAGAATTGCTTAAACCTGGGAGGCAGAGGTTGCAGTGAGCCGAGGTTGTGCCACTGCATTCTGGCCTGGGCAACAGAACAAGACTCCATCTCAAAAAAAAAAAAAAAAAAATTATGCTGATTGTTTTCCCTCTGTTCAGTGCTTCACCAGAGCAACAAGCAGAAGCCACAGCAAGAAGCTTAGGCCCAAAGAAGTCAAAAGTACCGGCTCCTAAACGGAGTCAAAGTTGTTGGAGTCACACCCTAGTGTCTTGTAAAACTAAATGAACATACATTTAACAATCCTTGGCTTTTTATTTAATGACAAGAAACTAAAAACTAAGATCTCTATTTGCTAATAAAACTTAGCTACTGAAGGCCTTCACCGTATTGACAAGGCAGCTGCCTATTTCATTGTGGAAAAGCCAGTGAATTTGTAGGTCTTTCCCGTACCTGGTCAACTACCCAGAGAAGACGTATCTACTCTCCTGCCTACTGGCATTCTGGCAGTTAAACAGAGGAAGTGGTAGGAAGAAGGAATCACCATTCAGCACAGAGACTTTTACTTAATCCTGTTCTTAATGTAGAGTCTTATCTCCACCCTCAACTATGCCTGGGTATTAGTAGGCTCAAGCCCAGAACCTCTCGTTTAGCCCCTCTAGAGAATACATCCACAGTGTTCTGATGGGGAAGGAGAGCGCAGTTTGCTCCTGTGCTAAGGAAGAGGATCTGTTTCTCAGATTTTTAACTAATCCCTGTTTTAGGCTAACCCAGAGACCAATGTCCCAAAAAGAACCCAATGCTTCAAATTCCTGAGCCTCCCCAGAAGTCTACAGCACAAATCAGCTTGCTTTTTATTGGCTTCCTTCCCATCCCACCCCAAGGTTGTGAATTCCTCCATTCTGCTATGTCAGTTACCAGGGACAGATCCAAGTTTTACAATTTGAAGGACTCCTTCAAGAAACAGAATAACAAATAAGATACTAAAAATCGTTAAGTTATACTGGGATGGCTAACAAGTACTTAACTATACACAGAAATAATTGCAAATCACACATATACCACTAAACCCATACTAAGCACATCCCCAGCTCATCTTTGTCTTAGCCTGATCTCAAAATGCCCACAGCCATTCCAGCACCACCTAACAGAGAACAAGTCAGAGTTGAAAGAAAATAAACAACCACAAATTATCAAAATATCCTGCAAATTTCACAAAAACATATCACCATGTGAAGATACCATTGGGGACCTTCCCAGGATGTTGGGAGAGACCCCCCTAGCTTAAACAGAGAAAATCCACCTCTACCCATCTGCTTTCCACTTTTCAACATTTTATTGAAACCATCTGTCTTCTGTCATCTCCTCTATCCCACATCCTTATGGTATTACACTGTTTTATGCTTTTACTGTTATTTTAGAGAAGTTTCAAAGAAATAGACTCATGTTCACGTCATACTTACCTACAAGTCTTCATTTTATTCAGCCTTTTGGTATCAACTCCAATTAATTCCATAATATGTACAATAACTTGTATTATTAAACTACTGACCTCATTTCATTATAACTATCAATTGCACCTTTTTTAAAAAGTATAAAAGGTATCTACAAAAGTAAACGTTATTAAGGACTAAGAAGTTTACTAGTGGCCATCTAAAAAAAAAAAAAAGTATAGAATCTTTACCTCTCCCACAATAAGCTTTTCTGTTTGCAAAATAATCTGTATACCCATACCTGAGGAGGGCTTGGGTAGCCTCATACACAAATATCATTAAATAGAGTGGGAAAAGATAATTTGTTTCTTTTTTTTTTTTTTTTTTTTTTGAGATGGAGTTTTGCTCTTGTTGCCCAGGCTGGAATGCAGTGGCATGATCTCTGCTCACTGCAGCCTCCACCTCCCAGGTTCAAGTGATTCTCCTGCCTCAGCCTCTCGAGTAGCTGGGATCACAGGCGCCCACCACCAAGACTGGCTAATTTTTTGTATTTTTAGTAGAGATGGGGTTTCTTCATGTTGGCCAGGCTGGTCTCAAACTCCCGACCTCAGGTGATCCACCCACCTTGATCTCCCTAAGCGCTGGGATTACAGGCGTGAGCCACCGTGCCTGGCCAGGAAAAGATAATTTCAAAAGTGAATGACTAGAAGAGAACTGAACAGTAGCTGGAAAATGTTAATTTATCAATCTATGTATAAAATTAGCAGAATCAATAGTTTAAAAATTTATACTGAGACCTCTCTTACATCAGAGGTAATTGTAAAAATAAAAAACATTTTCAACCTTGAGCATACTGAGAAAACTGTAACTGTGCTCATTTAAACCATAAGACTAGATTTGATTAAACAAGTCCTAACATGTAAGTTAACTTTTCTGAGGTTCTTCAATACCTTTAACCTGAATTCCAAGCTTTTTGAGGGCCTCTTCAACAGACTGGCTTTCTCGTTTTCTCATAAAGCCATTATCAATGTGTACAGCAATGACTTGTTCTTGGTTCAAAGCACGATTTAGCAAAGCTGTACAAACTGTTGAGTCTACTCCACCACTGAGTAAAACCTACAGGGTAAAATGAAAAAATCAAACTGAGCAAAACAAGCAAAACGAAAATAAACACTATCAGCTTAAATCTTTACCTAAAAGTGCTATTTATACCAAAGATATGTATGGTAACTGGAAAAGCACTCTAAAACTGTAGAACATTTAAGGGCTGTGTTGAGGACTCTAGCTCCTGGATTCCAGTATTATTGATATAAATTTGTAGACTTCCAGATAATAATTTGCTTACCAAAACTTTTGACGTGCCTACTCTCTCTTTGATCTCTCGAATGCACTCAAGTTCTCTGTTCTGCACGGTGAAGGTTCCACTGCATCCAGCTATATCATAAAGGAAATTCTTCAGTATTACTTTTCCATTTTCTGTAAGGCCAACTTCAGGGTGGAACTGTGCTCCATATAATTTTTTAGATTCATTTGCTATGCCTTTATAGAGAAAATAGTCACAAATTAAAATTTTTTTCATGCTGAAAAGACTCAAGCAATAACCACAATTAATTTCTCACAATCTCTGCCTCTATGATTTCATTTTTTTTTTTTTTTTTTTTTTTTTTGAGACAGAGTCTCACTCTGTCGCCCAGGCTGGAGTGCAGTGGCATGATCTCGGCTCACTGCAACCTCCGCCTCCTGGGTTCAAGCAATTCTCATGCCTCAGGCTCCCAAGTAGCTGGCATTACAGGCGTGTGCCACCACGCCCAGCTAATTTTTTGTATTTCTAGTAGAGATAGGGTTTCACTATGTTGGCCAGGTGGCCTCAAACTCCTGGACTCAAGTGATCCACCTGCCTCAGCCTCCCAAAGTGCTAGGATTACAGACATGAGCCACTGCTCCCAGCCAATTTTATTTGTTTGTTGTTTTGTTTTGTTTTGAGACAGAGTCTCGCTCTGTTGCCCAGGCTGGAGTGCAGTGGTACGATCTCGGCTCACTGTCACCTCTGCCTCCCACGTCCAAACTATTCTTCTGCCTCAGCCTCCCGAGTAGCTGGACTACAGGTGCCTGCCACCACGCTCAGCTAATTTCTTTTATATTTTTAGTAGAGACAGGGTTTCACCATATTGGCCAGGCTGGTCTTGATCTCCTGACCTTGTAATCCACCCATCTCAGCCTCCCAAACTGCTGGGATTACAGGCGTTAGCCACCACGCCCGGCCTATTTTATTTTATTTTTTAGACAGGGTATTTACTGCTCTGTCACCCAGGCTGGAGTGCAGTGGCATAATCATAGCTCACTATAGTCTCAATCTCCTGGGCTCAAGTGATCCTTCCACCTCAGCCTCCTGAGTAGCTGGAACAACAGGTGCGTGCCACCACACTCAGCTAATTTTTAAATATTTTGAAGAGATGTGGTTTATCTTGTTGCCTGTTGAACTCCTGGGCTCAAGTAATCCTCCTGCCTCAGCCTCCCAAAGTGCTGGGATTACAGGTGTGAGCCACTGCACCCAGCCTTCTTCCTCTATAAATGTTAAAACTGGTATGTCTCAGTGGATTTTTAGCTATAGGAAAAGGAAATACATAACAAAGACAAAAACTACATTGCTATAACCTTTCTTTATAAAGGTCTTTCTTGACACAGCAATTACTGAGGTATAGGGCGGTACATTAAGTCCCACACAGAGATTGTTTCACAGTATTCTCACCTCTCCACCCAAGTTACTTCAGTTGCCTTGTCTGTCTAGTGCATTGATAATTCAATTTTGGTTCTCAGTTGCACATGGCTTTCAAATGCATTGTACAGCTACCAAGTTCTTATATTAAAAGAATCTCATACATTAGACTTGTCAGAATATACTGTTTCTTTCTTGACTACTATTAACCACAAATATATATTCACCTAGTTGACTAATGTGTTTCTGGCAAATATTACCTATGGGGCAATAGATGTTAGGCTAGGTATTTTACACGTGCATGTGTTACCCCTATTTTATAGCTCTGAGATATCAAGAAATTTATATGAACTCTCAGGTAATTAAGAAACTAAATCAGGCCTGACAGGCTCCCAAACTCATACTCATTCTACTATACCACAGTATTTCACACTTTATTTGGCTCTCAGCATACCACTCTCTTGGTTCATTTATTTTACTGTCTATTCCTTCTGAATCTCTTTGCTGGTTCCTCTTCATCTTGCCCACCTCTACACATGGAAGTTACTCAGTCCTCAGCCCTTAAATCTCTTTTCTAAATATTCTAAGAGATCTCATCCTCTCATCACCTTAAAATTCTGTCTGTATGCTGGTAAACCCCTAAATTTATACCTCCAGCCCAGTTTTCTCCTCTAAAGTCCAAGCTCATATATACAACTGCCTACTCAGCACCTTTGTTTTGATGTTTAATAAACCATCTTGAATTTAATATGCAAACTCAAACTCCTGAGGTCTTTCCAATCAGGTAAATAGAAACATCTTCCTTTTGGTTCCTCAGGCAAAAAAACTTGGGAGCTAAAACTTGATTCTACTTTTTCTTCCCCACTCCATATTCAATCTAACAGCAAATCCTCTGTCTCTCCCTTCAAAACAGTGGAATCCAATCACTCCTAACAATGTCTACCTCTATCACCCTAGTCCTGACAACTTCCATCTCTGCCACCCTGGTCCTAACAACTTCCTCTTCTACTGCTGTAGAAAAAACCGGGTTCTTTTCACATGACCAGGAAAAGTTAGGCACAGAGACACTTTGAAGGGTAAGGGGGAACGGAATTTATTGAGAAAAAAGGAAAAAAAACTCTCAGCAAAGTGAGAAGGCTTCCTGTTAACAGGCCCCCATCTCACAGATTGAATCCGAGGTCACCACACAGGAACAGGAAAGGCCAGGCTCCTCCCTCCTGCAAAGGGTGAGAACTTCCTGTGGCTCCACCCTGTTTTCCCAGTAGGCAGGCTGGTGGGAGATTCTCCAGGTACCCTCTCCTTTATCTTCCTCCTGCATCTATCACTACTATCCTGATCCTGACAACACTGTCTCTCTCCTGATTACTACAATAAATTCCTAGCTTGTCTTCTTGCTTCTCTTTCCCCCTGTATCTTTTCTCCTCATCCCAGCTTACTCCTTAAATTAGATCACATCTCTCCTTCACTTAAAACCCCACCTCACTATGAGTAAAGCCAAAGTATTGCAGTGGCCCAAAGGTCCTGTGTTCTGGCATCCAACTACCTCTCTAACTTCACCTTCTTTCACTCTCCCTGCCACGCTTACTCTGCTCCAACCACATGGATGCCTGCTGCTCCTCAAATATGGTCCCCACCCAGAATCTCTGTACTGTTGTTTCCTCTTTCCCCAAATATCCAAAAAGGTTAGCACTTATTTTCTTCATGTCCAATGTCATCTTATAGGAATGCCTTCCCTGAATAGCCTATAAAATTGCAACAACCCTAATCATACATATTCCAGAATACCCTCTTCCCCCGTTTTTTCAATGTAAACACTATCTGATTCTGACATATTCTGTATTTCTTTATTGTTTACTTTCCCTTTTTCCAGTGTTAAACAAGCATTTTTGCTATATTGGTTTTGGGTTTTGTTTTCTTCTTAGGAGAGAGAGTCTTCCTCTGTTGCCCAGGATGGAGTGTAGGGGCACAACCACAGCTCACCGCAGTCATGATCTCTTAGGGCCAAATGATTCTCCCACCTCAGCCTCCTGAGTAGCTAGGACTGCAAATGTGCATCACTACACGTGGCTAATTTTTTTTTAAATTATTTTTATGTAGAGATGGGGTCTCACTATGGTGCCCAGGCTGGTTTCGAACTCCTGGCCTCAAGCTATCCACCTTCCACAGTCTCCCAAAGTGCTGGAATTATAGGTGAGAGCCACCGCACCTGGCCTATTTTATTCACTGCTAAATCCTTGACACCTAGAACTGTGCATGACACATAATAGGTACTCAAATGTTTGTTGGATGAATAAAAATACACAAGCTTATCTACCACTGCTGATCTTTTTTTATGAAGTAAAAACTTTTTAGTAAAAAGCCATTCTTGAGCATTCCTATGCTAATGTATTAGCATACATTATGCTAATGTCTGTTAAGTAACTGCAAGCAGATTACTAAATTCAGCATATCCATGACAAATCTTTTTTTCAACTTATTATTTAGGTGTGGCATCTCAAAGAGAACTTTAGTGATAAACCCACCTTTTTCTTTTACTAACTTCCAGGAATATTAGTGACCATTTACATTATTCAGGTAAGCAAGTCAAAACCCCAATCAGCCAGAAAGTCAATTCCCCTTCCTCAAAAAATTAGAGAACAAAATGGTTTAAGAGCATGGGTCAGCAAACTTTCTGCAAAGGACTAGAGAGTAAATAGTTTAGGCTCTGTGCAACATACACAGTCCCTGTATTTTATTACAACCCTTTAATAATGTAAAAATCATTCTTAGCTCCTGGACATTAAAAAAAGGCAAAGACTAGATTTGACCCACAAGTCACAGTTTGCCAACCCCGGTTCAGGGAAATGTCTTGAGTACTTATTTGGGTGCTATGGGCTATATATACTTAAGAAAGGAATAAAAGACAAGTAACTCTGAATATAGTATGGTATGAAGACAGCGAGTTCTCAAATTTTTCCTGAGTTATAAAAGTATAGTGTTTTATGTTTGAAAAGCTTATATTAGGATGAACATTTTTCAACGTATTTCAAAGCAAACCAGTAAACCAGTAAGTGAGAGACTTCTGGATAACCCTCCTATTATTAAATTCCCTTCATAACAGTTAATCCTACATTCATTATTATCTTTAAAAAAAGAGAAGAAAAATCAGAAGAAAAAGGAAAAATCAAAGAGTACCTCATACAGAAGCATATGCTTACTCTTCAGATAAAGTTTTTTAAATGAACTCTGCAAAATTTTTAGAATTTTCACCTGCTACTATGTTTCCAGAACGTGCCACAACCTTGAATCCATCAGCTACTTTGTCTACACTATCTCCATGTGTAAGCAAAACAACTTCTTCCTTCTGAAGGCCCCTAAACGTACAAAAAATAAAACACACAAATATCTTAATTAAAAACATGATTCATGGGTTCTTTTGTTTTAGAAACACAAGCTTGCCATACATGATTAGAAAAACAGAAAAAAAAAAAGTGACAATGGAATACTGCTAGAATTCAAATATTACGTCCATTACAAATAAAGCCAATAAAAAACGTTAAACCTTAAAAAAGGCAATCCATAAAAATTGGAAGGAAACTAGAACAAATAAATATATGAAGTTGGTAGTATAACCAGACACACAGGAATAATCTCAAGAGATTACAGAACAATAATTTCAACATTATATATCTGTTGAGATTTATGTTAAGAACAGAGGTATTTCAAAGATCTTAACACTTCATTCGGTAGTTTTATGTAAGTAGTAATAGGACTTAGTACTGAAACTGTTATCCTGTAAGTGTAAGTACAGTATAGATACAGGCATACCATAGGTTAAAACAAATAATATAATTAGCAATCAACATTTTCAGCTTAAGAGTAGAGAGATACAAAATCAAACGAGTTAGGTAAAAACCCTATAATCTTTCATTTTAACTGGAAATAAGTATACACTAACGATTCTGTTTTCTAATTCTAAAGGACTAGGTACTGCCCAACTCTGTTATCAAGAAGTCCTAGAAACAATTACAACCCAGTACCAATGTGGACCTCTAGTGCCAAACAAATTAACGATACTTCGTTAACAAAGTGTTACTTAAGAGACTTAAGTAACATTAATCAAATGTAATGTGTACACTTTCTCTGGACCTTGATTCAAACAAATCAACCATAAAAATATACTGTTTACGTTATGGAAAATCTGACTAAGGACTCGATATTAAATAATAATAAGGAACGGCCAGGCGCGGTGGCTCATGCCTGTAATCCCAGCACTTTGGGAGGCCGAGGCAGATCACCTGAGATCGGGAGTTCAAGACCAGCCTGGCCAATATGGTGAAACTCCATCTATACTAAAGATACAAAAAATTTCGCCTGTAATCCCAGCTACGTGGGAGACTGAGGTGGGAGAATCACTTGAACCCGGGAGGCGGAGGTTGCAGTGAGCCGAGACCGTGCCACTGCACTCCAGCATGGGCGTGCGACAGAGTGAGACTCCGTCTCAAAAAAAAAAAATTAAATTAAATTACAAAATAAAAAAATAAATAATACTAAGGAATAAAAATGTAAATTAAAAATAAAGCAAGAAGATAAAGTACATTAATGCCAAAAAGATATTTTGGGGTTTGTTGTTGACATCGTTGTTTAGGAATAGTATAGGTTGTGATAGAGTCCCAGAATTTTAGAACTAGAAAGACAGAAAAATGTCAAATCTTAACCAAATCTTTATGTTTAAAGCTTCTTCTGGTATATCACATACAAGATTCCTGAAATGTTTCTCAAGATGAGTCACATGAAATAAGGATGAATGTAAGTGTCAACACCTCTCCATTATGAAGCTGAACAAGCACTGGATTTCAAACTCATTTTGACAATGACTAACTTCAGTTTAAAAAATTATTTTGAGCAACCTTGGCTTTTTTATTAATCTTCCTTTGAAAAATAATAATCTTCGGCAGGGCACAGTGGCTCACGCCTGTAATCCCAGCACTTTGGGAGGCCGAGGTGGACGGATGACGAGGTCTAGGAGTTTGAGACTAACCTGGCCAATATGGTGATACCCTGTCTCTACTAAAAATACAAAAATTAGCCAGGCATGGTGGTTCACGCCTGTAGTCCCAGCTACTCAGGAGGCTGAGGCAGAAGAATCGCTTGAACCCAGGAGGCGGACGTTGCAGTGAGCTGAGATGGTGCCACTGCACTCCAGCCCGGGTGGCAGACGGAGACTCCGTCTCAAAAAAAAAAAAAAAAGAAAAAGAAAAAGAAAAATAATAATCTTTAAAAACAGATCAAAGAGTGAAAAGGGAAAATACAAATGTTGGTATCACAATATACTATTCCAAGTAGGGTTCCACAACTGCACAGGTGTTTCCAAATTTCTTAAATACCTTCCTTATTCCCTATTAACATCACCACCATCCCACATTGTCTTGACACTCAACTGGAAGGCAAATATGACAATTACACTTGTGGTCACTACTATACCCTTAATTTTGTTTATGAATTATAGAATCTCTAATTGTTAAAAATAATAGTATTATCAACTTTAAATTAATTACTATTGTTCTTATTCATCTAAAAATGTAATACCTGAATAATGAACATGTATTATCCACACTAATGTTGAAAACGCCATCTTCTCTAACACTTTTTTTGTGCACAGTACCTCCAAATACCTTATTCATCATCTGTTCAAAGAAAAAAATTAATGTTAATGGAAATCAAAAGAAAAATACTCATTTTGTTATACTGATTTAATAATTTATATTATTTCTTTTCAGAACACCTGATATACCTGAATCCCCAAAATAAAAGGAGTTTAATAAATGTAGATCATTTGGTATTGTTATATATAACTATACAGTTATTAACAGGCATTGTTATAAAACAAAATTGGATTCAAAATTTGACCTGCAGTTAATTTCTATCAAACACTGGCAGATTTTCCACTTAGTGTACTTTAATGAATTCATCTGCTTAAAAATAGAGATATCTTAATTACCTACATCTGAGTTTGATTTAAAAGCATTTTAAAAGGTATTCTGAGTTTAGAAAAAGATACAGCAGACAACAAGAACCTTGTACCAGAACAAGAATTAGACAATAAATTTTTCCAAGCTATTTAATCTTTGGCTCCAAAGGAACAGTCTGAAAGCCTGCCGAAGGCTGTGCTGTAGAGATGGGATAAGCAAGAAAATCTGGCCTTTCAGTTAAGCTCATCTGTTCAAGTCCCACACGCTTATAGACTGATTTCAAATGGTCTCTTCAATTCAGCACCTCCACTGTTAATCAATCTTCTTTTCTTATTTATCATTTACATGCTCCAAACTTCCCACATCAGATAAATATACACAAGATTTTTGCAAACATTAAATTTGCAGTGATATAAACACTCCTACTCATCTTAGTGCATCTGTTCCACAACAGGTATCAGAAGATATCTGCCTTAACAATGTGTAATGCAGGTTGACCCAGCCCCTGACAGAAAATAAGACAGATGACTTAAATAAATGTTCATTCTTATAACTCAGAGTAGCATATTCTTCAAAACCATTAGCAAATGGTGCCCTCTACATTCTCCTCTTAGGCATTCACAGTAAACTGTCCCACAATAAAGGTTTGAGCTCACTCCAGCAGTAAAAACACCTGCTAGCACTTGTTTAACACAGTATTTGTCAAACTAAAGACTCAGAAACAAAACTCTCTTCTGTAGCACATTAACTAACATGCAATTTAATAAACATTGCTACAGTCTAATCAGTTCCCTTGACTCTAGTCTTGCCCATCTTCCAGCAATATTCTAGAGACCTACCAATGTTAGCCACTACAATATAAAGATGATTGTGTTAGTCTATGATTAAATTCTTCATTAGCCCTCTAGCATCTACAGCAAGGGTTGGTAAATTTTCTTAAAGGGCCAGAGAAAAATATTAGCCTCTGCAGGCCCTACTGTGTCTGTAGCAACTATTCAGCTCTTGCCACTGTAGCTCAAAAGCATCCATAGACAATACTTATAATAAAGAAATGGGTGTGACTGTTGCAATAAAACCTTATCAGGGACACAGACTTGAATTTTATTTTCACACATCACAAAATATAATTTTTATTCAATTTCCCAATCATTTAACAATGTAAAAAATTATTCTTTGCTTGCAGGTCATGCAAAAACAGGTGGTAGGCCAGATTTGGTCTATAGGCCATAGCTTACTGATGCCTGGTCTACAAGATAAAATCCAAGTTCCTTATATTAAACACAAGACTTCCTTACTTGGCCCTTGTCTAATTTTTGGATTCACCTTCCCCCTCATTTCCTACTCCAGTCCATTCAAACTAAAGTGATTATCAAAATAGACTATGTTCTCTCCTCCATGTCTTCAGGTCTCTTCACAGCCCAAGGGCCCTAGCAAAGTATGTGGCCAGTATGGATTCCTGGATAAACCCCAAGGTTCTAACTGCCTCAAAGAAACCCATATAGTACTCCAGGTCCACCACCTAATCAGATCAGCTCCTCTTATCTTTCTTATATGTCAAAGTTTTATAAGTTTTAGATTGGGAAGGGAGAAAGGGAAGGAAATTCTGCCCAGTAAAAATAATTTGACAAAATCTTGTGGGAGTACATAAAGAAGCCAAGTGTAAACCATAAAGAGTGAAGAGACGAGTCACAATCCAGAAGGTATCTGCAATATATATAGTTGGGAAAAGTTTAGTATCCAGAATATATAAAGGCTCCCACAACACAATAACAAAGATAATTTAATATAAAAATGAACAAGTGTCTATAGTAAAGCAGACACAAATGGCAAATTAACGTATGAATCTTACAATAACAAGGAAATTAACTTTAAGACTACAACGTGACCCCCTTTTAATACCTTTGCAGATAAGAAAATACAAAAAAAAAAAAATCTAATCATGTCAAGGGTTGGCAGGGATATAGAGCACAAGATTTTTTATATATTGCTGTGGGAACATAAATTGAGGGGAAAAAATATCATTTACCTAGTGAAGCTGAAAATGTACATTATGACCCAGCATTCCTACTGCCAGTTACTCTAGAGAAAATTTTGTGTATGTACAACACTAGAAAACAAGTAAAAAAATATTCATGGCAATATTGTCTATAATAGAAAGAAACTAGAAAGCCAACATTATGAACACTGGAATGTAAAAGTAACATGCTATATTCAAACAAATTCAATAGTGAAAATGAATAATTTACAATAAAATGTACTAACATGAATGAATCTCAAAACCAAAGTTGAAAATAATACAGGTAGTATGACTTCACTTATATATAGGTCAATTGGCAAAACTAACATATTATTTAGGAATATAAACATATGTATAAAGCTATAAAAAAAAGAAAGGGAATGAATAACAAAATTCAGGAAAGTTGGTCACCTCTGATAGGAAGAGAAGAATGTGAATGGAGACATACAAAGAAAGTTTCAAAAGCTCTACCAATATTCTATTTTTTAGGCTGGGGGGTGTAAATCAGTAAGAGATATAAAGGCAGCAGTATAGACATTTTTCTTCTAAAGCAAAGAATCACCAGGAAGCAGTTAGAAAGCCTCTGTCAGGAGAGTCCAGTTAGTGGGAAAAGATGGTATATAAGACACTGAAATTGCTCAAATTTCAGAATGTCATGGGAGGCAAAGGTATACACCTAGGTCCTAAAATTACCCAACCTAGTCACTAAGTGGCAGTCCTTTACAAACAACACGTTAGCTAGATGGCATCATCTATATATCATTATTTTATGGAAGGACAAATTCTGCCCAAATAACCAAGATCAGCATATCCCATTATCTTACTACAAAAGTTCAGATGATAATAAAGGCAAAAATTGTTACGCATTTAACATCAGCAGGCCTGGCTTTGGCTATAAGAAATCCTAGTGAATGACAGAACAATTTGGCCTTATAATTATATCAGGAAACTGCCATAATGGGGAAACACTAAGCCATTATCTCTTAAATTAAAGGAGCATTTTTCAGACATATTTCACTATAAGTAGGCCTTAAAAATATATCTTGTGAGATTCTTCCTTAGAAAATGTTACAATGCTTCTCAATATACTAACAACCATTTAATATAATTATAAGTTGTGCTATATGATTAACACTGAGTACTCTGACAAAGAAAATCAATAAATTATATAAATATATTACACCCTGGGACAAAAAAAAAAAGAAGCCAGCCAATATCCAATATTCAACTCAATCAGGGTGCAGGCTCTTCTAAGACTACTAGATGGAAAAAATCTTTCTTTTTGCCAAGTCAAACTCATAATCAAACACTTTTCAAAGAACTTTGAAAGGAAAAAAGAGGCTTTTACTATAAAATGCAAAATTGTACACCCACTTTGGGACACAGTTTTGGCAGTTTCTTACAAAACTAAACATACTCTTAACAACTTACTAATCACTCTCCTTAGAATATACTGAAAAAGTTGAACATTTATGTCAACACAAAAACCTGTACATGGATGTTCATAGCAGCTTTATTCATAATTACCAAAACTTGGAAGTCACCAAGACGTTAGTAGATGAATAAGTAAACTGTCACTTACTGAATGAGTGAGTGAATGAACTGTGATACATCCATACAACGGAGTATTATTCAGTGCTAAAAAGAAATTAGCTACCCAGACTGAAAAGACATGGAAGAACTTTAAATGCACATTACTAAGTGAAAGAAGCCAATCTGAAAAGGCTACATACTGTATGATTCCAACTACATGACATGCTGAAAAAGGCAAAACTATAAAGATGGTAAAAAAATATTAGTGGTTGCCAGGATTTGGGGGATGAACAGGTAAAGCACAAAGGATTGGGCAGTCGAAATACTATGTATAATACTACAATGGTAGATATATGTCATTATACATTTGTCCAAAACAATAGAATGTACAAAAATCAAGAATGAACCCTAATCTAAACTAAGGACTTTGGGAATAATAATGTGTTGATGTAGGTTCATCAGTTATATCAAATGTATCACTCTGGTGTGGGATGTTGATAATGGGAGAACCTATGCATGTGTAGAGGTTGGAGGTATAAAAGATATTTCTGTACCTTCTTAATTTTGCTGTGAACCTAAAACCCCTCTAAAAACAAAGTAATTGAAAAAAAAAAGAAAAGAAAAGAAGAGTATCTTATCTCAAGATCTCAGTAAGTCCTACTTATTCTTACTTTTTTTTTTTTTTGAGAAGGAGTTTTGCTCTTGTCGCTCAGGCTGGAGTGCAATGGCATGATCTCCGCTCACCGCAACCTCCGCCTTCCAGGTTTAAGCGATTCTCCTGCCTCAGCCTCCCAAGGAGCTGGGATTACAGGCATGCGCCACCACGCCCAGCTAATTTTGTATTTTTAGTAGAGACGGGGGTTTCTCCACGTTGGTCAGCCTGGTCTCGAACTCCCGACCTCAGGTGATCCACCCGCCTCGGCCTCCCAAAGTGCTGGGATCACAGGCGTGAGCCACTGCGCCTGGCCAAAATTTTGTATTTTTAATAGAGACAGGGTTTCCTCATGTTGGTCAGGCTGGTCTCGAACTCCTGATTTCAGGTGATCCACCTGCCTCAGCCTCCCAAAGTGCTAAGATTACAGACATGAGCCACCACGCCTGGCCTATTCTTACTTTTGATATAAAACCAAGGTACATACACTTATTAATTAATGTTACAGTGGAGACACCTGACAGACACCATCTTAACCAAATAATCCAAGTTAACATCATCCGTCATGCCACAAACCCACACCGTGTGCCTCCTGATAAGATGCTCTGAGAAGCACAGCACCAATTCTGTGATACTCCTGCCAAAAGTTCATAACCTGAATCTAACAATGAGGAATCATCACAGAAACCAAAGTTGGGAAATGTTCTACAAAATAACTAACACATACTTTTTAAAAATACTTTCAAGGTCATGAAAGAGAAGGAAACACTGAGGAACTATTTCAGACTGAAAGAGTCTAAAGAAACAACAACTAAAAACAACACATAGTCCTGACTGATCTGTGGCCTATAAGGGATATTAATGAGACAAACTGTGAAATGTGAAGGAGTCTGTGGATTAGATTCTAACAATGAGTAAATGTTAACTTTTCTGACCTGGATAGTTGTACTGTGGTTATGCAGTAAGAGTGTCCTAATATTTAGGAAATATAAGTAACAGGGCATCATGTGTGCAACTTTCAAATGGTTCAAAAATGTCAACAACTGGAGTACTGGGTAAAGGTATACAGGAGCTCTGTGTACTATTTCTGAAAATTTTATGTAAATTTGCATGTCCAAGGTTTTTTCAAATGGATAGTGTTTTGTTACATGAAATAGTGTACTTACTACTTTGAAAATAGATTCCCTATCAGGCCAGTTCTGCCATACTAGTGTGGCAATTCACATAGTTATAATATGCACAAGTTATCTCATCCAACTAAGTATCCTAAATATCCTAAAGAGAGAAAATGCTAATACAGTATGACTCACAAACAGAATAAAATATAAGTAAGCTTTCAAAACAAATTTGCTGACATACCTGCATGCCGTAGCAAATTCCAAGAACAGGCTTGCCAATAGTGAATATTGCTGGATCAAACCAGGGAGCATCTTCAGCATACACAGAATTAGGTCCTCCAGAGATGATAATAGCACTGTGATTTAAGGAACAGTGAAGAATCTCTGTTAATTTTTATACAAGGTCTATGCCCTCTCTCCCTTGTACCACTGAGGGAAACAACACAGATCGATAAATTGCGTTGTTTTTGGTAGAATGTAGCAAATTCTAATTATATCACAGCAAATTATCATCCTACATGGTTTAATTATTTTTACTGTACTTTACTGCAATGTTTAGAAGTCTATCAATTCAGCATTTACTTGTTAATAAGCACAAACTTCCAAATAGGTAATACCAATGTTTCTATCTGTGATACTTAGCATGGATTTGTTTTACTTGTTTCCTTATCAATGGAAGAAGTACGTAAGAATTCTAGAGATGGTGAAAATACAGGTCTTCTCAGAGCCTAGCAGGTCACAGAACAACAACTGAAGGTATTATGAAGGCCCTGGATGGCTCAGAGCAAAATACTCTACAACAAAAGATGGCAGAATAGAAAGTATAAATTACCTAACTTTGCCTGTTTACAGCATCCACCATCCCCAACAATTTTCCCTGAGCCCAGGAAAGGGAGCTAATAACAATTCTGCCCCACATGCCCTGCTCTCAGAAATCAGGTCAGTAGTATAATTTAGCTACCTTATAATTCGCAGAGCATGGGTTAACTTGGGAGTCAAACTACTATAATAAGGGAAAACTGCCAACTGAGGCCTATGTTCCTCTCCTGGCCACTAATACATCTACACTGGCCATCAGTATTCACTCAAAAAAACTAAAACATTTTAATATCAAGAATTTCACAAAAATTCAGATTTCTGGAATTTCTTTAGGGAAAAAAAAAATCTGGAAACACTGGGCCTTCACTCCTGCATAACTACAATGAATTGGAATCATAAAGAGGCTTGCATCTTCAAGCTACACATGCTCTCCAGTTTGCCACACATGCCCACTCACACAATGAAGGTATACTTAGGCGCCCTTTATTCAATTTAAGGTACTCTCTAACTCACTTTGAGTTTGCAGATAAATCTGATTTATCTGTATTTCAAAGAAAAAGGCACTGTAAAATCTCATCAAAACTTACTTACAAATTTGGACTGCAACACACTTTTTAAATAGTGATTCCCTGTCATATAAAAATATACAAAGTATATTGCTAGATTTATAATACATCCAGAAGAATAATACAACGTAAGTCAAATTTATAAAAAAAAAAAAAAAAAAAAATCTCAGTAAGGCAGGGCATGGAGGCTCAAACCTGTAATCATAGCACTTTGGGACACAGAGACGGGCAGATTGCTTGAGCCCAGGAGCTCGAGACCAGCCTGGGCAATATGGCAAAACGCCATGTCTACAAAAAATTTTAAAAAATAAAAACCAAAACAGTGAGAGAAAAAAAAAATACTCAGCAAGCTAGATCATTTTTTAAAAAAAACAGCAACTTCAATGAGCTCAAAAGCACCTTTTGAACTTTGTATGGGCAACCTGAGATGTGGTAAACATTTGTTAGCGTGTGTCCTGCAAAAGAGAGATGGAAGACAACCTACTCAGATGATAAATATGAGATATTTAAGATAACAATTCTAAAGGGGGATGGGGTTACCCCTAAGGGTAGATCTATAACCTAACTCATTAAAAATACAGAAGCTAACACCGGGCATGGTGGCTCACACCTGTAATCCCAGCACTTTGGGAGGCACGTGGATCGAGACCATCCTGGCTAACATGGCGAAACCCTGTCTCTACTAAAAATACAAAAAATTAGCCGGGCATGGTGGCAGTTGCCTGCAGTCCCAGCCACTTAGGAGGCTGAGGCAGGAGAATGGTGTGAACCTGGGAGGCGGAGCTTGCAGTGAGCAGAGATCACACCACTGCACTCCAGCCTGGGCGACAGAGCAAGACTCCGTCTCAGAAAAAAAAACCAGAAGCTTAAGTTCTATAAAACACATACTTAATAATCAAGACCTCTAGATTTTATTATATTATATTTAGTTTCACAAAGGATAACCACCATGGGACAGCCCAGTACCCCTTAATCTGCTAAAGAACTCAAGGATATAAGATTCTTAGTGCTATTAAAAAAACAAAAAAGTCATGGACTTAGTTAAGGATAAAACTCAAGCAGTACTTAAACCAATTAAGAAAGTCTTATTTCAACAAATCTTTAAAAGCTAATCACTCTTTGAGTCTTCCATTTCTACCCTGCTATTCTGAAAGTAACTTGCAGTCACAAGGCCCAATAAGCCGTAATTCATTCCAAATACCAATTTTATGTATCAGGCAGATCAAGCTTCTAAAAATAGGTGGGCCGTGCAGGGAGGCTCAAGCCTGTAATCCCAGCACTTTGGGAGGCTGAAACGGGCAGATTACCTTAGGTCAGGAGTTCAAGACCAGCCTGGCCAACATGGCCCATCTCTCCTAAAAATAGAAAAATTAACCAGGCGTAGTGGCACATGCCTGTAATCCCAGCTACTCCGGAGGCTGAGGCAGGAGAATCTGCCAGGTTGAACCTGCGAGGCAGAGGCTGCAGTGAGCCAAGATCGCACTACTGCATTCCAGCCTGAGCAAGAGTGAGACTCCATCTCAAAAAAATAATAATAAAAATAAAAATAGGTAGGTTAAGATGTCTCTCATGTCACAAAATGTTCTAGAAAAGGGGTGGTCAAATAGTTATTTCTAGAGAAAGGATTACAGTAATAAAAGCCACAGCAGTATAGTTCCTATTCTCCTACTACATAAGGGAAATTCTAGGTACAAGCTAACCTAGACACTGTTTATGATCAAGTGACATAAAACACCGTTAGATTTCTCTTGCCAAGTATTCAGCTATCCTATTCTAGTATCTGTTCAGTCTGTTAGTTTGCTGGGGATTTTTTGTTTGTTTTGGGTGAGGGGAATGATGGAGCTCTGATTTGACAGAGAGCCATTCAGATTTATCATATAGTTTTTTGATCCCTCTAAAAAACTACTTCTTACTGGTAAATAAAGTCAGCTGAATTAGATAAACTCAAGGGTCCCTTATTACTCTAAAATTCCATAGTTTAAAAGAAAGAGTCATTTGTTATCTGTATCCTAACACTAGAGCAGAGTTAAATTTAAACCCGCCTTTTCTAATTTCTAATTCACTCTACTTCAGAACCAACAAAACACAGGATAATGCACACATGTCTGTGAAGTCTTTAAAAGTTCTTTTAACCACTTTCACACTGGAAAGACAATTCTTTTAAGAAAAATAAAATTTTAAATTTTGGGAGAAGCATAGTACATCTAATATTAGAGTTTAAGAGCCAATTAAGGACATAAACTACAGTTGCTTGCTTCTACGTAACAGTCTTAATCTAAGAAAAAACAACAATTAAAAAAAAAAGCATTAAAAAGCATGACATTGGCCGGGCATGGTGGCTCACGCCGGTAATCCCAGCACTTTGGGAGACCTAGGTAGGCGGATCACCTGAAGTCAGGAGTTCGAGACCAGCCTGGACAACATGGTGAAACCCATTCTGTATTAAAAATACAAAAATGAGTCAAGTGTGGTGGCATGCGCCTGTAGTCCCAGCTACTCGAGAGGCTGAGGCAGAAACATCACCTGAACCCTGGAGGTGGAGGTTGCAGTGAGCCAAAATCGTGCCGCTGCACTTCAGCCTGGGTAACCAAGTGAGACTCCGTCTCAAAAAAAAAGAAAGCATGACATTAACCAAAAATAGTTGTTAAAGGAAGAAACTACATAAGCTGGCTGTTATTTTGACTAGCTCTAAGGGTACAAGCTGTCAAAATTAGCCCATATATTAGATTTAAGAAATCTTCTCCATACTTTAGAAACTAGTCTATTGGGATAGGAAGCAAAAACACTTATTGTACACAGATTTCTTCTCTTTGGAGTATTCTAGCCGACTTCCTACTTTCCTTTGATGAAATGCTTTTGGGTAAATGAATGAATGGCCACAACAGCTACATCTAACTCTGACCCACAAATCCTGTAAAACATAAAATACTCAAATGATAATAAGTTGTTTTAACTGTGCAATTAAAATTAATCTTTTTAAACTGAAAGCTTAAATTTTTCCTTTTTCTCCCCAAATCAGAGCCATGGGAAATTTCTCATAAAACCATTCCATATCTTATTTTTGTAGAAAAATTCAGTGCTCAAGCAAATTAATAATAAAATATTCCACAATCTAAGTTCAATCTCCTCATGAAAAGATTAGTGAAAAGTCTACCGGAATCCTTGTTCTTTTATAGCAAATGCTGGTGTTTCCAAGGGGAAAATTTCAGACTGCACGAACAGTTCCCTCACTCTTCGGTCTATGACTTTCCCATACTGAGCACCAGCATCCAGAATAACAACAGCTCCTTCATAGTGGTGGCGGCCATCCTTAAGGTCTCCTCCAGCATTCTCCAGCTGCAAATATCAATACAAATACAAAGTCTCAATTATGAAAATTAAAGCTACAGTACTTAAAAAAAAAATTAATGATCACTGTCAGCTCCAAAAACACATGGGAATGAAAACTTAGGACTTTCTGAGTTACCAATTCAAAATACCCCTTTTAAAGGGAAGATTTTAATATATATCCATGCATGGGCATATATTAAACACTTAAACTTAATAAATGCTACCACTTATTGACTATGTAATATAGTGATCATGTGTATATATATCTTACATGCATGATCTAATGGTAGGATGAGCATACAATCCAGCTGTGCCAAAATATAGTCCTGGTTTATGTTCATTACATGGGCATTATTATTAACAGTGCATCCTTTCAATCTCAAAGTGTCCCAGTTTGGACAATAAGTTATTTGGTCACCCTATCAATAGTCATGACATTTTTATGAGGGATATATACTGATGGGGAAACTAGAAGTTTGATGCTAGAGTATAAGCACGGCCAAATTCACTGTGTTAGGATTTTTGTGTATTATCTGAGGAAAATGATATATATGCATCTAACTCATAACACTACGATTTTTAAAAGGCCTTTTAGGCCGGGCACGGTGGCTCACGCCTGTAATCCCAGCACTTCGGGAGGCCAAGGCAGGTGGATTACCTGAGGTCACGGGTTCAAGACCAGCCTGGCCAACATAATGAAACCCTGTCTCTACTAAAAATACAAAAAATTAGTTGGGCGTGGTGGTGGGCACTGTAATCCCAGCTACCGGGGAAGCTGAGGCAGGAGAATCGCTTGAACCCCGGAGGTGGAGGTTGCAGTGAGCTGAGATCATGCCATTGCACTCCAGCCTGGGCAACAAGAGCAAAATTCTGTCTCAAAAATAAATAAAAATAAAAAGACTTTTTAAATCTAATCGCTGTCAGGTATACATGGATAACACTTTTCTGGAAGGTTAATTTGGCAAAATGTCAAGTTTTTAACTGAAATATACTGAAATACATACCTGGAAGATGCTGCAAAATAATGCAAAAGTAGGTGGCTATGGATGAAACGAGATTGCCCGTGTACTGAAATCACTTAAGTTGGGTGATAGGTACATTAAGCTCATTGTACTAGTCTGGTTTCTATCCTGGGGGTTTTTTTGTTTGTTTGTTTGTATATTTTAAATTTTACATAAAGAAACGCTTTAAAAGTTTGTGTGTACCCTGGAAATCCACTTATAGGAAGCATGTACAGTACAATGCCACTTCAATATGTCTTGTATAAAAGTGCAAAAGTCTGTATACATGTATAAAAAAGGAAGAGTATGGCTGGACATACACCAAAATATTAAGAGTGATGAAGCAGTTCATCTAAGTAATGGAACTATAAGTGATTTTATATTTTTATTTCTTTATACTCTTCAATATGTCCTAAATGTTTACAACAAACATATTTAGGGAGGTTTTCTCCCTCTAGTTGTAAAATTTGCACATAAAAACCTTAAGTCAGTCCTTTAGCCACTTGTGTAATCTTTTCCATCATTCCTCCTTTCTCCATTTATCTGCAAAAAATAAATGCAGGCCTCACCTACAACACCACTATTCCCTCTGCTGCAAAAAGGAACAAGCGTTCAGGCATGGTGGCTCACACCTGTAATCGCAGCACTTTGGGAGGCTGAGGCAGGCGGATCACCTGAGGTCAGGAGTTCAAGACCAGGCTGACCAACATGCAAAAACCCTGCCTCTACTAAAAATACAAAATTAGCCAGGCATTGTGGTGGGCGCCTATAATCCCAGCTACTCGGGAGGCTGAGGCAGGAGAATCACTTGAACCCAGGAGGCGGAAGTTGCCGTGAGCCAAGATCGCACCATTGCACTTCAGCCTGGCCAACAAGAGCGAAACTCCATCTCAAAAAACAAACAAACAAACAAAAAGTAACAAGCAAGTCAGTCATCTACAGAGGAGGATTTCTGAGAGGGAGCCAATCCAGTGCCAGAAGAAATTACTCAGGTCATAGAAATGAAGGTTTTGGTCATATGAATATTTAATAATGTAGAAAAGTGAAATCACAGAACAAACTACAACTTTGTCCTTTCAAACCTTTACCCTTACTTAGTATTAATGTATACACATACACACACCCCTTCATGGATTTTCTCTATAATTCCTTAATCTTAACTTTTTAAAAAATATTTTTAAACACTACATTATTGCATAAATTTCTCAGACTCAGTCCCATTATTATCTTTACCATTTTTACCAAATCTAAGTATGCTTTTTTACATTACAGGCAGAGTTCTTGCCTTGCATAATCCTAATATGCACAAATTTCAATTACCATGGTTTATACCAAGGTTTAGTTAATTACCAGTCCCCAACAACATGGCTCAAATTTCAGTTATCATACATTACTGTGAGTAATTATATAAAGGACAAACTTCATTGCCAGTTCTTTAGTCCACAAACCACCATGTAAATAACAGATGAACATCAGGATCAGTGACCAATCACCTCCCTTCTTTCATTCTATTGGTGATTGGTCAATGGACAACAAACAGCCAAGAGTGCAGTGTGTTGCCTGTCTTACAGTGATAAACCCCAAAGGACTTTTTACAAATACAGATAATCCAAACAGGGGGCTGGCCAACAAAGATGAAAGTGCAGCAAAGAAATGAAAAGTGATAATGCTGGAGTGAAATTTGAATATATGGAGTTACAGAAGAAAATACTGACTGTGGCAAGGCTGACAGGGTTTGAGAGCCTCTAGATACACAGCCACAGAACTTACCAATATCAGTGAGGAAACTGGTTGTGATGGAAAGAATGGCAACGTCCCAAAGGAAGTGACTCCAGGAAAATACTTCACATTAAAGAAACTCTAGGAGATATTTCATGACATTAAAACTGCAAAGGATAAAATGTTGGAAGCAACCAAGGCACAGAAAAGACACAGAGAAGTGCTGTTTAAACTACTATTGATAAGCTTTTTACAAAGAAATAAAATACTTTAATTCTCAATGTTCCTAGTATTTTAAGTTATACTGTAGTAAACAGTAGTTTTACTATTTATTTCCCTACACTTTTGTAATTGACAAAAGTTTTTAGTGTTTTAACAAAAATGTTTAAAGATCACAAAACAATTGTAATTTTCCCACTATTAAAATTGCTTTGCATGGTTTCAGCTTGCATTATTATTTTTAGCTGTTTTACTTATCCTGCATAGCAAGGACTGCCTGTATTTATTTAAGTAAACTAATCTTTACTCAAAAAATGTATTTTAAAAGAATTTTCCTGTTTCCTTAGCAATAAATGTTCAATTCTGTGACACAAGAGGTTACTGAAGAAACTGAATCCTTGCCCTATTTCCTTCTACCGTGGGTATGACCTTGCCTATGCAGCAACTGTCACAGCTTTGACAATTCAGGAGAAAACAAAAAGGCTCCCACTAGTAAAAGCAAACTTCCTCTTCCTCAAAACCTGGAATTTATTTGCTCCCACTTCACACACAGTTGTAAAGTTTGATAATTAGATTCGAGAGATTAGGAAAACCATCCTAATGAGAAAAAAGAAACTTAGTCACATCAATGCAGAGACAAAATTCAGCATCACAAGACAGAAAAATCTACCATATCTATTTACATAAAGCTATTAAAAAGACAAATGCCTAAAGACTTAAGGTGAATATCCCTCACTGCCCTGAGTGCATCATAATAAAGTAAGCAATATTCATAGATACATTTTAAGATATAAAGAAAAAATATTAAGGAAAAAATTAAACCATATACAGTAAACTCTTTAAGAATAGGGCAAGAAGATCTAGCAGATTCTGGAAAAGTGGAGATGGAAATGTTTATGGAAATGTTTTGGGATTTTCTTGGATCCCACATAATCACTGAACAACTAGATAGCAAAGACATTTACAAGAACCCCAAAATACAAGTTGGTGGTGACAAACTACCACAGCCACAAACCCTAGTGCTATCTATAGCACCTATGTGGGAAGCAATCCAGCCTTATTAAAGGACCTGAAAACAGGAGAATTCCCAACACCCAAGAGGTACAACCCAGAAGGCACAGCACCCAATTAGAGAACCGCAGCACGCTAGGAGGAGGTTTGCTCACACCAATAGTACACAAGTGGCAGGGAACCCAAGGTAAGACATAAAGGGGCCAGAGGAGTTTAACCCCCATGAACCCTTGACACTAACCAGTCAGAGATCCTTTCCAGGAGAGGGCCTGCTATGAAGAGCCACTGCTGGGAGATGATCAAAATTAACAGGACAGGAAAAAAGGAGAAGGAACAGAGAAGGAACAGACTAACATGGGGCACAGGGACAGAGCCAGGAATCCTTAGCAGACAAGTGCCATAATTTTTTAACAGAAGAGGAAGTTATATGAAGTTAGAAACGTTATCTTGACTAGCTTCCTTTTAAAAGTTGAGGAAAACTAAATTCACACAAAAAGGAAACAAAGTATAGAAGTTAAATCCCATACAAAGTTACTAAAAGTAAAAAAAAAAGGGAGGCCACGTCCCTGTGACTAAAGCCTGTAATACCAAAACTTTGGGAGGCGGTGGTGGAGGGAGGCAGATTGCTTGAGCCCATGAGTTCGAGACCAGCCTGCGTAACATAAAGAAATCCTGTCTCTACAAAAAATACAAAAATTAGGCCAGGTGCTGTGGCTCACACCTGTAATCCCAGCACTTTGGGAGGCCAAAGAGGGTGAATCACCTGAGGTAAGGAGTTCGAGACCAGCCTGGCCAACATGGTAAAACCCCATTTCTACTAAAAATACAAAATTATCTGGGTGTGGTGGTGCATGCCTGTGATCCCAGCTACTTGGGAGGCTGAGGCAGGAGAATTGCTCAAACCTTGGAGGTGAAGGTTGCAGCGAGCTGAGA
This sequence comes from Pongo pygmaeus, assembly GCF_028885625.2. Lineage (NCBI taxonomy): Eukaryota > Metazoa > Chordata > Mammalia > Primates > Hominidae > Pongo > Pongo pygmaeus. The sequence continues at coordinate 164,823,267 of NC_085930.1, read as the reverse complement.
TCACACCATTGCACTCCAGCCTGAATAAGAGTGAAACTCCATCTCAAAAAAAAAAAAAAAATTAGCTGGGAGTGGGTGCATGTGCCTGTGGTCCTAGCTACTCGGGAGGCAGAGGTGAGAGGAGCCCAGGAGGTTGAGGCCACAGTGAGTCACAATCATGCCACTGCACTCCAGCCTGGGTGACAGAGCGAGACCCTGTCTCAAAAAAATAAAAATAAAAAAGAGAGGGAATAAAGAACACAATGATGTCTCTATGAGAATAAGCAAGAAAGACATCCTCAGCTCAAAACTAGCTACTATTTCTATAGTAGCTAAAAGATACTTTTAAAATTACACAAGGCAAGAGAGAACATGAATCAAAATTAGTCTATGAACTCAGAATGACCAACCCTAAGACATACTCCAACAAAATTACTAGATTAAAAAAAAAAAAAAAAGCCTTTGGGTATTTTAAATTAAAAGCACACATAATTTTTTAGGCTAAGGAGGGGGGATTACTGGAGCCCAGGAATTGGAGACTAGTCTGGGCAATGCAGCAAGACCCTATCTCTTAAAAAATTTTTTAATAATTAAAATAAAGGAATGTTGGTCAATTTTACTGAGGTTTTTCATAAGAGGCCATCATCTCACATATAACACTGAATGAAGTTGGAACCTAAAGTGTTAAATCAAAAAGTAAGACTCTGTAGTTCTGTTGTTCTACCCTATCCTTTTTTATTTAAAAAATTTTTAACCTAAAGAAAAGTTGAAAGTTTGGTACAATAAACACCACTCTTCATCTATATCAATGATCAGTAACATTTTGCTGTATTTGCTTTATTTCCATCTACGTATACTTTTTTCCACCTGAACGACTTAAAAATAAACTGTATACCTTTCACTCCCCCAAAACCTTTTCAGCATGCATCTCCTACAAACAGGGACAATCTCCTATGTAACTACAATATCGTTATCACATCCAAGAAAGTTAACATTGATAATTATCTACATATTAAGTTTCCCCAATTGTCAAAAACAAGGTGTTTATGGTTTTTAAAAAATTCCATAATCTATCAAGGACCACACACACAGTACACACATTGTCATACATTGTCTCCTTCAACCATTCACCTCCTCACCTTTTTATAGTCTTTTATGGCATTGACCTTTTTTAAAGATCAGACCAGCTTTTTGTAGAATGTCCCACACTGGATCTCTTTGTTGTATCATGATCAGATTCTAGATAAACATTTGACAAGAAATTTACATTGGTAATGTTATCATGCCTCCTGTTGATATGATACAGTGGCAAAGACACAATGTCATTTTGTTCCATTACTGGTGATACTGAGTTTGGATAACATGCCAGTGTGCTTAAAAGAAAGAAAAAAAAATCAGATTCAAATCTTCCTTTGCTCAAAACCTTACAGTGACTTCCCCTTAGACTGTTCAATAAAGCTCAAAATATTTCCCAAGACCTATAAGAACCTGGCCTACTCTTTAGCCAAAACTGCTCTTTTAAAATTCTCTATTGCTCCAGAGTGGTATGCTGTCCTTTCCGGCTGAAAAATCCCCAAAACATAAATGAATCATTTCAAACTTGCCAAGTGAAAGAAGCCACACATCTCTGAAATTACAATATATCTTAAATATTAATATCTTAAAATTCCACTAGTCCAATGACACAACTATCATTGCCATTGTTAATATTATGTTAACTCATATTGAGTTACATAAAGTTGCAGAAAAGCTTTTCCTTAAGGGAAAGGGATTCCCAGTGTGTCTCAAGGAATTTCCCATAGAACAGGAAGACATCCCAAGGCTTCAAGGGAAGAAACAGAGGTGAGCCCAGCTAAGTCATCAGGAGGCCGGGCACGGTGGCTCACGCCTGTAATCCCAGCACTTTGGGAGGCCGAGGAGGGCGGATCACAAGGTCAGGAGATCGAGACCAACCTGGCTAACATGGTGAAACCTAGTGAGCGGAGATCACATCACTGCACTCCAGCCTGGGTGACAGAGCAAGACTCCATGTCAAAAAAAAAAAAAAAAAAAAAAAAAGTCATCAGGAATAGACATGCTAAATTTTTTTTTTTTTTTTGAGATGGACTCTTGTACTGTAGCCCGGGCTAGAGTGCAGTGGCGCGATCTCAGCTCACTGCAACCTCCACCTTCCAGGTTCAAGCAATTCTCTTGCCTCAGCCTTCTGATGAGCTGGGATTACAGGCACCTGCCACCACGCCCGGCTAATTTTTCATATTTTTAGTAGAGATGGGGTTTCACTGTGTTGGCTGGGCTGGTCTCAAACACCTGACTTCGTGATCCACCTGCCTCGGCCTCCCAAAGTGCTGGGATTACAGGTGTGAGCTACCGCACTCAGCCAGACATGCTAGATTTTTATATAACTCACCAAGTACGCCATTTCTCTATGTATTCTGTAAACAGTTGAGTAAGATCCCTAGAAAAGTGTAGCAACTTATTATTCCTACAATTATGAATGGACAAGTGCAATCCCTTAATATTTTAGTCAGCAAAACATTTAAAAACCGACTGAAGGCTGAGCGCCATAGCTCACACCTGTAATCCCAGCACTTTGGGAGGCTGAGATGGGAGGATCACTTGAGGCCAGGAGTTTGAGACCAGCCTGGGCAACGTGGCAAAACCTCATCTCTACTAAAAATAGAAAAATTAGCCAGGCGTGGTAGCACATGTCTGTAATCCCAGCTACACCGGAGGGTGAGGCACTAGAATCACTTGAATCCATGAGGCGGAGGCTGCAGTGAGCCAAGATTATGCCACTGCACTCCAGCCTGGGCTGTGACAGAGCGAGACTCTCTCAAAACATAGAATAAAACAAAACAAAACAAAACGCTATGTGTAAGTAGTACATGAGTCTTTCAAGTTTGTCTAAGTAAGTCTCTTTCTATATACAGGTTAAACATCCTTAATCCAAAAATCCGAAACATTTTGAGCACTGATATGATGCTCAAAGGAAATGTTCACTGGTGCATTTTGGATTTTTGGATTAGTGGCACTCAAACAGTAAGTATAATACAAATACTCCAAAATCCAAAATCTGAAATACTTCTGATAAAAAATTCTAGGTATAGCTGACAGTTACACAGTTGTTCATTTTAGGTAACAAATGTATAAAATGCCTTTAGAAAACTGTGTTTATACCTGAGAAAAATCTGGAAGTCACAAGACATACCCTGATGTAATAATGTACAATATTAGATCTACATTTGGTCATATAAACAATGCTTACCAATTACCAACTGTTTCATTTTGCCTAAATTATGATCACTAACTTTTGTTCCATTAGTCTTATATTAACAAATGTGTAAATATTAAATATAAACAAAAATTTCAATCACTTAATTCATCTGAGTTCATTTTCACTATCTCCTTTAATCTGAGTACACAACACATAGGATTCTATGGGAATGCCTTCAATAAATTACTATGTTTAAGTTTTCAATGTTTGATAGACTTGGGAAATACAAGTCTCTACTGACATATGTTATCTCAGCTTTTCACTGCTCTTGGTTAATAACTTCATACATTGAGAAAACTCTTTTACCTAATGAGATTTCAAGCTAGTTAAAGACTACTATTTAGTTTCTACGTGTTATGTATATTGTTTCAAATTCAATTATTTTTCCTCCTTAACTGAGCCAGTTTGTACCTCTGACTGCAGCTTCATCTTCTTTTGCTAACCAAACACATCTCTTAGTTTTTCAAAGTAATCCAGACTCTCTTCTACCCTATCTACAAAGGGCCAATAGCTCCTTTCAAGTTCATGTGGGCACCTTCCCAGAATATAACGAACAGCTGAATGCACTATCTAAATCAATGAACTAAAAAGCAATTTAGCTTCAACTTAGATACCAGTTCTAGCACCCACCTAAAGACAGCCAGAACCCCATACACATACCCTAACCATGGAATTGGGTTGACGAATTCTATCTTCTCAGGTAAACTGAATACAGTTCTACTGTATGTAATGTGTACATTATGAACACTAGGGGTAAGAAAATAGAACAATTCTCTATTATCTTTTTCTTCAAATTTGAGGGGAAATTTAAAGTTGGTCCAGGGCCACAATTTCTAATCTGATTTTTTAATCTTTGAAATCAAAGCCTATTTTCCCCTCGAGTTTCAATTATCCTAAGACCTGTGAGTTTCAATTATCCTAAGACCTGTCTTTCCAGAAAGTTAAGGCAATACTATTTTGTTGACACAATATACGTATGTGACCAGTTCTCAAGTAACTACAAAAAGTTGGCACTGTTGACTAAAATGAAAGTATACTGTTCTTTGCCTCATGATTTTTTTTCTTTTTTTTTTTTCTGGAGGCAGAGTCTCGCTCTGTTGCCCAGGCTGGAGTGCAGTGGTGCAATCTCGGCTCACTGCAACCTCCGCCTCCCAGGTTCAAGTGATTCTCCTGCCTCAACCTCCGAAGTAGCTGAGATTACAGGAGTCCACCACCATGCCCAGCTAATTTTTGTATTTTTAGTAGAGACGGGGTTTCACCATGTTGGCCAGGCTGGTCTTGAACTCCTGACCTCAGGTGATCCACCCGCCTCAGCCTCCCAAAGTGCTGGGATTACAGGTGTTAACCACCATGCCTGGCCTGCCTCATGATATTTAAATCCTTTTAATATTAATATATTAATATAATAAAGATTAAAATATTTATTATAGCTAGTTTTTCTATTCAATAACAAGCATTAGCCAACTGAGGAACAAGGTTATCTTTGGGTAGGTTTAAACCAATATCAATCAGCCCGAATCAACCTGCTTGTTTCCTAAAGCTGGCAACATACACAATTTTGAAAAGGGTAAACATTCAGTAAAAACTGTTGTCAAACTATTAAAATACTAGAAGGAAAAGTTCTGAACTATATTCAGTCTGATTAGTTGTTCTGTTAAACTCCTCGGGTTTTTTCTTACATTCACCTTTAGTTGTCCTGACTCACTCTGCATTCCTGAGGTGACTGAGATCTAGTATTTTAACAAAAATTACTTTTGAAGGTGATTTCAAGTATGTGCACATGTGTAGCCTGTTTGCATGAAGAACCAAAGGCATCTTGCAAAGAAGCGAAGAAATGAAAACAATACAGATGGATACCCAAACTCTGACTCGTTCTTTTCAGTTTGTCTTCCCATACTATCAGTGCACTAATAAAGATGACCTTAAAATACAAGACAGTTTTTATGAAGAGATGAAAGATAATCAAAGGGCTATATTTTTCTAAATATACTGAATTGGTGAACACTCTCAATTTTGATTATCATGTGATCACTATTCCTAAAATATTAGCACATTTATACATTTTTTTCCTTAAGAAAAAATTAGGCTAGGCACAGTGGCTCATGTCTGTAATCCTAGCACCTTGGAAGACTGAGGCGAGTGGATCCCTTGAGCTCAGGAGTTTGAGACCAGCCTGGGCAACATGGTGAAACCCCATCTCTATTAAAAATACAAAAAAAATTAGCTAGGCGTGGTGGCGCACGCCTACAGTTTTAGCTACTCAGGAGCCTGAGGCATGAGAATGGCTTGAACCCAGGAGGCAGAAGCTGCAGTGAGCTGAGATAGTACCACTGCACTCCAGCCTGGGCGACAGAGTGAGACTCTTTCTCAAGAAGAAAAAGAAAAAAAATTAAACTTCAAGTAATAGAGTGTCACAATTTCACAAATATTTAGTATGTGGTAGTATGTGGTCCATTTTTCAAGATGTTTCTGTACTTCATAAACGCAGTCTCTTTTCTACATACGACCCTTTCTATTATACAGCATACATTAATTGCATCATTGGAAATAATGAATAAAATCTGAAAAAACTATTTACAAAATTGGTAAAATAATATTAATACTGAGAATGAATCAAGCATGTATTCTGACTCTACTAGGGTAACCACACAGTTAGTGAAGGAACGTTTTTAAGCAAACTGTTACCAGTTCATGACAAAAAAAGAATCCATAAGTTTTATATAAGCATCCATAAATTTGCATAACAAGTTGACAAAGTAATTTTATTTCTGTTGCATCTATAATAAAAATTGGGAGCTTTTAAAATATATTAGATTTTAAATTTTCATTTGTCTAGAAATTTATTGTATTTTACAAAAGTAGCAGTCCTCAGTACTGGAAATGTTTTTTACATGGTCTTCATTGCAGATGTTTGAGAAGCACTGAACGGTGGCTATTAAAACCATTAAGTCAAAGGTTAATGAGAAAACTGATAATGATGGATAAGCTAGTAACATCTCAAACCAGTGCAGCTTAACATACAAAAACAGACAACCAGACATATGTAACTCTCTTACCGTGATGCACTACATAAACATGAATGAAAGACTGGTCACATGTTGATAACTGCTGAACTGGATAGGGACATGAGAGATCATTATACTCTTCACTGTACTTATGCAAATGTTTTCAATTTTCCGTATATAACATCGTTGGCCCTAATTCTTCATCATTCCCTGTACCCATGATTTTATCACTTAAGTCTGCAGCTTGTCCTGTTATAGATAGAACATACTTCCTCACCTTTGTCACTGGGATCAAGCACAAGACTTGCTTTGGCCAATATAATGAGGGCAGAAGTCATAGTACACCAAGTCTTAAGCAGTCTTCATTTTTTTTTTTTTTTTTTTGAGACAGGGTCTCACTCTGTCACCCACGTTGGAGTGCAGTGGTGCGACCTCAGCTCACTGCAACCTCTGCTTTCCAGGCTCAAGCAATCCTCCCAGCTCAGTCTCCCAAGTGGCTGGGACCACCCATGAGTGCACCACCACGCCTGGCTAATGTTCTGTATTTTTAGTAGAGACAGGGTTTCCTCATGTTGCCCAGACTGTTCTAAACTCCTGAGCTCAAGTGATACGCCCACCTCAGCCTCCCAAAGTGCTGGGATTGCAGGTGTGAGCCACCAGGCCGTGCTGCTTTAAGCAGTCTTAATGTTTCCACTTGCCTCTTAGACTTCTGCCACCATGAGAACATCATGAGTGTACTAGTCTCAGGAAAAGGACAAGATCAAGTGGAGCTGAGCAATGTCAGCTGACCCACAAACTCATGAGCAAAAAATAAGTGCTTATGTTTGTACGCCACTTACATTTTGTGATTGTTAATCAGCATTACCGTGGCAATAGCTAACTGAAATGCCACAGTACAATTTTAAAAACTAGTATCATCATATGCCTTTGTGAAGACATTTCTACCACCAGCTTAAGTAACATTTAAAAAACTAGTATCAGGCCGGGAGCAGTGGCTCACGCCTGTAACCCCAGCACTTTGGGAAGCCGAGGTGGGCGGATCACCTGAGGTTGGGAGTTTGAGACCAGCCTGACCAACATGGAGAAACCCTGTCTCTACTAAAAATACAAAATTAGCTGGGCATGGTGGCACATGCCTGTAATCTCAGCTACTTGGGAGGCTGAGGCAGGAGAATCCCTTCAACCCGGGAGGCAGAGGTTGCAGTGAGCCAAGATCACGCCATTGCATTCCGCCCTGGGCAACAATAGCAAAACTCCGTCTCAAAAAGAAAAAACAAACAAAAAACTAATATCAAAGCATCCATAGCAGGCTCTTAATTAATAACACTTCGTCAAAACATCACATTGTACCCCATAAGTATATACAATAAATAAATATTAATAACATATTTTGATTCTGCCTTTGCTAACAGAAATACATAAGAATGTAAGTCAAAACTGTACAAAATGTCTATAATTATGGTCATCTCTCTGTGACTTTGTCTTTATGATAAACATTACACTGATTCTTTAGCTTCAGACATTAAAATACAAACGCACATGTTTTTCTTTTAATAAGAGGGTAACTAATGAAGGAAAGACATCAGAGAAAAGAAACCACTGAGAAGCACTATTAACCTCTAGAGAGCCAGACGTGGTTAACCCAAGATGTACCACCTTAGGCAAGATAATACGCCTAACAGACAAACCGATAGAGATTTTCTTAATAACTGAAAAAACTTTTAACTTAAAAATACTGCACCAATACCAAGTTTGCATTTTTTAAAAACAACTTCGTTAAATCCAGAGTGCTTCTGATTCTATTTATTGTTCAAGGGAATGTTGTGAGTGACAGAAATGTTCTATATTTTGATTGGGGTGATGGTTACATGAGTACATATATATGTCAAAACTCAAACTACATACTTAAAGATCTATGTACTTCACTGCACGTACATTTTACCACAATAAAAACAAGCAAAACAAAACACCTATTAGTGAGTTTTTTAAACTACCACCTCTCTCCACAAACTGATACTAAAGATGAAAAACTGATACAAAAAGATACTACAATGAGCAACTGTTACCCTCAGCCTTCGGGGCACTCATGGTCAAGCTCTGCCATGGTCAATAACAAGGCCAACAATCATCCAAATCTAAGAGCCAGTCTGTTAAAAAACCCTAAGTCAGATTAAACCCACCTTAGAAAAGATACAAAAATTATCTAAAAATGAAACAAAGACATAAATAAGAGCAAAAACTATAAAACTTTTATAAGAAAACATAGGTAATTACACAAATCTTTGTGATATGTATTGAATGAGGCCAACAGTTTTTTAGATGACATCAAAAACAAAAGTGACAAAAGAATAAATAAATTAAGCCTCAAAATTAAAGGTTTTGGTGCTTCAAAGAACACCATTAAGAAAGTGTAAAAAGATAATCTACAGAATGGCAGAAAATAATCACTAATCATATTGATAAGAAACTTATCTCTATACTTAAAAAAAAAAAACTCTTAAAATTCAATAAAGGCTGGGCGTGGTGGCTCACGCCTATAATCCCAGCACTTTGGGAGGCAGGCGGATCACGAGGTTAGGAGATCAAGACCATCCTGGCTAACATGGTGAAACCCCATCTCTACTAAAAAAAATACAAAAAATTAGCTGGGCGTGGTGGTGGGCGCCTGTAGTCCCAGCTACTCCGGAGGCTGAGGCAGGAGAATGGTGTGAACCCAGGAGGCAGAGGTTGCAGTGAGCCGAGATCACACCACTGCACTCCAGCCTGGGCGAAAGAGCGAGACTCTGTCTCAAAAAAAAAAAAAAAAACCTCAATAAAAAAGAAAAATAATCCAATTTTAAAATGGGCAAAAGAATTAGCTGGGCATGGTGGCAGGCACCTGAAATCCCAGCAACTTGGGAGGCTGAGGCAGGAGAATTGCTTGAACTCAGAAGGTGGAGGTTGCAGTGAGCCGAGATCGCACCACTGCACTCCAGCCTGGGCAACAGTGCAAGACTCCCCCTCAAAAAAAAAAAAAAAAAAAAAAAGGGCAAAAGACCTGAACAGACATTTCTCCAAAGAAAATACAGAAATGGCCAATAAGCACGTGAAAAAAATGCACATAACCAGTCATTAGGGAAATGCAAATCAAAGCCAAAATGAGATCCCACTTCACAGCTACTCTGATGGCTATAATCAAAAAGACAAGTGGGTCAGGCGTGGTAGCTCATGCCTGTAATCCCAGCACTTTGAGAGGCCGAGGCAGGCGGATCACCTGAGATCAGGAGTTCGAGGTCAGCCTGACCAACGTGGGAAAACCTCAACTCACTAAAAGTACAAAAATTAGCCAGTGTGGTGGTGGATGCCTGTAATCCCAGCTACTTGGGAGGCTGAAGTGGGAGAATCGTTTGAACTGGGTAGGTGGAGGCTGCAGTGAGCCGAGATAGCACCACTGCAGTCCAGCCTGGGTGACAGAGACTCTGTCTCGGAAAAAAAAAAAAAAAAGACAAGTGCAGAAAAGGATGTGGAGAAATTGTGATGGCTAATTTCAGGTATAAACTTGACTAGACTAATAATACCCAGATAGCTAGTAAAGGATTATTTCTGGGTATGTCTCTGAGGGTGTTTCCAGGAGAGACTGGCATTTGAATCAGTAGACTGAGAAAGGAAGATCCACCCTCATCCAATGTGGGCAGGCATTATCCAACAGCTGAGACTAGGGCAGAACAAAGTCAAGGCAGGGGAAAGTCGAATTATCTCCCTTCTGGAGCTAGGACACCTTCTGCCCTTGTATATAAGAACTTCAGGATGTGGCCTTCGGATTCTAGGACTTGCACCAGCAGCCACTCTCCCATCACCCTCCCCCCATCCCTCTCCCACCAAGGTTCTCAGGCCTTCAGACTCAGACTGAGAATTACACCATGGACTCCCGATTCTCAGGTCTTCGGACTTACACTAAGTAATGCTACCAGCTTGGTGGGTTCTCCAGCCTGCAGACAGTCTATCGTGGGACTTCTCAGCCTCCATAATCGCGTCAGCCAATTCCCCTAACAAATTTCCTCTCATATATCTCTCTATATACATATCTATTATCTATTTATCTATCTATAGCCTACTGTTTTTCTGGAGAATCCTGACATAAACTGCTACACAGCAGACAGAAATATAAAATGTTGCAGCTTCTTTGGAAAACAGTCTTTGACAGTTCACTAAAAGTTTAAACAGAGTCACTATATGACCCAGAAATTCCACTCCTAGGTATATAATCAAGAGCATGAAGACTTTTGTCTAGATAAAAACTTATACAGAAATGTCCATGGCAGCATTATTCATAATATTCAGAGTGAAAACAACCCAATGTTCATCAACTGATGAGTGGATAAATATAAGGTGGTATACATACAATGGAATATTAGCAGGTAATAAAAAGGAATAAAGTACTTATACATGCTACAAGATGAACCTTGAAAGCATTATGCTAAGTGAAAGCCACAAAACACCATATATTTTAAGATTCTAGTCACAAAATGTCCAAAATAGGTGCTATGGTCTGAATGTTTGTGTCCCCCTAAAATTCGTATGTTGAAACCTAATCACCAATGTGATAATATTAAGAGGTGAGGTCTTTGGGAGGTGGGTAGAGCATGAGGGCAGAGCCCACACGGGTAGGATTAGTACCCTTATAAAAAAGGCCCTAGGGGCTGGGCACGGTGGCTCACGCCTGTAATTCTAACACTTTGGGAGGCCAAGGCGGGTGGATCACCTGAGGTCAGGAGCTCGTGACCGGCCTGGTCAACATGGCAAAACCCCGTTGCTACTAAAAATACAAAAATTAGCTGGGCATGGTGGCGCATGCCCAGCTACTTGGGAGGCTGAAGAAGGAGAATGGCTTGAATCCAGGAGGCGGAGGTTGCGGTGAGCTGAGATCGCGCCACTGTACTAGTGAGACTCTGTCTCAAAAAAAAAAAAGCCCCAAGGTGAGGACACAGCATCAAGCACTTCTATGACCCAGGAAGTGGGCCCTCACCAGGCACTGAATCTGCAGGTCCCTTGATTTTGAACTTCTCAGCGTTCAGAATTGTGAGAAATTTTTGTTGTTCATAAGCCACTCAGTTTCTGGTATTTTGTTTTAGCGGCCCCAACAGACTAAGACAATTGGCAAATCTACAGACAGAAAATGAATTTGTGGTTGACTAGGATTGGGAGGGAGGAGTGGTTGCAGGAAAATGGGGACCCTTGCTAAAGGGTAGAGGTTTTTTTTTGGGAGGGGGGATGAGAATGTTTTAAAATTGACTGTACAAATGGGGGGTGATGGTTGTACAAATCTGTGAATACACTAAGAACCATGGGGTTGGATACTTTAAATAAGCAAAGTACATGGTGTGTCAATTATATCTCAATAAAGCTGTTATAAAAATTTTTTTAGGAAAAGTAAATGGTAGAATCCAGATTGTGGACATGGATGTTGACTAAAATTTCTTTTAATTTGCTTGCCAAATAATAAGTATAATAAAGTTCTACTACTACCAATAACATCAAAATAATGATATATCTACAGGTACTTTTGTTCATCTAAAATTTCCCAAATTAATCAGAGATCGTTGATCCAAAATTTGTCCAAAGTAGAATTTTAGAAATCTGGAGTCCTAAATTTACATTCATAATAGGATTCAGGAGAATTACTGAGACTTGTTCTCCAAATTGCAAATGAGGTAGAAATTAAATTTACATGGACCGCTGTGAGTTTTGAGATTAAAAGGTTACTGTTTTTCCAGTGACAAACAGGAGTAACTAAACAGAAAACTTCACATGTCCAGGCAGCTTTAAAGGTTTGGGAAACATCCCTTGCAAGTGTTATAGCAGACTAGAGAAGATTATCTTACCTTTCGGTCAGGTTCAGTACTGCTGGCTCACCACTTTTAAAACACAGATAATTAATGACACTCAATTTTCAAGAATTTTAGAATAATACTCATTATATAATTCACTCAGAAAAATAATGCTAATGTATACACACTAGACTTAAATTTTAGCCAAATTTTAAATACACATCACTGGGGAGAAATCAGAGCCAAACTCAGAACAATATGTGCTCTATAACTGGAGTGACCATATGGTCCAGTCTGCCCAGGACTCTCCTGATGTACATCTGTTATTCCGATATCCCACCCAGCTTAACATTTGTCTCAGATTTTCCT